>NC_092694.1:36692760-37022370 GCF_964275005.1 Diadema setosum | reverse complement strand
CTTGCTGTAATTTTTAGCAGAATTATGTGGTCTCCTGGACATAAATATGTTCTACATACATTCTAGTGCAAATTCCAAGACTTAGTTGTGAAGATAATGTCTGCAAAACATTGTTGATAGTGACATATTATGATATTGATGATCGGCAGTTACTGTCATATACTCAAACTATGACATCTGCCTTAATATTATGGCAAAATTGTTGAAGGTGACAATATTATTATAAACTCTTTTTTTTTCTCACGAGAGGGAAAAGGAGCCTTACTTTGACTTAATGGGTTTCTTCACACCCACCATTGCTTTTGTGTTTTTCCGCTCGGTTGTTTTCTGAGCATCGGCGGACTCACGTATACTACTCTCAGAATAGTTGGGATAGCATACAATGCCAACAACTAGTCCCCGTAAATAAGATTTTACATCCAAGTTTTTAGAACTACAAAAATTGTTCTAATGAATAATGCACCTTCTGGTTTATAGGCAGATGATGCGACAAACATAACAATTGGTGACATTCTGACTTATGCTCTTCCACAGACTTCAAGTACCTTCTTGCAACATCTGGATTTGAACTTTTGGTAACAGCCTGTTTTCGTACTCGGGTGCTCTCTTCGGCAGGACGCCAATCACAATTTAGAGATTGTTTCTGTTTCACCGAACGGGTTCCCTATCCGCTTCTTCCGCAAATGTGAGTGAAAGAACGAAATAAAGCTAAAAGATAAGTTCATGTTGTGGTGTCTACATGTAGGGATTACACAATTAATGAAGAAGACAAAAATCGGAAAACGTAACAATTCAAAAGATATTTTGAACGTAATGAAATAAAAGTGAAAGAAAATGAACGATATGATATACGGGCAAACAATCATTTAAGTTGGTTTGTTTCTATGCACATCGATTAGCGGGAGTGTCATACTAGATGTAAATCATACGATGAGCACAACCTAAGTACCGATAATGAGATGGTCATTTTTTTAATATATGCCAGCTTAACATTTCTAGAAGTACAAAACTTGTGGCGAGTGTGCCCTATGACAGAAATGTATATGATATGCAGTAATATACGAAATTATGATGGATGAAGATACAAAGCAGAAATGACAGGGACAATGACAATGTCAGGGACGCTACTGACGGGTACGGAGACATGAACTTACATAACAATAAGGAGTGATATGATATATATATATATATATATATATATATATATATATATATATATATGTGTGTGTGTGTGTGTGTGTGTGTATATATAAAGGGCTCGACACTTACTTAAAATTTCAGAAATGAAGATTTTGGTGGTCCCATCAGGCCATCAAAAAAAAAAAAAATATGGATGTTTGCCTTTACTTTTGGAAATGGACAGCGGTAACAATCGGTTCCGTAAGATGCTAAAATAAATGTCAGATGTTTGCTTTAAATTTTGGAAATAAATATCAACGGTAATATTCGGCTTCGTATGATACTAAAATAAATGTCGGATGTTTGTTGATACTTGAAGAAATGAATAACGGTAAGATTCACCTCCGTACGGTGCTAAAATTAATGTCAGTTATTTGATTTTGCGTTCGGAAATTAATAAGGATAACATTCGGCTCCGAAAGATGCTGAAATAAATGTCGAATGTTTGCTTTGAAATTCGGAAATGAATAATTATAATATACAACTCCATAAGATGATAAAATAATTGCCAGATGTTTGGTTTTACAATCGAAAGTAAATAGCAATAAAATTCAGCTCCGGAAGATGCTAAAGTAGATGTCGAATGAAGCCTTAGACGTTTGGAAATGAATAAAAATGATATTCAAATCCGTACGATGATAAGATAAATAACTGATGTTTGCTTTCATGTTCGAATATAAATAACAACAATATTCAACCCCGGAAGATGCTAAAATAAATGTCAGATATTTGCTTTGACGTTCGGAAATGAATAACAATAATATTCAACTCCGTACGATGATAAAATAAATGCCGGATGTTCGCTTTCACGTTCGAAAGTAAATAGCAGTTAAATTCAGCTCCGGAAGATGCTAAAATGAATTTTGTTCCACCCCATGAGTGGAAAATAAAAATTGAATTGAATTGATTGAATTGATGCTAGAATAAATAACACATTGTTGCTTTTACATTTGGAAATGATTAACCGTATCTGCCGGCTCAGTTAGATGCTAAAATAAATAGCGGATGTTTGCTTTCACGTTCGGAAATGAAAACGGATAACATTCAGCTCAGTAAGATGCTAAAATGAATGTCAGTTGTTTGCTTTTACATTTGAAAATGATTAATGGTAACATTCGGCTCCGTAAGGTGTTAAAATACTAGTAAATGTTGGATGAATGCTTTTACAATCAGAAATGAATAACGGTAACTTTCGGCTCTTTACAATGCCAAAACAAAATGTCGGATGTTTACAAATGTCTGCAAATGCTCCCACTTTCTCATGTCAAACGTAAGTTTTGACCGCCTATAAATAGGCATCAACTGTTATAATAATCTGTAAGCCTATTTGTTAATTCTTAGAACTCAGAATAACGGTAAGATGATTGAATTTTCTATTCATTTATTTTAGACATGGTACTTGTATCACTGCAGTAATACTTAATATTCATTTTTCAATTTTTAGTAGGAGCGATTTAGTTTTTCTTTTGTTTTTCTTGATTTTCTTTTTTTTTTGGGGGGGGGGAGGGGCCCACTAGATTTTGCTTTCGGGCCACCAAAAAATAAAAATCAATGATTTTGGTGGTCCGATCTGGCCACCAAAATAAATCTTACTGTGGGGCCCTGATATATACATACATACATTTTACATATACAAAAAGGTTCTTGCTTTGCCGAAGGGGCCATGTGCTTGATGTGACAAATTAAACGCTCTGTATTGCGGTAAACATGTTAATGTCATCACAGGCAGGTAGGTCTTTCGGTCACGTGACAGTATACCTGTAGCAACACGATTGCATCTTATAAATTTAGAGGAAGAATAATATAGTGATGCATATAAAAGATAAATTCTTGATACTTTTCTTGTCACTTTTGATGCACGTGTTCCTCAACAGATGGCAGGAACAAATACAGAGGAATATGACATCGATGATCTCACTAATTACACCTGCGAAACAATTCTGGAGACTTATATCAAGAGCAAGTTAATTCCCTCAAAAGATAAAGATAACAAAGAAGTAGATAGGGTCGAATGGCCAAAAGAAACTATTGCCATTTGTATTGTTACAACACAAAAAGGGAGTGTTCATGTTGTAATGAAAAAGAATTTAGAGAAACATGCAGAGGAGCGTCTTCTCGACTGGTTTGAAGAAAAGAAACGTAAAGATGAGAAACCACTTGAAGGACACATCAAGATCTTCATCAGCTACTCCCCGTGCAGTGAAACTAATCATGAATGCTGCAATAAATTATTGGAAAAGCTGCCTCCACCCGAGGTAGGTAGAAAGCATGAAATTGTCTTTGCAGGCCTCTATAGAACACACAATTCCTCCGATTCTAATGCATGCGGGTTACAAAAACTGAAGAAAAGTGGAAGATTCGAGCTTAAAAGCTTTGATGAAGCCGAGTGGAAAAACTTAATTGACTTGTTGTCGCTGGTGTCTGCCCATCGTGGAGAGCCAGGTCAAGAAACTGCTAAAAATACACTACACAATTTACGTTTCGGGACTAGATATGGCAATTGGCGCAGCGAGAACGATCGTCTGCAGGGAAGTTATCTTGATAGTGTGCTTGGTAGCTAGAGTGAGATAATTTTCTGTAATGCTCACGACAGATGATGACCATGTGGTAATAATATAACACACGCAAATACGTAAGATTATCCCTGAATAAGGACCACAAGTTAAATCAAAACGGTAATAATTCAGGTGATAACTGCAAAATTCAAGAAGCTTTCTGACAGACTCAGCAAGCGAGATGTTCAGATTCCCAATATAAAACAAAATGTGATAGCTATCAAAAATTGGATCCTCGTACTGAAATCTCATACTGAAAAGGACCATCCCGAAATCTAGAAACTGTAGTCGTCAGGAGCAAAGTTCTCTCGAGGAAATATCTGAAAATCTGTTTCATGAAGTGCGCGAGATTTAATGCTCATTCGTGGACAGCTGAAATAACAGAGATTATTCGTTTGAAATGCTTATCGTTCTTGGCACTTTACTATGGATTCATGTTTATGAATTATGATTACTCTCTGATTGAGGAGAATGGTCAATTATGATAATTCTGTGCCTTTTCTATCTACAAAAAAAAATAGATTTCTATTATGATTAAAATGTATCACAAATAATTAGATACAAGTGAAATTATTGTATATACGTCGTTACGATTCACAGATTTTGTGCTTTATCTGTACACGTAGATTAAAGTTATTTCAGTCAATGAAGAGCTTTCAACTAAAAGGCGCTAAATCCATTGAAAAATGATAGATTAAGTTTTATTTTAAACAAGTTCTTTAAGTATATTTTTCCTTTCCACGTGTCATTATAGCTGCAATATAAATGTTACATGATATATAGTGTGATACATATAGAAGTATATTATGTGAATTCAATCGGCATTTCATTATTCAAAGACGTAATATATCAATTGAAATGCGATTTTGCATAGGAATATATATATAAAAATATATATTATTTATAGCAAATATCTACACATATTTACTTCTGGAATGAAATATTATAAAGTTCACCGTCAAACTGAAAAGAGTATCAATTTACGATAACCTAACTCTTTTCTTCGGCAAAGGAAATATGTTTGTAATTGTAATTCTAATTTTCCGTGCATGTGTCAATTTGATATTCATGAAGACAGTCTCTTTGTGGGTAGGATCAAGATTACACCTGTACGCCTATATTCACTATTCTTGATCGCAAAAATATGTTTAACACAATATGTGTCTTTGTTCCTTCCATGATTATTAATCATCACTGCAGCAGTTTGGTGATATGTTTTTCCTTTCTTTCGTGCATCTATCAAACTGACAATACTTCTCTGAATCATCAACCTACCCACATAGACACGGTTGTTTTAAATTATTTGCGATTGTGAAAAATGTCTACGAATGTAACTTTAATGTGTACATTTTATATAGCTAGAGTTGAATCTTTGTTTATACGTACATTGTATTACCTAACATGTTTTTATTTCTTTTATCGGGGCGAGTGGCTTTTATGCAATTCATGCATGCTTAATGCACTGGTAGAGAAAACGGGTATTGCGCAAAGTAGATTAACCTATGTTATAGCTCAACAAGTTCTCCTCTTAACTATTAAATCAATTTTGATCTGTCATCATTTCCTAGTTTGGCAGAAGACAAATGACAATGGAATAGCAATGCACTGTGAACGGCAAACAACTAAACAAGTCTAATTTGACTTCATACTATAGCATTTTTGCTAAACGTGTTTGTAGATAAAGGGAAAAGGATGGAAATCAAACATTTTGACTTGATATCAACATAAGAGTGTGGCGCTAATGTAGAAGTTTTACCCCATAATGTATTACCAGCGATTCTTACCTCAAACTTTCTTCTTTTGGGGGTCTGTTTGTTAGTCGATGTTAGGAAGTGGAATACATGGAAATTTCAAGGAGAAAGACAGATTTATTTGATGGTAAGGTTTATATGCATAGGCGCGTCTGTCCTGCCATGCTGCTCGGGATATTTTCACTTTAATGTCAGTCCCTCCTATTGAGGATTGTGTTGCTACTGGGCTATCAATGTCGCATGTTTTTGTGTATAACGAATGCATGGTTTGCATTTGATTTATCTATACCTTTGCAACTCGTAATCAAAGCAATATTCATATGCAATACACGAACCAGTGAAATAGTTTTGCAATTTTAAATCCCGGTAGTCATAAGTATATTATTAGTATTGTAAGGAATAAAAAAATTGTAGGGCCTACATAGTATTCATCCAGGTCTTGAGGGAGTTGATATTTCCTCGGTGAAAAAAATTGTGCATGCTGCATGTTATTCCCTCTGTAAAATGATAGATCTTTCTATGTCAGTCCAGATATTTCCAGAAGATTGAAACTTGCACAATTATTTCCAAACATAAAAGAAATGACCTAATAGAAGTTTTAGTAGCATTATTTCATAAGCTTTTGTCGATTCCGTCACATGCTTGAGTGTGTGTTTTTTGCAATTCTTTTCTTTGTACTTTTGTAATTATACGGCGTTCCCATTTATGCCTGCACATGATTTGTAAATTTGAGCATGTGAATGTAGTATTGCGATTTGAAGAAATTTGTGCAAAATGCTTTTTCATTGGTACATTGTCCGAAAGTCTGACAACCAGTTAATTCGTATTGAAGTTATAGACCTACAAGCAAATGAAACAGCAGAGATTATAGGTATGGCAATGTTAATTTCTCGTTCTTAACACTATGGATTCACGTTTTCGAATTATGGTTACTCTATAATTCTCTGCTTTTCTACAGTAATAACGATATGTCTTTTCTATGACTTAGATAAGTTGTGTAAAAATATTCAAACATTCATTAATTTTTTACGTCATTACAGTTCAAATAGATGGTTTGTTGTGTGTGTGTGTGTGTGTGTGTGTGCTTTTTTTATCCGTGCAAGTACGTTAATTCACAAAGTAATATATTGTATCTATCCACTCGTCAAATATAGCTACACAACATATCTATATTATGTAGATATATAAGTATATTTTGTAAATCAAATTATTATTTTAGTATTTGCAGAGAGAGCTAGAATTTGTACTATTAAATTGTGTTTTATTCAATTAAAAAAAAAGATATATTATTTTAAAGGGAACACAAACCCAAAGAGCAATGTGGATTGAGTAAAATCAGTAACATTAGTAGAACACATCAGTGAAATTTTGAGGAAAATCGGACAATCGATGCAAAAGTTATGAATTTTTAAAGTTTTGGTGTTGGAACCGCTGGATGAGGAGACTACTAGAGGTTATGACGTATGAGAGGACCACAATATAAAGAAAATATAAAAGGAATTCCACAAAAATTCACTTTTCTAGCAAAATGAAAGAGTTCTTGACTAACCGCTTTCAGAAAGCAGGGGGAATAAGTGCTACCCCTAACATATGTCAGTATCAAGCTGACGGAATGTGTAATTTTCATGAAAAATGAATTTTTATTGAATTCCCTTTTTATTTTCTTTATATTGTAGTCCACTCATACGTCATAACCTCTAGTAGTCTCCTTACCCAGCAGTTGCAACACCAAAACTTTAAAAATTCATAACTTTTGCATCGATTGCCCGATTTTCCTCAAACTTTCACTGATGTGTTCTACTAATATTACTGCTTTCACTCAATCCACATTGCTCTTTGGGTTTACTTTCCCTTTAAAAACAAACATAAATGCTGCTGGAATAACATTTCTTAAAGTTCATCTTCTTAAAAAGAAAAGAGTATATTTTATCCATTTCCCTTTCCGTTTCTTCGGGAAAGGGAATACAATTTTAATTGTATTTTCCTTGCATATAAGTAATATATTTTTCATTCCATGGCGAGTGACTTTTACGTATTTAGTGTGTGCTGTACGCACTGTAGACACAACGGCAATTGTGTAAAGGAGATTAACTCATTTATAGCTTAAAAAATTATCCACTTCACTAATTTCATATGCCATGATTTTCCAGTTCACCCATTTGCCAGAAGATTTAAGGCAATGGAATAGCAATCTACGGTGATATACATAATATATACATACATATATATCGGAGCATGTGGCCTTCCTGCATTTAATGTGTGCTTCATGCACAGGTAGAGAAAATGGCAGTTATATAAAATAGATTATCTAATTTATAGTTCAACAAGTTCTCCACTTAAATAATATTTGATATGCCATCATTTCCTAGTTCATCCATTTAGCAGAAGATGATAATAATGATAGAGGTATAGCAATGCATTGTGAACTGCAAACAATTTAACAAGTCTATTTGACTACCTACTATAACATTCTTAGTAAAGTTACCTGTTTTTGGAGGGAAGAGGATGGAGATAAAACATTTAGTTTGGAATCAACGTAAGAGTGTGGCGCTTATGTAGAACCTTACATGTATTAGCAACCACTCTTACCTCAAACTTTCCCCTTTTGGGGGGGGGGGGGGCTAGGGGGTCTGTTTGTTAGTGGCTTATAGGACACGTAAGGAGGCGGTATAGAAGAACATTTTAGAGAGAAAGACGGATTGTTTTCAATCGTAATGTTAAGGTTTACAATCATCATGTTCATAGGCGTGTCTGTGCTGTCATGCTGCTTTGGAATTATATCACTTTAATGTCAATCCCTTCTAGGGTTGCGTTATGGGTCATCCTGGCCGCATGATTGGGTGATACCCCCCCCCCCCACGAAAGTTTACATCTGAGTAATTGATTACAAATCCATGTTGTACGCTACTTGGTGTATACCAACAAATGCCCCCTTTTTGTAGTCACGGAAAAAAAAATAAAAAGCTGGGCTTTTCTCAGCAATTTCTTTTAGACGAGGTCCTGAGTAAAATTCTCAAAGATTTTTTTTTTCTTATCAAGATAAATGTACTTGATTATTCCTTTAGTGACGTCACCCGATCAACATGATGAGAGATCTCGTCAAGTATATGGTTTTAAAATAGATATTTGATAGAAATTAGCTGAAATGAGCATTCACTTCTTGAATAAAATCATAATAAATCATGTCTGATGTTATGACAAAATGTGTCAAAGGCGTTTACTTTGAGTTCCCTCTCTGTGAATATCTTTGATCATCTTTTTTAAATGACGTCATAATGCATGCTCATTCAGAAAACAGTGAGAGATAGAGCCAGAGGGAGAGAGAGAGAGAGAGAGAGAGAGAGAGTGAGAGAGAGAGAGAGAGAGAGGGAGAGGGAGAGAGGGAGAGAGAGAGAGTAATTTTGCATTTTTCTCTCATATCTTTATTGTAACCTTATCATTAACCAGTATTTAGCCAGAGGGTTATTGCGCTGATAGCGTGTGTGTGTGTGTGTGTGTGTGTGTGAGTGCATTTTGATATGGTTCTTGTGATTTCCAATGAATGAGCGGATGATTTCATCATTGAAAGATAGATCTACATAATTGTCATGCCTTGAAAAAACAGCGGATGTGAGCTGTTTAGGTGAGAACCCCCCCCCCCTCCCCCCCCCCCCCCCAAAAAAAAAAAAAAAAATGGAAAAGAAATAGCTAATGACAATGACAATACGTTATACATATATCGGCGAGCGACAAAACAAACTAGCAAATTGATCTTAATCTGAGCTTCATAACTGATAGGCTTTTGATGAATCCATGTATTCCTATTTTATTTAATCATATTACACTGCACGTCATCTTGTCGGATAGGGAGAAAGAAACAACAAAATACAGGAGACGACCATCATTTCAGGAACCTGACTTTATTAAAAATAAAAAATACAAATACAAATTCAAATTTAAAGATAAAGATAAGCTTCTCAGTTGGCAGAACGGAAAACGGAAGTGCGCATTCTATTCATATCAGGCATAAAGGGTTTGTATAGATTACTGGGAGTATTGATGCACTAAATGTGCATCTGATTGAACTGATTTCTACTGCTGAGTCTGTCTGCAACATTGTACAGCTTCAACACATTTAATCTGGGTGCCAAAGCCACTTTTTGGGCCTAACCTTGTTTTACCGTCCATCCAATGTTTTTTGATGGTTATACCCTATTTCGGGGGTGCTGAATCCGAATCTGGATGATGCAACTCTTGCATCCTTGAGGATTTTAAGATATTCAAGATGGCCGCCAAAATGGCCGCCAAAACCGGAAATTCCCACGTATTTCCTTCTAAATGGTGAGATATTGAAAACAATTGATGGATTTACCCTATTTCGAGGGTGCTGAATCCGAATCTGGATGATGCAACTCTTGCATCCTTGAGGATTTTGAGATATTCAAGATGGCCGCCAAAATGGTCGCCAAAACCGGAAATTCCCACGTATTTTCTTCTAAATGGTGAGATATTGAAAACAATTGATGGATTTACCCTATTTCGAGGGTGCTGAATCCGAATCTGGATGATGCAACTCTTGCATCCTTGAGGATTTTGAGATATTCAAGATGGCCGCCAAAATGGCCGCCAATTAAAACCGGAAATTCCTACGTATTTCCTTCTAAATGGTGAGATGTTGAAAACAATAAAATTGATGGTTTTACCCTATTTCGAAGGTGCTGAATCCGAATCTGGATGATGCAACTCTTGCGTCCTTGAGGATTTTGAGATAATCAAGATGGCCGCCAAAATGGCCACCAAAACCGAAAATTCCCACGTATTACCTTCTAAATGGTGTGAAATTGGAAATAATTGATGATTCTCCCTATTTGGAAGGTGCTGAATCCGAATCTGGATGATGCAACCCATGCATCCATGAAGTTTTTGAGATATTCAAGATGGCCGCCAAAATAGCTGTCAAAATGGCCGCCAATTAAAAGCGGAAATTCCCATGTATTTCCTTCTGAATGGTGAGAAATTGAAAACAATTGATGGATCTACCCTATTTCTATGGTGTTGAATCCGAGTCTGGATGATGCAAACCTTGCATCCTTGAGGGTATTGAGATATTCAAGATGGCCGCCAAAATGGCCGCCAATCAAAACCGGAAATTTCTATGTATTTCCTTCTGAATGGTGAGAAATAGAAAACAGTTGATGGTTTTACCCTATTTCGAAGGTGCTGAATCTGAATCTGGATGATGCACCTCGAGATAGTCAAGATGGCCGCCAAAATGGCCGCCGAAACGGAAACTCCAATGTATTTCCTTGAATGGTGAGAAATTGATAACAATTGATGGTTTTCGTCAATGGCACAGTTTGAACTTGCTGTATATACAGTGAAACCAGCTCTACTGGATATCTTTGAGTTGGTACGATACAAGTGTGCCAGTAATTAACCCTTCAAGACTACAGATGCGGTTGAATAATTGCAAGATTACACTGTTTCCTCTACATATAATGGATAAGTTTTGAACACTAACAATTAATGGACAAGACATGTTCATCTAAATCATATTGTGATAGTGATGTAGAGAAGTGTACTGAAATTACCCAACATTACTGCCTTAATCCATGAGCAGTTTTAATCTCTTTATCCATGAACACTCAAATTGGTTATTTGGTTTATATTGGTGGTCTTGATGACATTGTTGAAGACACGAGTGGGACATTTTTATTGTTATGCTTCAATTTTTTCTTCAATATGATGTAATATTACCTATGTGTATATGTATATATGTATATATAATCTATTACAAACACACACGAGGGGACGGACAAATCACAGGTAACGCGCCGTGAAAAAAAAAAACTAAATAAATATCAAACGACAACATGGAAGGTAATAGTTGATAATCCAGTACAATTGTACTTACGAATATCATAATCGCGCAGAGTGCTTGTGAAGTTACCCTTATTGATATCTACTATAGTGGTCATGGATGCAACCATTTCCAGTGACCTAATCAGAATATGCCACAAGTTTCACAAGAATACGACGCGAGAGTCGTCAGAATACAAGACAAGTTTCATCACCAAATACCAACATGCCATAATTTAATTTTACTCTGTTGATAGCCGAAAAGGATTAATTTTACATCTATGGAGCCATATTATTGGCGACCACAAGCATTATTTCATAACAATTATGCATAAAGACATTTTCAGTCGTATCTTTCTTTGCGTTTGTACGTTTCAGTATGATGTCAATTGACTTTTTTTTTTTTTTTTTTACAGTACGTGTTAAAGTTCCGTTTGAGACATATCGGAATATCTCAGTATATTAGAATACCATTCTAACAGTCATTTTGGCTGTCAATAAATTTTGGCTGATTTGACAAATTCGCTCAACTGAGTTGAATTCAAGAATACGAATTATTGCTTTTCACCCTGCATGAGTTTAATCTCCCGCTTCGCGTTGGAGCACAATACTTCACCATTTCAGTATAAGAACATGTTAAGGAGTTTCCGTTCATACAGGACATTTATAGATGTCCGAAAACCTTCAAAGACCTTCAGCACCCTCGAAATAGGGTAAGACCATCAATTTATTTTAAAATTTTTACCATTAAGAAAAAATATATTAACATTGGAATTTCTGCCACTTATTTTGGCTGTCATCTTGGACGTCTAAAAACCCTAAAGAATGGACGAATTTCAACAACCAAGTTTCGAGGGTGCTGAATAGGGCCTAAAATTTACCAATTTTTGACAGTTATTTTGGCGGTCATCTTGGACATCTCAAAACCCTTAAAAAAAGAACACGAAAGTTGCTTCAACCAGGTTCGGATTCAGCACCCTCGAAATAGAGTAAAACCGCCAATTGTTTTCAATTTTACACCATTTAGAAGGTAATATAGGACTTACATGGAAATTTTCGTTTTTGACGGCAATTTAGGGGCCATTCTGGCGGCCATCTTTATTATCTCAAAACCCTCAAGGAAGTACGAGCTGTATACTGGAGCTTCAAATTCAGCAAACTCAAAATAGTGTAAAACCACCAACTATTTTATATTTCACACCATTTAGAAGGAAATAGGGGGTCTACATATGAATTTCCGTTTTTCGCGGTCATTTTTGGCGGCCATCTTTATCATCTCAAAACCCTTAAGGATGCAAGAGTTGTATCCTGAGCTTCGGATTCAGCACACTCAAAATAAGATGAAAACCACTTGCTTACAAAGTGTCACCATTTAGAAGGAAATACAAGGGAACTTCCGTTTTGGGCGGCCATTTTAACGGCCATAGTGAATATCTCAAAATCTTCAACAATGCAGGAGTTGCACCGTCTAAATTCTGATTCAGCACCCTCGAAATAGGTTAAACCATCAATTGTTTTCAATTTCTCATCATTTAGAAGGAAATACGTGGGAATTTTTGGTTCTGGTGGCCATTTTGGCGGCCATATTAAATATCTCAAAATCTTCAAGGATGCAAGAGTTGCATCATCTAGATTCGGATTCAGCAGCCTCAAAATAGGGTAAAACCATCAATTTTATTGTTTTCAACATCTCACCATTTAGAAGGAAATACGTAGGAATTTCCGGTTTTAATTGGCGGCCATTTTGGCGGCCATCTTGAATATCTCTAAAACTTCATGGATGCAAGAGTTGCAACATCCAGATTCGGATTCAGCACCCTCGAAATAGGGTAAAACCATTAATCATTTTCAATTTCTCAACATTTAGAAGGAAATACGTGGGAATTTCCGGTTTTAATTGGCAGCCATTTTGGCGGCCATCTTGAATATCTCTAAAACTTCATGGATGCAAGAGTTGCATCATCCAGATTCGGATTCAGCACCCTCGAAATAGGGTAAAACTATGAATTTTTTTAAATTTCTCAACATTTAGAAGGAAATACATGGGAATTTCCGGTTTTAATTGGTGGCCATTTTGGCGGCCATCTTAAATGTCTCAAAAACTTCATGGATGCAAGAGTTGCATCATCCAGATTCGGATTCAGCACCTTCCAAATACGGATAATCATCAATTCTATTTGATTTCACACCATTTAGAAAGAAATACGTGGGAATTTTCGGTTTTGGCGGCCATTTTGGCAGCCATCTTGAATATCTCAAAACCCTCAAGGATGCAAGAGTTGCATCATTTGGATTCGGATTCAGCACCCTCGACATACGGTAAAACCATCACTTGTTATCAATATCTCACCATTTAGAAGGAAATACGTAGGAATTTCCGGTTTGGACGGCCATCTTGGCGGCCATCTTGAATATCTGAAAACCCTCAAGGATGCAAGAGTTGCATCATCCGGATTCGGATTCAGCATCCCCGAAATAGGGTAAAACCATCAAAAAACATTGGGTGGACGGTAAAGCAAGGTTCAGCCTCTGGCACCCAGACTAATTGCACATTATTAACCATATCGCATCACATCATGTACATAAAGGGAAATATTCAGGATTAGGCCTACATGACAGGGCTATCTTCTCATGCCTGTTCATTGATATCGTACAGGAAGAACTCAAAGGCCCATATTCACGAATGTGGTACAATATTGAAACCATGGTTTAAACAATGGACAAAGACCGTATTTTTGTATGGGGTGCCAAGTGTCACAAGACCTATTTCGTTACAAAATCAGTTATTTCTTCGACGAAATGGGTGCACGTCACGAGACCGACACCCACGAGTCGTACAGCCCACAAGTTATACAGCTCACAAGTCATACAGCCCATGTTACGAGTCATACAGCTCACAAGTCATGCAGCTCACAAGTCATACAGCCCACGAGTTCGACACTGAGTAAATAAAGCTCACGAGTTCGACATCAAGTAAAATAAGCCCAGGAGTTATACGGCTCACGAGACCGACACTACGCACAAAAGGCTCATGAGACCGACAGTAAGCAAACAAAGCCCACGAGACCGACACTACACTGAAAAGGTCCACGAGATCGACGCTACGCATACAAGGCTCACGAGACTGACATTACGCAAAAGAGGTTCACCAGACCGACACTTAATCCTAAGCAAAGAAGGTCCACGAGACCGACAGGATGAACAGCGCCACCTATAGACCAATAAATTGTATAGGGTGTCCTGATAATAACATAGGAAGATATGAGAGGTGGAAAAGAAGAGTTGCCATCTCCGGCAGGGTGCTACCCCATCAGTTGCCCCCCCCCCCCCCCGCCCCCCCCCCCCGAAATGATCAGGATCTTTAATTGTGTTAGCATGGGTGTGTGTTTGTGAAAAAAATAAAGTACAGTAAAAGTGTGTAACAGATCTTTCCACAATAAACCTGCGAGGGTGTTGATTTAGTATTAATTAAAAAAAAATAATAATGTAGTTGTCTATTAAGGTAGCGTGAGGAATTCTGAAAAAAAAACCAGATGCATCCATGAAAACAGCTATTGTATTTCACGATAAGATGTACTGTTCTGAAGAGAATAACACAAGCCACAAAATTGAGGTGAATCCCTGCAATATAAAACGTTTTAATCAGTAGAATTACATTATAGTTACAGAGAAAATTACAAATAGATCTTACTGCAAAACGTCAAAGCAGGAAGGTAGAATATCTGAAATGGAATAAGTAACTAGTGAATCGGGAGAGAGAAGAGGTAAAATTTATATCTTGTCCATCTTCTAGCTAAAAACTGGGAAAGCCTATTAAAAATAGCACGATGGCATTATCAAAGCTCTAAAATCAATCCATACATCGTTATTGTCCTCTTTTAAATTCATTTGTGTGTTGTTGTTTTTTGGTCTGTTTTTTGGGGGGGGGATGAAGAATACTAATTCTTCTATTCTTTTTTTTTTGGGGGGGGGGGGCGGGGGCATGAAGAATACAATTCATTTTTTCTACTTGGTAACAATGTCGCTCTCTGACACACTTGCCTCCCACCCCCTCCCCAGAAGTATGTAGGAATACATATTTGATGACGTTCATAATAATTATGTAGATGGTCACCATCTTTGATAGCGTTAGGAAATTACACCCGCCAGTATGTTATTTTTCCGTTCATGGAACACCCTGTACAGGTGATTGACATGTAGATGGCGCTGTTTATCCTGTCGGTCTCGTGGGCCTTCTTTGCCTACTGTCGGTCTCGTGGGCTTTCTTTGCTTAGTGTCGGTCTCGTGAGCCTTTTTAGCTTAGTGTCGGTCTCGTGGGCCTTTTTTGCCTACTGTCGGTCTCGTGGGTTTTCTTTGCTTAGTGTCGGTCTCATGAGCCTTTATTACTTAGTGTCGGTCTCGTGGGCTGTGTTTGCTTAGTGTCGGTCTCATCAGCCTTTTGTGCGTAGTGTCGAACTCATGGACTGGATGACTCCTGAGCCGTATAACTCGTGGGCTGTATGACTCATGGACCTATTATTGATGTCGGTCTCGTGGGATGCCCACGACGAAATGACCATTTCGTTATCATTTCGTTACGAAATGTTGCATTTTGTAAGGAAATGATCATTTTATTAACGAAACATACGGTTATGAATGTATTAATACATAATTCTGAGGCAAACGAAGTTCTGTAATCACATTTCATATAAATAGGTTTCTCAAAGATATATATTTCTCAAATACTATACATGTATCAATTTCGAAAAATGCTATCATGTGAACAAAGAAAAAAAAAGAAATATATGTATGCCTAATACTTAATGAAAATATTTCGTTACAGTTTTCGCGAAAAAATGAACAATAATTGCATTTACCATGTGAAAAATATGGTAACTTTTTTATGACATATAGGCCTTCATTTATTCTTTCAAATGGCTCAAATTTTGAAAACAGAACGTACTTTTGTTTATTTGTTGCGATAGCGACCCGCATGGATTGATGCAGATTAAGCATAGGCCTATATTATTCGTAATAACTTTTTCAGAAAAGACATAAACTTTGGAGTAGTCAACATCTCTAGAAAATTAACTGTCAACAGATTTAGAGTATCGGAGCTCAAGTCTCTCCCTTCCCCTTTGGGCTCATTTGGAGATTACCATAATCCATACAATAACATAATCAGATAACGGGGGCTACCCCATCCCCCCCCCCCCACGCACACACGAGAACATTTTGCATTCTCAGAAATACAATTCAACGATTTGATCTACACTTAATCGGGGATTTTTGGGAAAAAATAATTGTATATATTTGTCACATTTTTTTCTTAGTAATTACGATAAGTATGCGTAGACAAATACTTCTTCTATATTTTTGATGGTTCTACGATGTGTTTTGATTGGCATCGGTGATGAGCCAATGAAACATCGAGATCTGACTACAGGCAAACTGTCACTGTTTTTCCACGCCTTTATTTCAAGGTTTCTCAGTCGAAGGCTACCAGGACTACACTGGTCAGCAGCTCCTCGGAAGCACGCCATCTACTGACGGGATATCAAAGAATAATACGGCTATAGGGCTCACATCTGTATAATGGAATGTCGAAGAACCCTTCACAAATTCGTACCAAAGATACCAAAATAAATGAAGAAAAAATAATTAGAAATCATTAATGCAGTGTGGCATAAAAGTGAATAGCTGCAGATATTGAGTATGAATTCTTCTACAAACTACATTTTGGTTGGAAGATGAAAGCTTTTATCATGGAATTTGAAGAGACTATATTTCATTGGGTGCATGTACGGAGAAAAGGTGATTTTTCTAGTGAAAAGAACTAGTAGACTGGCTTTGCGGACCCTTGGACAGAGTTTGAGCCGAAACACCTGCCTTGGACATTTAATGGATGACAGGGTATAGCTCACTTATCCAAGTTAGTGAAGATGAAACACCTCATTTCTCTCAGCTATTTCACAGATTTTTATTTTTTTTTTTTGTGAATTTTGAATTAACACACGTCTCTAAGGGGAATTATTTACCCGTGTGAGGCCCAAAACACGTCACAACATGCTGGAATGGACTATGCCGCTGCAGTACGACACCGTGACTGTAAAGTTCCCGGCTTCTCCGACAAGACTCTTGGGAGCCAGATTATGGTATAGCGCCATCTTTAGACAATTTAGGAGAAATTTCAGTCTTTCATTCTGTACTTTTGCCTGTCTCGAAGTGTAGTAACGGCAATGACGACACTGATGCGGAAATATCAGTCTGATATAGATGATGACGTCCGGAACTTGTTGCATCTGAGTCACATTGCAAATAGCGCCAAAAAAAAAAAAAAAAAAACCAAAACAAAACAAAACAAAATTTCCTCAAAGCTTCCGAAGTTTGAATGCAGCGTATTATTACAGTGTTCATTTCATTTATAGGCTTCCCGCAAACAGCGAAATTGCAGAAATACAATCATATAAAGGACATACACTGCAAGTGAAGTTTTAAAAAAAGGAGAAATAATTATCATGCGTAATAGATATGATCTATATATGTGTATTATGTGTGTGCATTATAATTCTAATTTTCGCCTAATACATGCATTATATATAATTATTATCAATATATTCATTTTCTTTGTCAGATACAAACATAATATCCAAAAAAAAAAAAAAAAAAACCCAACAGGTTAATATTTTTTTTATACTTTTATATACACGTGGTCACACAACACGGTTAGTATGATCTGCACACCAGATCAATTAACTGTCAAAGAGGTTAAGAAATAAGTAAAACTTTGATTGAGTGGGAAGTGTCTTGCTCACTAGCAGTTCGACAGAGTACCGGAAAGGAGGCTCTGAAAGTTAGTGAAGTAATCGTATGGGAACACGATGAGTAGGGCTTACAGTTTCCAGAGTCTGTGACTTGAATTAAAAAAGACATAAACAGGGCCGGCGGAACGGTAGTCTGGTTTCCAGACCCTTTGCCAACTGGACTCTGCGCCGACGAAGTCGCCACGAAGTCGCCGCCTTTGCCGAAAGGACAAAACCACCTTAAACTATACATGTACTAGTTTTCGACGCTGAGGGCGTCAATATCCTGAATAGCGAAATAGCATGGGCAGAGGGTCTGGAAGGCAGACTAGCGGGGAACGGGGGGGGGGGGGGGTGGGGGGGGGGAGGCTGCTCCATCGAGCCCCACTTTTTTGTTTTTGCACAATACATAAGAATGTATATGGTGTAACAATGCACTTTTGCCCCCCCCCCTTTTTTTTTTAAAGGGGATGGCTAGTAACTGATCAGTGGGAATCAGTGAATCCTCGGGATGATTGTTCCAATTCCTGTGGGATTCATTTAAGAGCACATTACATATCTATTTTTGTGTGAAAATCATTTGCTTCAGAACGGTCTCATATTCAAGTAATGTACAGTTTAATGCTCCGTCACTGTACAGGCATGCTAACCTGGAAACATTACTTGAATATGAGACCATTCTGGAGCAAACAATTTTCACACAAAAACAGATATAAAATGTGTACTCTTCAATGAATCCAACAAGGATTGGAACAATCACCCCAACATTCCTACTAGCCATGCATCCTCTTTAACCCCGGAAATGGCACCGAGCAAACAAGAATAGATTGTGGTTAAAGGGATCGTATAGTTTTGGTTGAGACCTAGTTTTACGTTTCTAACATTTTTTGGTGAGATAATGAGAAATCGCTTATGAAATATGAAAGAGCATATAATTCCAGGAGGAATTCAACGTTTATTTGATGAAAATGGGTTTTGAAATGGCTGAGATATCCAAAACAGAGCGATTCTAATAAATGTGGGACCCACACTTTATTACGATCGCTTTATTTTACTTTGTTTTTGAATGTTTCAGTCATTCCATACCCGATTTTCATCAAATAAACTTTGAATTCCTCTTAGAATGGTATACTGTGTAGGTTCATTGGTGTTTTCTTGGTATCTCGCAAAAAAGTAAAATCCCAATTCTCTTCTCCACCAATACTGTACCATCCCTTTAAAGGGATTGTACAGTTATGGTTGAGACCTAATTTCAGGTTTCTAACATTTTTTTTTGGTGAGATAATGAGAAACCTCTTATAAAATATGAAAGAGCATATAATTCCACGAGGAATTCAACGTTTATTTGATGAAAATGGGTTTTGAAATGGCTGAGATATCCAAAACAGAGCGATTCTAATAAACTGTGGGACCCACACTTTATTACGATCGCTTTATTTTACTTTGTTTTTGAATGTTTCAGTCATTCCATACCCGATTTTCGTCAAATAAACTTTGAATTCCTCTTAGAATGGTATACTGTGTAGGTTCATTGGTGTTTTCTTGGTATCTCGCAAAAAAGTAAAATCCCAATTCTCTTCTCCACCAATACTGTACCATCCCTTTAAAGGGATTGTACAGTTATGGTTGAGACCTAATTTCAGGTTTCTAACATTTTTTTTTTGGTGAGATAATGAGAAACCTCTTATAAAATGTGAAAGAGCATGTAATTCTATGAGGAATTCAATGTTTATTTGATGAAAATTGGTTTTGAAATGGCTGAGATATCAAAAAAGAGCGATTCTAATAAAGTGTGGGACCCACACTTTATTACGATCGCTTTGTTTTACTTTGTTTTTTGATGTTTCAGTCATTCCAAACCCGATTTTCGTCAAATAAACTTTGAATTCCTCTTAAAATGGTATGTTCTGTACTATATCATAAGTGTTTTTTTGGTATCTCGCAAAAAGTTAAAAACCCATTTCTCATCTCCACCAAAACTGTACTATCCCTTTAAGCTTTTGCCGATTGAAAGAAAGTTGCGCGGCTTTTTCTTTTGTTTGTTGGTTTTTGCTTGTTAGCTGATGAAACCCGAAAGGGCATCTGAAATATAAACTGCCGATCCCCCCCCCTCCCCCCCCCCCCCCAACACAAACACTTTTGAAAACGTTTGCGCCAGCCCTGATGAAAGATTATCCAGTGCCAAGATACTTATTAACTTATACATTTATGTTATTCCAAGAGATGCATGGGAAGAAAAAAAAAAAGCGCTATTAGAGCGCTCTCACATCGTCATGGTGACTTAATTTCAGTCCAATAGTCGGATAGGGCGGCAGCTGAGACAGCGCAGAGACTGGCTGTGCTTGGATCGACATAATGGGACCATTATCCTGAGAGGAGCAACAAGACAGGTGACCAGTCAACAAGACAGCGCCCACTCTTTAAAAAAAAAAAAAAAAAAATGAGTGAAAATATTCACTCTTGAAGACTCTGAACTGGAGTGAATACAAAAAAAAGAGTGAAATTAGAGTGAAATTGGAGTGAATTTTGAGTGAAAACGTTTATTTTCACTCATTTTGGAGTGACCTCAGGGATAACTCGAAGATTTTGGAGAGATCCCTGAGGTCACTCTAAAAACGAGTGAAAATGAACATTCTCACTCAAGAATCACTGCAATTTCACTCTAATTTCACTCTTTTTGTATTCACTCCCTCTAGAGTGCATATTATCGATTTTTTTAGAGAGCAGCTGATGTCATTCAAATTGAACAGCGTGGTGATTTTTAAATAACCTCGATCAGTTCTCTCTATAATACACTGCTACGAAACATAATTATAAAGAAAACAAAAAAAAGAGTTTATAATTTTGGTTGTAGGCCTATTCTTTCAATTATTAGTTGCAAAGAAATCACTCCATCGCCATAAAAGTCAATTACTTAGGCCTATCCGTATGTTTTCATTAGTACGGTAGGTCTACTACCTATAAAATCATATCAAATCATGGACCATGTTTAGATCAAAATAAAATGTATCACCCTAGGCCCACTAGGTGAAGAAACAAATTTACTAGGCAAGACTAGGGCAATGAATTACCCACCCTTGCACTCTTCCCTAACCCTAACCCTAATCCTAATCCTGCCAAAGGATTGTTTACGAGCGGACGTCGGTGGCGGTTTCCATAACTAGTGGATTTTCCGTACCGGTCACATGATCAAGGTCAGCTGACTCTGCAATTATAGTGCACTTCAATTCAACCACAGTACAGTACCGAACTCTACACACACACACACACAAGCCGAAAAATCAGAGCTTTGTATATCAACAATTACCTGTGTATACGAGAAAACGAAGAACCATGAAATCCGAAATCGCGCTCGTGTGTTTCGCAGCCTTCTTGACAATT
Organism: Diadema setosum; assembly: GCF_964275005.1. Lineage (NCBI taxonomy): Eukaryota > Metazoa > Echinodermata > Echinoidea > Diadematoida > Diadematidae > Diadema > Diadema setosum. The sequence goes on along the minus strand of NC_092694.1, from coordinate 37,000,884 downwards.
TGTCAGGGTGCAAATAACACGACTCTTCCTTTGGTGATCTGGCATGGAATGGGTAAGTCGTTTTACTGGTTGTTAGATATATCTAATTCTCGTTTTCATGTATAGATTCTGATGCGACGATGTTCTTGGGCAAATCTTACTACTTACTAGACCTAGTGTAGTCCCATACGTTCAATATTGTGAAAGCAAAAGGAAAGAAAAGAGAGAAGAAAGAGGAGGAGGAGGAAAAGAAGAAGAAGAAAACAGGCTAGACGTAGATCTAGAGCTAAATCTAGTCTAACAGTTAGTATGACCCTAGGCCTAAAGTATTAAGTAACGTCAGTAATTGAATGAGTAACTTTTGCCGCAACCCGTATAAATCTATTTCTAGACCCTAAAGGCCTAAGTATAAACATTTACCCTCTTTTTTTGTGGAATTATTTGTCTACACACATTAACAAATATCACTGATATGATATCAGTTCAGTTGATCCACCTTGCAAATAACCAGAAACATTGTTAAAAAAGAGTACAAAGACTTTTTTCCTAGGTGTAAGCAATTGCTTTAGAGTGGGGAATACAGTTTATTACAATGTTAGATCATCTTGTGGACTTTATTAAAAAAGAACACATTAATTTACTGCAATGTGCGATGCTGACCTTTGCGGCTTTATGTGATGTATAAACAAACAGCTAGTTGATCGAGGACACTCGGCAAGATCAAAATTGCAATTGAAAGGAGAAGAAGAAACAGAAGAAGAAAAGAAAAGGAGGGAAAGAGTGCAGATGTGTAAGTTTAGTTCCATTTCCTAATATAAAAAAGACTAGAACCCTAGTTAGTTTCTTTTGTGTCAGGATGTCAGTTAAATGATTGATTGATTGATTGATTGATTGATTGATTGATTGATTGAGTAAGTGATTGATTGAGTGAGTGAGTGAGTGATTACTGTATTGTCCACTCTGGAAATTCTATGTACATTGGATATCACAACAAAATAAACGTTCAATACATCACAGGTACACCACAGGCATAACACAGAATATGATTGAAACTATACACATTAACGTATGCACCATAACAACATAATGTACATTAACCCGACATTTACAACTGTACAAATCTATGAATATATATCACTTTCATACAATTATTCAACTCATAAATATATTCATTAGTATCCCCTCCTGCATCATCATTATACACCAAACAATATATCACCTACATTGTACATATATCCCAATATATGTTTTATAATTCACTCCAAAAAATGTCCTAGATCTATACCATAACCATGGCAGTGCCTTATCAAAATAACACAAAGTGTGTCTTACATAACTACACCTATAAATCATTACACATTCCAAATTTGAAATAGCATTACTTAATGGTGTGGAAATAATTCACCCCACAAAATTTTGAAAAAAATAATATTACTACGGCAATACCTTTTCCAGCAAACACACACGAGAATCGTATAGATCTAACAAATGTACACCTCATTTTCATCATTATACACCAAATTTAAATTCAATTACTTCAAATTTATGGAAATAATCACTCAATATCACCATATACCCCAAATTTCATCAAAATTGATTAAAAAATATAGAAAACGTTCGCAACACAAACTTTTTGATGAACCGCTGACTAACCACACACAGATTCCTAAACCCTCTTATACTCTTTGAGTATGCGGGAGTATGATAATGACAACACACACACACACACACACACACACACAAATAATAATAATACTTGAGTACTGAGTTAGAATTTTCCTTTGATTTTTGCATGTTTGTGAAACTTCATTCTAAACCCAATGAGAATGACAGCTGAGCTTGCTAATTAATGTTCTTCATGTGAAATGAATCCTATTGTCACTTCAGTGTACATTTTTATGTGCAGATTCTGATTTCTCATGGCAGTAAATGTGCATTGTACAAATGCATAGCAAGCTACCCATAATTCGACCGTAACCCATCCAAAATTTGACCGCCAGCCACTATGTACAAACTTAGAATAGATGCACATGGTTGAATGTTCGATGCACATGGTTGAATTTTAGATGCACATGGTTGAATTTTGGCATGGGAGATGAACCTTGATGAAGATGTTTTACATTTTTATTATGTAAGAAAAAATCATTCTCTTTTGCCAAACTGCAGGTGACAGTTGCTGCAATCCCCTTAGTATGGGGAGCATCAAAAGTCTGGTGGAGAAACAGATCCCTGGTATCTACGTCCTCTCCTTGGAGATTGGTGATAACATCGTTGATGTAAGCCAACCAGTGGGAGTTGATTCTTTAACTCTCAACACATTGGTGATAACATTGTCGATGTAAGCCAGCCAGTGGGAGTTGATTCTTTAACTCTCAACACATTGGTGATAACATTGTCGATGTAAGCCAGCCAGTGGGAGTTGATTCTTTAACACTCAACACATTGGTGATAACATTGTCGATGTAAGCCAGCCAGTGGGAGTTGATTCTTTAACACTCAACACATTGGTGATAAAATTGTCGATGTAAGCCACCTGTGGAAGTTGATTCTTTAACACTCAACACATTGGTGATAACATTGTCGATGTAAGCCAGCCAGTGGGAGTTGATTCTTTAACTCTCAACACATTGGTGATAACATTGTCGATGCAAGCCAACCAGTGGGAGTTGATTCTTTAACTCTCAACACATTGGTGATAACATCGTCGATGTAAGCCAACCAATGGGAGTTAATTCTTTAACTCGCAACACATATAAATTATGATTTGTCAGACTGTATCTTGTCACAGTGCTGGCTTCAGGGTTTGTGTACTACCAGTGGGGTTAAGATTTTACTATTTTCAAAGCACATGAAAACTGTGAAAAATGTTGCCTAGGATATAACAATATGTATCTTGAAAGAACTTTTTTCATGAAAGCAGCTCTACTTCAACTTAAGGTTAAAAGTAGTGGCAAATAGTAGAGCACCACTTTGCAATGTTCCTGTCAAAATGATATGAAACAAAGAAATGTATAATGAAATCTCTCAGATTGAGGCAGTGTGGTTTGATTGAATTCCATGGAGTTTTCCCAGCAGTGTACTGTTTAAGTGGAAATGTTAGCGCATTCATTGTGACTTACAGTTGTACAATAAGTGCCAAAATAAAAAGAATGGAGAACATTTTTGCTTGTTGTATGCAATACAATTTTATGTGTATATTTTACTTCCACTCAATAAAAAAAAAAATGCAAAGTTAATCTTACCTGACTGAGCGCAAAAAATTGTTCTTGCAAAATTTTCCACTTTTGCAGTAATGTTGAGTTTCTTTAATGTGGAACCCTGCTTATTCATTATAGGATATGGCAAACGGATTCTTGATGGATGGTTTCACCCAAGTCAAGATGGCCTGTGACATCATCGCTAAAGATCCCAAGCTGAAGAATGGATACAATGCCATCGGTTTCTCACAAGGAGGCCAGTTTCTGTAAGTCTTCATAAGAGTAGAAAGTGAGGCTTCACACTGTGAGCAACCATAGACTGTATGTGGTACAACCAAACCAACACTTACAGTTGTATAAATAAAAATTGCAAACACTCGAGAGAAACACAACAGACAGCCACTACAGACAGGTCGGGAGCCAATTTGAAATTTGTCATAAATTACCTGAAATGGAAATCACAATTTTTCCTCCTTTTTCTGTGCACCTCCCATACAACCATATGACGGTATTACGTTGTCTCATTTAAAAAAAACTGTTGAAAAAGAAAGAAGGAGAAGGAGAAGAAGAGAATTGGTTTTTCGCTTCCTTTACTCTAGTTAATTGGTGCTTACAAGCATGGGATGTTAATGTTGGATGCACAAATTTTTGCAGAAAGAGTAGCAACTAATATAAAGTAAGGTACCAGGTGGTGCTGACTCTGAGTCTTTGGTTGCAGTACTTGGTGAAGCATTACCTTGTATGACAATCTAACGCCTAGTTGGAAATGTCAGACGGCTGCTTAATGTGAGGTTTTTAATCCTGTATGCACCTGGCAGACACAATGATCAATGCATTTGTATAACTTACCAAACTCTCAAGTCTGAAATTTTCGTGAAGGTCCAGCTCAGAGCCTCTACTATCTATCTACATGTATGTATGTATGTATGTATGTATGTATGTATGTATTTACGTATGTATGTATGTATGTATCTATCTATCTATCTTTCTATATCTTTCTATCTATTTATCTATCTATCTGTAATGTTTTTATTTATCTATTATGAGATTTTTTTTTTTTTTTTTTTTTTTTGGTTCTCTTTCCAGACGCGGTGTTGCTCAGATATGTCCTAATCCTCCCATGCATAACCTGATCTCGGCAGGTGGACAACACCAAGGTAAGAAGCCCCTTGATATCCAGCATTTAAACCAGTAATATAGTAATATGTGACTGTAGAAGTTTACATTCAGTATGTAGACTAATAAAACAATCGTGAATTAAGTGCACATATGCATCAAGCTTGCATTTGTGGTTGGATGTCTGCAGATGTGAGGTGTCATGCCCTGCTTTTTGTACTGTATTCATGTCCTATGGACATGGCTGATTATTGGCTGGAAAAAAAAGAAATTATTCTATTAACCCTATTCTAACTGGGGGGGGGGGGGGGTCAAATTGACCCCCCCCCCTCGACGTTTCGCGCCACGATTTCGCAACGCGCAAAGATTTTGCCGCGTCGTTTCACGACTTTTTTCATTGAAGTCTCCCGCATATTTTGAGACCAAATTTGCGACGTCTGGGTGCACCGTTTTGAAGTTATGTAATGTTTTGCATATGCATGTCAACCAAAAAACAGCTCAAATTCATGATATCGTGTGCAAATCCAATGCAAATTGTGTTTTTTGGTTAAACTGATATAAATTAGATTATTTCAACTTTTAACCATTAAAATTAATCAATTCTAGTGTAGATAAGCCTGAAAAAGTGCCTGCAACAAATTTTGGCTAAAAAACAATAGAAAACAAAAGGTCGAAAAAACAATAAAATACATAAGAAATTAACAAAACAATAAAAAACAAAAGAAATTGATTTCGATTGTGCTATTTTTTGACATGAAAATTGTTTGATGTGTCTTGAGGAATTCTGACACAAAAATTTAGCAATCCTCCAGTCTTTTTAATGGAGTTATAGATGAAAATATGATTTCATGCACAAATTTGCATAATTAATTTATTAAAAATAGAAAGGAAATATTTTTCTATTGTATGACCATGTAATCTTGTAGTTGACATCCAGCTCTATCTTCAGGCAAAATTTTGCGGCGATCGCGCGATCAGCGGCCAAGATCTGAAGGGGGGGTCAAATTGACCCCCCCTCAGTAAAAACTTGGTCTCAAATAGCCCAGTTAGAATAGGGTTAATTATAAAATTCTAAATTTATTGTATGGTTTGGGACCATTTGTCAAGATGCTTTCTAATGGGAAAAAAAAAATCCAAGAATTCTTTGTTAATGAGAAGAAAAAAATTATTCTGTTGGTTATAAAATTCTAAATTTATCATATGTTCTGCGACCATTTTTCAAGATGCTTTCTAATGGGAAAAAAAAAACAGTCGAAGAATGATTTGTTAATGAGAAGATGTTAAAGGGATGGTATAGTATTGGTGGAGACGAAGAATGTGCTTTTAACTTTTTGTGAGATACAAAGAAAGCACTCATGAAATAGTACAGAACATACCATTCTAAGAGGACTTCAAAGTTTGTTTGATGGAAGTTGGTTTTGGAATGGCTGAGATATCTAGAAACAAAATAAAACAAAGTGATCCAAAGAAGAGGTGGGTCCCACCTCTTATTATTAGGATTGCTTTGGTTTGGGTATCTCAGCCATTTCAAAACCAATTTTCACCAATTAAACATTAAATCTCTCTTGGAATTCCATGCTCTTTCATATTCCATAAAAGGTTTTTCATTATCTCTCCCAAAATGTTAGAAACCTGAAGTTAGGTTTCAATTGAAACTATATGATCCCTTAAACAAGCAATCTCTTGTTATGCCAGGTTCCCAAAGTCCTGCAATCTGCTATGCATGCCATGATTGGCCATTTGAGGCTAATCATGGAATGTTTATTCATGTCCATCACAATTTGTGCCATGATTGAAATTGTGGAATGAATTGTGGAGTATAAAAAACATGGTGATCTTTATTAGTACAATGTAGATCTCGAGGTCAGTAGTGCCAATCTTATTGATCGAATACAATTTTAGAACCATCTTAAACTTTTCTACATTCACACAACTGACCGCAAGATCAGATATGATCTCTATGTTATCAACTATATACCAAGAGCCAGTTGTGGCATGCATATTAGGTTGCAAGACGGTGGGAATCCAGTATTACACGACTGTGTTGTGTCATTTACGCACTGGCATCTGGTTAACCTTCAAAGTATTATTTCTTTGTTTCCCAACTCGCAGGCGTGTATGGGTTCCCCAGATGTCCAGGTGACAGCAGTGCTCTCTGTAACTATGCCAGGGAGCTACTTAACCTTGGTGCATACACTGAGTGAGTATTAGGAGAAAGGCCCAAATTTGTAGACTTGGCATAATTTACCATTTGAAGGCATTTACAAGGCATAATTTACCATTTGCAGATGAAACAAAAACCCAGCACCAGTGCTTCAAAATAGTTCTACAATGTGAGTTAGAGATAGAAACAACCAATCATGTAAAGAATTTGAGCCAGTATTATGGATGTTAAGTTTTGTTAAATGTACAAAATGTGAACAATAGTTATAATAAGAATATTTCCAGACTAAACAGTCTAAATGGTTTAATGAGAAAAATAGTGATATCTCCCTATATTTTGGGCTCTATGGCAACAATTTCATATAGTAGGATGTTTTGTGATACATGTACAACTGACCTATACGTATGCATCTAAAGTTCATCTTTTAAATCACTGCTCCCATTAGTAAATAGGACCTTTAAGACTCTCAGTTTGTAGGCTGTTTGTTGATTGTTTTATTTTTTTAGATAGACAACCCATGTCAGACCACATACAGGGTATCTTGTACACTGTAGTTGGTGTAAATTCCCACAGAGGCCACATATTTGACGTCCCGCAGCAGTGCAGCAGTGCCTCGAGACTTTATTGAATGCTATAGTTTCTGAATGAATCAAATGCCTGTGACTCGTATGAATATTGTTGGTTTAGATACACATAGTAAAAGGGCGTTAAAGGACAAATTCACCTTCATATGCATGTGGATTATTATAAAGTGCATGCATTAATATTTATAGTAGAACACATCAGTGAACATTTGGGGAAAATCTGACAATCCGTTCAAAAGTTATGAATTTTTTAAGTGTCTGCGCAGTCACTGCTGGATGAGAAGACTACTACACTTTACAGTGTATGATGTCACATGCGTACAACGATAAAGGAAAATGTAAAGAGAATTTCACAAAATTTTACTTTTAAAAAAAAGTGTGTATTTCATCAACCTGTCACTTACGTATGTTAAGGGTAATATTATTCCCCTTGCTTTCTGAAAGAGGGAAGTCAAGTGACCTTTTATAAAGCCAGAAAAGTGAAAATATGTTGAATTTTCTTTATATTTTCTTTATATCGTACACATGTGACCTCACAAGTTGTAGTAGTCTTCTCATCCAGCAGTGACTGCGAAGAAACATCACAAATTGATAACTTTTGAACGGAATGTCCGATTTTCCTCAAACTCTCAATGATGTGTTCTACTAATATTGCTGCATTCACTCAATCCACATGTCTATAAAGGTGGACTTGTCCTTTAAAGTTCCCATAATCTATGGCATGTGTGGCACCTTACTGCCCTTACCAGTATTTTTCTCAAGTGATGATATGTAATATACACAATTTTCTCCCCCGTATTATGATACATAACTTGCCCATTTTTCCTTCTTTGTTTGCCAATTAGGTGGTTGTTTTGAGAGTTGTAAGTTCAAATGCACTCATGAATATGGTAAAATGGCTTGCCTCTGGCTTGTTCTGAATTGCAACATTTGTGCAGAGCTTCACCTTAGCTACAGATGGAATGTTGGTACATGAGTAAAGTTCCAGTAATTAAGATGTTGATTATTCATGGGGTTGGGAACACAGATTACTTTTACATTACTGATGATTTTAGAAAGCTTGTATTGTATCTTCCACTTTCTGTCTTGCATGCCTGGACTGTGATGTCAATCTGTCAAAAAAGATTTGTCCAGGATCAGTAAGTATCAACACCTTTTCAACAATATTTTTATTGGTAAATATTTTCTTTGTGACTTGTATCGTTTGAAGTATACATGTATAGTAATCGTTAATGTTTGTAGCTCAATACTGGTGTAAACTTTTTGGTTTATTACAAGTCTTTTGGAATTTTATTCATACGTACATTGATGAAAGTGATTTGTAGAGTTCACACAGGATCTCATATCCTACACTCCTGTAAATTTGTGTGTGTGTATGATTTAGCTACTGAAGTGGTCACTTTTAATAGAATGAGCCCCGTCCCCCTCCCCTCCCCCCCCCCCCAAAAAAAAAAAACTTTGCAAGCAAAGGCCCTACCAATAATTATGAATTTGTTGTGTTATAATGCTTTTTCTTCTGTGAAATCCTTTAATGAAGCTCCGTCATTACTGATTTTAAAAATTCCATGGAAATAAGAAAGTCATTATTACACCTTGTATAAATGTTTAATTACTACTACTTCTTCTACTACTACTACTACTACTACTACTACTACTACTACTACTACCACTACTATTACTACTACTACTACTACTACTACTACTGCTACTACTACTACTACTACATATCTTCTACTGATACTACCACTACTATTACTACTACTATTACTACTACTACTACTACTACTACTACTACTACTACTACTTCTACTACTACTGCCACTACTACTAGTACTACTGCTTCTGATATTACTACTACTACTACTACTACTACTACTACTACTACTACTACTACTACTTCTACTGCCACTACTACTAGTACTACTGCTTCTGATATTACTACTACTACTACTACTACATATCTTCTACTACTACTACTTCTACTCCTATTGTACTACTACTACTACTACTACTACTACTACTACTACTACTACTACTACTACTACTACTACTACTACTACTACTACTACTACTACTACTACTACTACTACTACTACTACTATACAACATTATCTTCTACTACTACTTCTACCACTACTTCACTTCTGCTTCTACTGTTCCTGCAAGAACAATCTCCTAATACTGCTTTGCGCACCTCTGCTGTAACTAAACTTACAGACTACATTTAAAGGAAACTTCTTCTCCAATTCTTCTTCCCTTTTGCAGCCTAGTACAGGCTGAGTACTGGCAGGATCCCTTCGCCTTGGACGAGTATCGCAAAGTCAGCAAATTTCTGGCGCCACTTAATCAGGAGAATGTGAGTATAGGGCTCATTGAATTTTATCCAGTTTTGCTATTGATGTATTCTTCAGTGAACAGGAATCATTCCTTTTTACGTAAAAATACTGTTATCATTCATCACTTATGGAGTAAGGTTTGTTTGTTTGTTTGTTTTTTTAACAGGAGAATGTAAAATTTGCATTGAACATGTACGCGTACCAAGAGACACCTCAGTTTCTGTATCAGCTGTTTAGCACCACCACAAAAAGAATGACAAACAAATATTTAAAAGCAAAACTCAATTATCTGATATCACAAAGCAAGTGGCCACTAGAACATATAACCTTTGTTCAGTTTCTTGAGTACACCCAACAGCCTTTATTTATACAGTATTCATCGCATAACCGGGCATCTGATAATCGGGAACCTCGCTTAATGACATACGCTTCCCAGAAACATTTCCAATGCACATTATTTTCACTGGATAATCGGGTGGGGACCTCTGATAAACGGGACAATTTTTCTTCAAGCGATCTTTGATTTCGTTGATATTTTACACAAAAAATCTACCAAAATACCACAACAATATTTCAAAGATTCCCTATCAGTTGTCGTTTACATCAAACTTACAAAGCAAGCTTCGGACTGGTGTGTTTTGACCTCCGTCCATCCAGTACACATACATTTCAGCTCGCTGCCCGCCTTCACTTTTCTGTACATGTGTATATATGAAGAGTTTGTTTGCAAAAACCGATAAGTCCATTTTTGAAGATTTTGAAATAGGGTTTCTGTCATAAAGTACAAAATAATACCTTTTAAATGATATATTGATCACTACATATAAAGGTATATTTTTGAAGTTATGGTCAAAAGAAGCAAAAATTTTCTTATTATTCTCTTTGTTTTTCTTGACCTTTAATCGCAAATATCTCCATTTGACAAATATGGACTTATCGGTTTTTGCAAACAAACTCTTCAATGGCGAGCTAGATCGCTACAACACATGTACAGTGCAGTGATCGCGGCAAGTAAACAATCAAGCCGTGATGATTGAATGATTGAAGGACTTTTCATTGACGTTCCCACATCAGTTCTGGGTAATCATTTCCCATGGTTGTGGATATGTATTTACACAGAACGCCCTACGTGTCCAAGAATTCTATGAATGTTTAAGAAAGTGCTAGCTTTTAATCCACATATTTTGTGTTCGAAGAGAGGTGACAGAAGAACCCAGTTGCGATTACTCTACATCATTGCGAGAACGCAGGGACAGCTAGAGGGTCGCGCCGAGGGAGGGGTAGCGTGGTTGTGTATTCATGTACATGTACAGTATGTCAGTATGCATGTGTGTGTGTGTGTGTGTGTGTGTGTGTGTGTGTGTGCACTACATAATGTACATGTCTTATGCCGTTTAGTGTATGGTGAGTGCTTTTTTGGCAGAAAAGACATTTTTTTTCCTTCAGAAAAGACATTTTTTGGCAGAAAAATAGTATATTTTCCTCTCCTGTGATGGACATGTGTAGTTATACAATTTAGGGAGAACAGTATTGTCCATGAAACCGGCAGTATTTTGGCTAAAAACAACAAAGAACAACAACAACAACAACAACAAAAACAGCAAACAGTATAAAGTGCAGCAAAAAAGTTACAGTTGGCATCTCTGCTCTTGGTTGTTGCCTTAGTTTGTGAACCAGACTTACAAGCAGAACCTGATGAAGCTGAACAAGTTTGTGATGGTCATGTTTGGCGAGGACACCATGGTTCAACCCAAGGAGTCAGAGGTTAGTATCCTTGGTACCTTTGCAACCGTTGCCGACTCATCTGTTGAGCTCAAGTACCACCCATCAGTTGAAATGTAAAGAATGTGCACAAGTTAAAGCTTTTGCAGCATAGATTCTTTGTATTTCTGCAACATTCTTGAGATGAATGCATGTTCAGAAGTATTTTCTTTAATGTTTGTGTACCATTTGAGAAAATTATGAAAAACAAAGTCAGTAGAATGTTGTTGTTGTTGTTTTTTTTCTCTATCTATTCTCTATCTATGATACATCACATATATTAAATGGGTTAGTCAAATACCGAGGAGTGATTGGCTAAACACAGTCGCGTGATGGAGGTACATTCGTTATGTTAGCCCATTGGTGAACATTCTTGTTATGTTCTCCCATGGGAAAACATTTTCACATAACAAATACCCGCACGCACAGTGAATTTGGCTCTGCGCGAGCTAGGTGCGATCAAGTGCGTTGTGCGCGTGCTGGACCTTTACGCTAAGCGTACCATGATATCAATAAGGTACGGTGTACGGTTTGATGCGCCACTTTCAGAGCGTGAAATCAATTGATAATGATGGTATTTGACTAACCCATATAATATAACAGATGATGACTTTTGTTGTCGGGAACATACCAAACGTTCCACCCTCAGGTTTTGAAATGCTATTTCGGGAGACTATAAGTCCCTCAATAGCATTTCAAACCCTTCGGATGGAACATTCGGTATGTTCCCTTCCCCGCCAGTCATCATCTATATAACATTTGATTTTGCTGCTGTTCTGCAGTTAGCCAGAAGCCTGCTTGATGCTAAACATATGATCATTTCTCATATTCTGTTCATCAGTGGTTTGGCTTCTACCAAAATGGCACAACCTCCAAGCTGTACACACTGCGAGAAAGTCCACTCTACATAGAGGTAAGTCGTTTGACTGCATACCACCATTTATTTTTTTCTTGCCTTTCCTCCGTACCTGTTACCTTACAGATTTTTAAAAAATTACAAGAGCACAATTTATTCCTTGTATACTGGTAGTTCATGACAAAAGAAGAAATTAAAGTGTAAGCAAATACTGTAAAACCAGAAGTATTTACAGCATGAAATTTTTCGCAAATTGCAACTGGCATTCAATGCATATAGTGTAGACAAGAACTTTCATGTGCGTTTTAATTTGACGAATCTTGGCTCCTTGTGAAATTCGTGAAAATTTTTCGCGCGCAGAAATGTCTGGTTATGGAGTACTTTGTGTGCATGTTGATGCAGAACATGTGAAGAGATGACATCATCACATTTAATTTGCATATGTGAATGTGATGTCATCTTGGTTTCATGAGAACACAAGAAGATTTTAAGATTCTCTGACTTTCTTGTGTAATGTCTAATTTTTATGAAATGGTTGTCTGGTCCCTTCGGTTTGATTTTATCCTGATTGTCAAAGTCAACAACAAGAACAAGCTTTGGAGGTTACCTTTGTCTATGGAAAAGATATTTAAAAGTTGCAAGGCACACATTGCATGCCACTCCATGCAATAGATCATCTTTCTTCATACTCTCATTTTGTGTCTTTGCTTTTTTATGTTCACTGTAGGACAAACTTGGCCTGAAGCAGATGGACAAGGACAAGAAGCTAGTCTTTCTCACAGCCCCTGGTGATCACCTTCAGTTCACCGACACATGGTTCATCAAAAACCTCATTCCTTACATGAAGTAATGAGGACATTTTCGTGGATGATTGTGGGGGAAGGAGGGGGTTGTCACACTTCATCAGAATTGTATGATATAGACAAACATGCCATGGCAAGAGGATTCGTCTTTGTCAACCCTTTGCCTGCTTTGAGTGCCAGTTGACACAGAAAACTCCATAGTGTTGTACACACAGCCCAAAGTCCCTGGCACAGAAAAGGTTAACAAGGGTTAAAAAGGGACCACTCTGCATTGCTTAGGAATAACAGCACTATTCAGATCCCCTCAACCTTGTTCATTTTCTTTTTCTTTTTATTTAGTTTCAGTTTTGCTTGATGTGATGCATACTGTAGTACATGTCGAGGCAAATTGCTTGTTGGAATGGATAGACGCATGCTGGTAGAGGACATGCTTGCGTAAACTAGAAATATACATGTGTATTAGGTAGATCACCCCGTGGCATTAATGGTGTGAATGGCGATTCAGATAGGCTAAAACCCTGGTGTGCATTCCTTCCAGCACTACAACACTTTGCCTCTTGTTCGGTGCATGGACATTTTATTTTAGGGGAATGATAAATCGGTTTGACATGTGACATTAGTTTTGTGGCACCAGATAGAACATATCCAAGAGTAACAGTGACAGAATGAGACACAAGAAGACAAGAAATGTGAAAGGGGAATACCATGTGGTCACCAGTTCTATACATGATCTACTATATGTATGCAGGATTTTTTTTTTATTTGTGTGGTAAATATTGATATTCTGGGATATTTTTTTACCCTTGATGCTCCTCTTTCCTGTTTGCTATGACATTTATTTGAAGTGCATCAGGACAATTGCCCCCTGGCTAAATACTGGTTAGTGTAAGGAGTTTGGGTTAGGGTTAGGATTAGGTTCAGGATTAGGATTACGATAATGATTAGGGTCAGGGGAAGGGTCTGGGGTAATTGCCCAGGGGGCAATTGCCCTAGACCCATTTGAAGATGTATACTGTGAGACCATTGCTTGTTGATATCTGTTCAAAGATTTGGAAATGTGCAATGATGATAGCCAAAGCCTAGAAATCAGTGGAAAATGGCTCCCAAGTTTCAGGGAGGTTGGTATGTACATGTATGATGGGAATCTTGTGATGTGTGGGTCGTCGTCAGTTAAAAGTGGATTTTATACTTTATATTTATACTGGGGAAAGAGGTGAAGTTCTTATTTGAGTGTGTCTTTAGGCATTTTTGAATATGAAATTTTGCTTTTAAAAAGATATCAAGTTTAAGAAAAAACAAAAAAGGGCTAATTTAAGTTTAAGAGACCAGCATAAAGGAATTAATCAAATGGTATCATGTCACAGTAACACCACAATGAGACATGCATGTAATGTGGAGAATGCTTCAAAATTTGTTAAGATTATGAGTACAGTAACTTTAGAAGTAACTTCAGACGTATAATTTCTCAAACTTCAAAACATAAATTATACACAATGCCCATTCTTCTTCAACACACACACACACATGCACAAATACAGACAAATGTAAACTGGCAACTTGTGTAGAATGCGTGAAGGAAAGGATGTCTTGTGTTTATAATGTAGATACTGCAACAAAGTTTGTACTGTATATGCAATTGAAATTGAGATTTAACGTCTATGTTTGGCTGTTTATGTGTATATTGTGTAAGCAAAGGAAGGTGGGCTGTTCATGTTTAATAGACAATAGAACAATTTAATGAGTGTGAAATGTAATTGCTGTTTGTGCCACATTATTGTAAGAACAAAATGTATGAGCATGTTTATAGAAACATCTTTTCAAGGCTGTACTTCATAAAGGCGTTTATGCTAGAAATGCATTACAGCGAAGTTGCAGTTGCAAGCTGGTTGTTCATAACTATACCAGCATTTTCTCAAATATTCTTATTGTTACATGGAAAGTTACTTCTTGCAACTTTTTAATGATGTATCGTATGTACACTGTATACAACTTTCTACTTTCTACCAAGTTTTCATAATAAATGAATCAATTCAAGCATTCTGGTTATCTATGCAGTCATGAGAGTTTATTCATGATTCCAGAACATACCACATGACCAAAAGGGCCTTCACAGGTGTTTCTCTGTTGTGGTGGAGGGGCTAGAAGGCAAGGGAACATACATGTGAACAAGACAGGTAAAATTCTGACACTCACTAACAAATTGCATTCGAGGACTGAAGATGCTTGATGAAATGGGCCGACATGTAGAAACACAATTTTTCAACCACCTTCCAGATACCATGTATTTTCTCATAAAGTTCCCCTGAGAAGACAAATACTCTGTCCATGAACAGTCAAGCCTACTACAGTATAAGGACTGTTTCTTCAATGGAGCTGGATCTTATCGTGCTCTGCACAAGGGGGATGGGGGGGGGGGGGGCGGGTGACAATGCAAACTTTCGCTGGGTTGGGTAGATTTTAGAGAATTGATAGGAAAGATGGAAAACTATTTCGGCATGGTAGGTATAGCAGACAGCTGACCTGATAGGGGTTGACTGCACCACTGTATCTGAGCAAAGTTCATGTACTTGTATATGTACATTTATACTTTACCCACACTACACTATTAACTATTAGTGCAGTGGTATGAATTCTGCAAGGATATTCTCCATCAAGCTGTTGTTGAACAGGAATTTGCAACATCACAGCCTCCATGTACACCAGGTCTGTCGCACTGCTGCACCAAAAATGAGTGCAAGGTTTATGCATTTCTGCAATATTTCCAGGAAATCCCATACTTGTCATTACATCGTCGGCAGGTTACACTTGCATTACATTTACAATGTGCACTATGTATACAATTGAATGGCATGTCAAAGAGTGGGACAAAATTGTCATGTAATAACTAATACATGTAGATACATAAAATCTTTTAAAAGCATATTGGATGACTAGTTACAAAGTGCAATGAGCATCGCATGCTACTCATTATTTAATTTTTCTGGTGTGGGCTGGAATATAGATTGCCCTCTTTTGCTGTCTCTGGCTATATTTACTCACAATTGACATCAGCTGTTAGCACAAGACCAAAGTCTTGAGTAAATGAGTCTGCAGTCCTACACGGAATGTAGGGATTGGTAGTGAAGGGGTATGTCGGTTCAGTCTAACACAACACGTAACATGTGTATACTTTCTCACAAAATTGTGCAAAATGGCCTTCCAAAATTCTGCATCTCGTTGTAACATCATATGCAAACTCACAAGGTAAGCATCTCTGGCGGTTGGAGTGATCCTGTTGGCTCTCGGCGCCATTTTGTTCAAACACATCTGCTACAAATTCTGACATGTCTTCTACGTAAGCACAAGATGGAACTTGCTACTGTAGAAGTGGAAGTTTTGCGCAAAAGTAAGAGTGCAGAAATATTTTTAGCTTGTAAATATGTAATAATATTTGATTACTTTGATTTTGCAAAATTGAATTTACGCAACTGAGGGCAAAAAAAAAAAAAAAAAAAAAAAAAAAAATATATATATATATATATATAATATATATATTCATGCAGTAATTTTCACTTTTACAGTATAGTGGACTTCCATTTTAACAAAGTCCTTAGGACTGGCAGATTTCTTTCGTTATATCGAAATTTCGTAATAACCAAACAAATGGACAATAAAAAAAAAACCCAAAAAAACATAGAGCCAATTATATTGCGGCCTGAATTTTTACTTCATTGAAACCAGAATTTCATTATAACCATGTTCGTTATAACGGGAGTGCACTGTACTCTGAAATATTCTGATCACTATCAGGGATGAAGAAAAAAAAAAAACACCCCATGAAAATGATAAATAAAATTACAGACCTAAACAACAAACTTTTATCATACAAAGGGTTTCTCATTAATTGACTTCCTCTGTAAGGAGTGTTCATTAGACAGTGGAATAAGTTAAACACTTCACAGATGTATGACGACCTCTGCTACTCATTCAAAGACACAGAAAGCGGTATTCATGCTCTTCAGTAATTTTCTGGAGCCCAGGGTGCCGGTGGCGGTTGCTATGGAAACAAAATCGAAGAGAATAAAACACACTGCGTCAATTTCAAAGACACACATGAAACAAACGAAAAATCCAAAGCACAATTCACAACAGAACAGTGTTTGTGTTTGTATGTGCATGTTACTATGTGACATAACAGAGATGTACATACATGTGTACTGTACACCCACACACATATGCACATGACTGCATAAAACAAAACTAGGTGATCTGTCATTGCAAAGAAAGTGCATTGTAATTACAGTGACTGATCCATTGAAGAAAGAGCATAAAAACTGGCAACCAAACTAAAATATGCGTGGTCTTCATGTAATCTACAGTCTCTGCAATGCTATTACAGTCTCTTTTTGGTTGCGCCAGTCCTTATACTGTCAAGATAATGCATAACCATCTACTGCTACCACAAAAGTCGTCTAGGAGAGAGGGGAGTGAGTCGATTCCTCTGATCAGATCAGCGGAAGCTCATAATAACAAGGTCAGATATCGCAAGATACCCGATTAAATAAGGTAAGTTTGCCAGTCGCATTTCTTTTGTATTCTATTGTTTTATCCTTAACAAAAGATATTCAATATAACAGGAATTTCATTTGTCCCAAGTAGCTAGTTATAACAGGGCTCCCCTTTAGTAGTGGTGTAGGAGTGCTGTATAGCCCGGTCACTACTGACTGGAGTGGACGGGAAAGCTTGCACTTCACTCTGATCTCCGCACACCTGACGTGAGTTGTCTATGGGAATGGACAGCTCAGAGACAGGCTTGGGTGTGCGGGTCATTGGAGGGGAATGACAAGGTGAGCAATTAACATGTCACACGCTGTAAAGACAGGCTCAATTTCTGACATCTGAACATTTGATTTTCAAGAGTGATTCCTAACCGTGCTCCAGTTAGAAATGAAAGTCACCCCTATGAGCGTTGGCATATCATCGAGCAGTCACATACTGATTAGCATAATTCTACAAGAGTTTAACAGCAAAGCTGATCAATCCATTTTTATAGACAATATATGGAAGTGGTTACAATCAATATCACTGCTTTGTGAAAACACAAAACTTTGAAATTCCATCACTTTATACTTAGATTAGGTTTCATTTTGAAAAACAAAACAAAACAAAACTGAACTGTTCTGTTGTTGTATTTTTCTAAATTTTACTCTATTAAAGACAATTGGTAAATCTTAACTCCTTGTACAACTTTAAAACTAATAAAGATATTAATAACAATATGACAGACCAATACCAAATAAAGTGGAAGCATGTGATGGAAAAAAAAAAGGCAAGGCTCAGCACTCATGCTCGCCTATCAAGGTCATTCCAATCTATGTCTAGCCCCCCCAAAAAAAAATTCTTCTGACTTTAAATTCTTGATCTGGCCACCAGAGAAACTCCTGCTCTGTTCAATTTTTTTTTTTACTTGATAGAGTGAAATAAAGAATAAAATCAGCGAAAGTTTTGCAATAATTGCCCACAAAATATGAAGAGAAGTTTAATTAAAGGAGGAGGGGGAAGGGGTAGACCAACCTGTTTGGCCGAGTCAAGCTGTTTGATCTGGGTCTCCTTCTTCTCCAGGTTGACAGCCAGGATCTGATTCCGGTGGATCAGGTTCTTGGTCTTCTCAATCACCTGCTGGTATGGAGACACATTCTGTGTTCCCATGACAACGTGGCCCTGAGAAAAAGAGAGAAAAAAAAGATGAAATTATTCAAATATTGACATGTGAATAGATTACTCAGACTCAAAGGATATGGACTAAGCACTGAATATGCTCTATATTTTTAGTAAGTCTTTTTTTGTGTGTGTAAATCGTGAACTTCAAGAAAAACAAAAGCCTCACGAAATATATGGCATATACAGTAATTATACTTCTGAGAGGGTGTTGATATTTCTGGTGTATAAGAACAAGAAACATCTTACCTCCTGGTTTTAACTGTAGTTGTATGCAATGTACAAGCATTAATATGTTTCCTGTTCTGATCAATATAGGTACAGTAACAACATTTCTGTCCATCAGAAATTTGCATTTTATTTATTCACACTGCTTTTAATATTTGACAGACTACCTTCCATGCAGTTAGGAAAAAAAAAAACACCTAAAAAAACCCAACAAAAAAACCCCAAGAAACTGCATTTTCTTCTCTGTTGCTAAGTTTGAACATGTATCTATCTTTTGGCTAGCGTGAACTCTACAACCCGCAAATATATCTTCACAGTTTTCTCTGCACATTTTGAAGGGTTGAATCGTGGGCTTCATCAGTAGTGCCTCCCTGGTATGAGTGTGTGTGTGTGTGTGTGTGCATGTGCCCTGGTAGATTTAATCGTGGTGATGGTGATGGTTCTCCAGAACTCTTGTCCAAGTTCTTACCTGTACAATTTAAACCTAACATGAGGACAAATGCTTATCTAAGCTGAAGATATCACCGAGTCAAAGCTGTGCTCATGATTATCAAATAAAGTTCACTTGATTTGGGGCCCTTCTCTGAGTTACAAAAAAAAAATCCAATTTTCAATAAAAGGTTGACATAATCATTGCATCACACCGGGACAGACTTTGGAGAAATTCCATACCAGTTTGGAGTCAAGTTTGGCATCTAATCTGGCATTCCTGATGAGGTTGACGATCCATCTCTCAGCCTCATCTGGCTTCATGTTCAACTTCTCAGCCAGCATGCTAGGGAAAGGCAAGGAGGAGATAGGTAGAGGGTCATCAATACAAATACATTGTAACTTCATAGCTGCTCTTCCACCATTGGGAAATGCTATGGCCCCAACACACAAAGAGAGCATTCGTCTATTACTGCCTATAAAGTTCAATATAATTCAAAATAATACTTATTTCCTTTAATACCAAGTCATTACGATAAAAAAGTTATATACTATGATAATTTATAACATTAAAGGACGCATGGAGCTCTGTGCATGCTGTCATCCAATGTCCACATTATATACCTTCTCATGGTTGCATTTACACTAACTGCTCTATCACTGCAGTGCCTCAGCTGCACAACCATGTCAGTTTGAATCAAGACATTTTTGTAGATTACATAAAGTTGGATCAGTTGCAGTGTTCATTGAGAGTACTGATGGATGCGAACTAAAATATCATCCACGATATCACAAGTACCCTGACTGGAGGGCACAGACCACCCTGAGGTGTACACTGCAAGTGTGGGGGTGTGTAGCAATATGTACTGTAGGAATGCTGCATATCCCAGGCACCACTGGTTAGGGCGACTGGAAAAGCTTGCAATCCAAACTCAATCTTTGCAAGCACTGCGCCGAGTTACTCATGGTAATCAGGAACTCACTGTCATACAGGCATGCATTCATGTGCTAGTACAGTGACAGCATAATGCTCAAAACTGTTGTAGGCTAAAGTGTTTGCTTCATGGCTTTGAACATCATCATGGACCTCACACAGCTAAGTTTGACAATTTCCCAAATTGAGCCATCATGTTATACATGGTGTCTAACCCATTGAGGACGGACTGATTTCGCTACAACACGCATTTCTCATAGACACCCGCCCGAGTATACTCGGGGACTCATCCTCAACAGGTTAAGTACAGTGCAATCCCGTTACAATGAAATTCCGGTTACAACAAAATAAAAATTCAGGCTCCAACATTATCCGCTCCATGTTTATTATCATTTGTTCGGTTATTAAAAAATTTCTACACAACGAAAGAAAATTGCCAGTCCCGAGGACTTTGTTATAACAGGAGTCCACAGAAGTGTGAGAGAAGGAAATACAGTGGAAGTGAAGTATAAATAGGTCTCATCATCTGACACAACAAAATATGTCATACAACAAACCCTTTTTCTTTGGGCCCTATGGAACAAAGTCCACATTGCAGAAATATCGAGTTCCAAGTATTCATCTTTTTCTTTAATAACCTGGCATGGTGTGCTGGTAGGTCACTAACATTTGCTGACTATCACTTGTCAAGTCAATCAAGGCAAACCACAAGCATCGCAGGCAGAACAAGCCCACCTTCCGCCAAGGTTGAAATATGGAAATGTATTTGATAGGTACAAGTATCCAATAGCTCCTAACGAGGGCCTACGGAAAAGTCTCTGTTCATTTGAATACAAAGTTTGCTGTGACAAGAGTGACTGTGTTGCAGCTGGCCGCTAAGGACACTTACTTGATGCTGATACAGTTGTGGATGCGGCAGAATGTTTCAAAGATGAAGAGACGGGCATTTTCAATGAAGTCTTGAAGGCAGGCTACCAAGAAGAAGTCATTGACCAGCACCTGCATTCATTCAAAACAGCAAATGATGAAATAAAAGAGAATACGAAAATGACAATACCGATAAGATTTTCTTAATCTTTTTAAATCACTCTTTGTCAATATATATTTCTATGTGTATTAATAATTCATCTTAGTAGTTAAAAAGCATTTAAAATTCTATGCCTGTCTGTAGTAATTTGAAATATAGAAAATGTACTGTAAATATACAATGTAAATGCCTTTACACTTCACAGCACCATAGATGAATTAAAACACATATTGTCCTATTTGACCCCCAAGACAGAAAAAAAAAAAAAAATCAAATCATGACATATTATCAAAACCTTTCTTCCTCATCTTCCTCTCCTCTTACCCACCTTTTCACACTCTCTGAGTTTTTGCTGGGCACCGTCGAAGTCAAAGTTGACGTAGAGACATTCCACAAACTCTGTGATGGGATCTCTGTAGGTGTAAGACTCCTGGAGTGTTGGCAAGAAAGGTTAAACATCACTGAGCTGTGAAATACCAAAGTCTCCAACACTTCTTGAAATCATTTTACATGTTCAAACATGACTTGATTATTATCTGTCAAGTTATTCACATATAATTGCTGTCATATAAAGCAACATATATCTCCATAAAATCAAATCACTAGAGTACTCAACCCAGTTTGTGGCAGGGTGCCTATTTCTGGCAGGGGCATTTGCATTCATCAATAAAACAGCTAATGAACATTATGTGTGCTTAGTCCCACTTTAGAACACAAGCAGGAGTTTCTTGCAAGTGTTACAGTAAGTGACACCTGATTGGGCCTTTTCATCAATGAATGAAATGGCCGCTGCCGCAAATAGGCACCCTGTACAAAGCCTGTCGCAAACAGGGTTGTTTATTCTTCTTCTAATCATGTTGAACTTCATGCTTCTGACATCATCCACATTTTCAATATCAACTTGACTTCCATATCATTTTCTATGTTAGGATATGAACAATGGATAACCTGGAAGTGACCACTTCCATTTCCACGACCGTCATCACCACCTTCATTGTTATCATCACCACTATCATGACCATCATCATCTCCATGACGATAAACACCATCATCATCAGAATCCCAACTGCATCATCATCACTTTCAACATTGTCGTCATCTGTATCACCTCTAACATCACCATCTGTATCATTTCAGCCTACATCACTATCATAATCACTGCCAGCAACATCATCCTCACCATGATAATCATCATAACTACCATCACCATGGGTTGATCCATCATCCATTAACACAAATTAAATCCACCACAATCTGCTACACTGCCCCCCCCCCCATCCCACCTACATGTATGTCTTTGGTGATAAATGAACAAAATGTATACACACCCATAGTCACATCACTAAACACATAAACAAACAAACACATGTATACTGCCGAAATCTAAACTAAGGTCTGACCTGCTGTATGACTTTAACCAAGTCCTTGAGCACCTGTCTCCTTCTGGTCTTGTTGGTGATGACTGCTGTCGTCAGGTAGCGTAGGATGTGAGGACAGGTGGTTTGGATTGCATTCAGGTAGCTGGGAGATAAACCAACATCCAAATATCACATACTGCATATATATGCTATTCTTTTTGTGTAATATTTCAGGAATTGGGACTTACAAGATAATTTATGAGGTGTTGATTTAGCAATCCAGAACCACTGAAAGAATGGAAAAGGGGGAATAAAATAGTTATGATTTGTGTTGCACACGCTCCCTGGATTGTACAAAGCACCTGTAAGTGTACGCAATGAGGTCAGAGGTCATCCATGTGCATGCATCGTGTAAAGAAGAGGAATAAGCTCTCTTTGATCAGTGACCTAAAACAGAGGAATATAATCATTTCATTTCTGTGACAAGAAGGTAGAGAAACTTACGCTGGCTGGTACAGGAACTTGTCGATGATGAGATCCCGCCCCTCGGAGTGGTTAAAGTAGACAAATAAACTCCAGTGAATCAGCCAGGTTCTCTGCTGCAGCGACTGCAGCGGCGTGATGAAGTGAGACTGGACGGAAAAAGACAATCACAAAAGGTTATACAAGAAAAAGAAAAGAAGTGTGTTTTACAAAGTCATCTCTTGCCATCTGGAGGCGAGCATATTTCAAACGGTGGGTACTTCCTAGAGTAGACAAAAATAAAGCAGTTGAAGGAGATTTCTTCTACATTGCCTGATTTCAATGCATTAACAGAGTGAAGAAGAAGACCAAAAACACATATAGGATCTCTTGATCCCTTCCACTTCAGGGCTCTAAAAACACAAAATATGGCTAGCTATGATGTTAAGTTCAATTGTTGTGCCACACTGACAGCACAGCAATATCATCATGCATGACCAAGTGTTCTTTAACCTGTTAAAGGCAAGTTCTGAGTATGCTCGGGCAGGTGTTTATGGGAAATGCGTGTTGTAGGAAAATAAGCTTGTCTTCAATGGGTTAAGTGACTACAGATAAACTGGACACAATTGGCTCTCACACAACTTCTAAGAGAAAGACAGTCCAGTGCTGCAATTGTTCATAGGGATCTTCTAACAAGGCAGATGCCTGTGGATAACACGAACTGATCTGTGTGTGCAGGACACTGTTTCCTCTTAAGTGTCACGACAAGGCCTTGTGGTACTTACTTCCATCTTGTCTGCGGGGTCGATGACCTCCTGCAGTTTGTTGAGGTCCTCCAGCGCCCCATCCCAGTTCTGCATCAGGATCTCGGAGGCAAGTTTGCCCCACAGAGAGCTGGTCGCCTTAGGATCCGAAGGGGAAACCTGAACAGGGTACAGGCAAAGACCAAAGTTAGGGGCATCATGGTGGAGGAAGACAAAATTTCACATGCAGCGGAATAGGACTAGACTTAACTTCAACTTTATATCAAATAAGGAGTATTACAGGCAGGTGTGGGATCTTTTGTGCATGCAATACCCACTTCAAATATCCACAGCGAAGAGTCAAAAGGGCGCGAGGCTAACTTCATCTTCTTTACACAGATTGAATGTCCTTCTCGTTCCTCAGGGCAAGTGACAAGATACGTGTCAAATGGATTAACACAAACACATAATGCCATACAAAATAAAGAAATTGCAACTTGGTATTTCATTTCCTGGTGCACTCATCAATGTATCGAGTCTCACACTTACACTTGTACACCGTACCACCTTGCATTTGGTTCTATCTCACACATTGTAAGCTGGCCATGTTAGGCAACATGTACATAATTGTTTCACAGAATGGCATTTCTATTTCACTTTAACAAATGTGGGACTAGTCTACAGTTAGTCCTATGCCATTACAAAAGTAGTTAGGTTGTAGGTTTGCTACTACACATTTTGCTATGTGTACAGGCAAATACAGCATAGATTGTGCACATAAACAACTAAGTGTTATATGTGTTTGTAGTTTTTTCTTTTAACATGTTTGGAAAATTATCAAATGATTGAATTTTAGTCAGATTTGACAGCAGATTGAAGGTGGTCAGAATTATGATCATCACCACATGACAAACATGACAATCATCTCTAGGAACAGCATGTTAACGAATGATAGCAAAACGTTCTTCATCGTTGTTGCTGTTAGGCTACATTTATTGCTGTAGTTATGATATGCACAAACGTGTGACATATGACAGACAAGAAGATGGTAGAGATATTGTCGCTGGGGTGACAAGACCTTGAATCTCAAATTTTGGTGAAAATGACTTTCTTTTGGATTAATGGTCAGATAATCAATTAAGTGATGTCCTGTCCAAATCCAAGCTGTCTTACCTCAAAAATGAAGCCACCACAGCATGTCTAAGGAAAGGCTTTTGGCCATTTGATATAGTGCTTTGGCTGTCATATGTTCTTTGCTCTCCTGAATATTCGACATTTTGTAGATACAAGGTCTTGTCATCCCGGCGACGATATATCACCAATTTGGGGAACAAGCCGTCTTTCCAGGATTCGGAGATGACTCTTAGGCAACAAGAACGGGGCTGGCTATTGGGAAGAGGGCAAGAGGTATGTGTCTCAAATTCTCACCAGTGTTCTGTGGAAGTAGAGGTATTCTGCCGCGCCCGAGTAGTTTCCGCAGTCGTACTGGAACTTGGCGTAGTCATACAGGAGGTTCAGCATCTCCTGCTGGAACTGTGGAACATAGAGGCGACGCTGGAAATAAGACTGATGCTGTTTTGTTTAAAACTTTGTGCCAATAAGCTTTGCTCATAATAATCGCAAAAGGTCACTGATATTTAACAAAATCACTAAAATCATTAATTGAATCATCAAAGTGGTAAAATAATTTGATGTAAAGGATATGATTTCTATATTTTCCCTTTATTCTACAAAATGACATTCAATATTGAGATTTTTTTTTTCTCAATTCCATGAAACATTTGCGACACAACCTCACCTGCTTTGATTTTCACATATAATTGTGACTTACACATGCACGACTGTTTATTTATTTATTTTATCTATTTATTCACCACTCATGGATTGGATGACCCTATTCAGCCAATGGCTGTTTTTCATAGGGGTCCACAAGCTCTTGCCATGAAATGCGGAATATCTCATCCCAAAACTTGCTTACCTTTGCCCAAATTCAATGAAATGTTCATTATTTTGATTTGGTTTGGTTTTATCACATTTCAAAAGTTAACCAATACATGTGGAGAAAGTTTCACCCTACAAGGGATTTGCTCCCAGACCCACCCCATGGCTCTTGACAAGGTAGTCGATGAGCTGACGGCTGTCCCTGGTAGACTTAATGTGGTCCAGGACCTCTGCATCCTCAAAGATGGTGAAGATTGGTTCCATCTCCTGCTGCAAGCGCTTCAGGCGGTTCACAACATCGGCACGCTTCTCCCTCAGAGCTGGTAGGAAGAGAAAATGCAGAAAACCTTGCAAATGCCAAACACAGGCACATGAAAAGATTCATAATTTTATGCCCTTTATCACAACCACTAAAAACAAAAAAACAAAAAAATTCTTTGCTACTGCTGCTCTGGACTTTGAGCATTGTGGTCTATGATGCACAATCGAAGTACAGTTGAACCTCTCGTATCCAGACAAGTCGGGACCGGGGCTCATCCGGATAAGGGATATGGCTGGATATGGGAGACTCAATGCTTTATACATGTACATATACATACACATGTACTGATGTAGCCCATTGTAGTACCACATGTAGTAATGTGTATACTGCAACCTTTTCATTGTTACATTTGGGGATGTCTGCCCCCCCAAGGAAAAACGCAGTATCTAACATTTTTGGCGATTTTCACTTTTTTGCATAAATATAGTCAGTGGGCAATCCTTCTTCATATGACATATTCAGATTTTTGAAAAAATTTTTAGAAAGCCACTTTTCCGTAACTGCCAAACGCAGTATCTACACGTAACTTGCACTTTCCCCAAGGAAAAACGCAGTATCTACATGATGAATATTTCCCCAAGGAAAAACGCAGTATCTACAAAGCTAGTCTTAATTACCAGACACTGTTATTTATATATGTGAATACTTTGCCGGTTGTTCTGTAATTTGAACGTAAATTACTTTCTTTAGATATACTTGCTCAATAATAAGACATAATGTTCAAAATATCTAACCGAAACAATACTGATTAGTAAATATTTTGATGAGATCGTGATCCTAATATAAAACACAGTGTGTGATTAAGACTAACCGAGTGTACATTAAATACAATACAACACAACACTGACAGCTTGCACTGATGCAGCTAGCTGTGCAGCAGTCAGCACAGGGCCCGGCTAGTCAGCATACGGTGGGAGTGTGTACTTGGAATAAAACACAATGTTGTCGTGGGGAAAATTACTCGTGAGCCTAGCCCTCAAGAAACATTTATCTGCAGATAATGAGTAAGTTATTCAAAACTATTTCAATATTGAAGGAATAAAGCTGATTGTTTGTCACACGAAGCGAAGTAAACACAAATGCATGTTTGTCACACGAAGCGAGGTAAAGACAAATGCATACATTTGTGTTTACTTCGCTTCGTGTGATAAACGATCAGCTTTATTCTTTCATATTCTACCTCAATGATGAACATTATGAACATTATATCACTATAACTTGTTGTGAAGTAACTTTGCTAGGCCTAGACCCTTGTCAAAATTCCTCAGGCTCCGAATCCGAAAGTTTCTTCGAAAGGCAATAGATCTATTTGTGTTGTATCGGATAAACGTCAGGTTATGTAACATGTTACACCCTCCCTTAGATCTAAGTCTAAGTCTTTTAGACTTGTCTAGACAGTAATGTTTGAAATCTTGCGTCTCTTTTCTAATGTTAATCAGAACTTTCAGGGTCCGTATTCCGAAAGTCTAAAGAAAGATCTAGTGTAGGACTTGAATAAGCCTACTCTAGGGCAGGCCTGTAGTAAGAAGTCTAAAACTTAACCACTTTTTAGAATCCTAAGTCTAATGAAGTGTCAATGTTCAATTATCTACTCCATACCATACTGTCTTTAAATTACAGAGTTGACAATACTATAGATTAGGGTCCATGTGAAAAATAGGTACCCACAGTAAATGGACGAAATAGAGACAGTTAAGAATAAGTTGTATTTTAATTCTTATCGGATCTAGACAGTGTCTAGACCCTAGTGAGACTGGGTTGCGTAAAATGCATGCATGATCCCATGCTGCATGCTACATAACTTACAAGTAAAATAAGTTAGGGACGTACATAAGAATTACAAATTTACATGACGTTAAACTTAGGTTCAATCCAGAAGGAATAGGCCTAGAGAGCGGATGTCACTTCATTCTAGACCGGTTCTAGATGTATTTTTTTTTTCTAATCAAAGAGTCCTGGCTCGTGTAGGGCTTAAACCTTCTTCAGTTCTAACGTTAGGCTATTTTTTTTTTCTGTGACCATCGTGCATGTATAGCCCGAGGCGGTAGACTCGTGTAGCCTGCTACGTACTGTAGCCAGCCTAGAATAAACGATATAAAGACTAGACCTAGTCTAGATCGATCTAGGTCCAGACATCCGATTTAGATTTATTTTGGTCTAGACAGACTGTAACCTAGACTGTACAGATCTAGATCTAGTATTCTAGATGCTAGTTAGCGGCTAGGCCATGTAGCATCACATTACAGCCCTGGCAAGCTTCATATTAAACACGTATCGACGTAACGTTAGGCCTACAGCAAGATCGGTCTGGGATACACTTTTAAGTAAAACGTTCCAAGAACGATCTGTTATTTAATAATGTTATGAAGCCTGCTCTGTAAATCAGGGCATAAATGGGGGGGGGGGGGGGGGGATGGAGGATGCATCCCCCAGAGCCAGAGAATACTTGAACAATGATGTATACATGCATACATAATTATGGCAGAAGATTAATCCTAGTCATTCCGCTGTAGATACTGCGTTTTTCCTTGGGGAAATTCGATCCATTGTAGATACTGCGTTTTTCCTTAGGGAAATCCGTCAATTGCGTGGGGTTTCCCCAAAGTATCTACATTTTCATCAATAACTGAAAAACAAAACAAAAACACAAAATTATATTTTCCAGGAAAAATGGTAGCTAGATAGACTAAAATTCCACAATGAAGGAATTTTTCAAAAGAGTATATTTTCCAGGGGCTTTGGCAAAAAGGTAAAATGGTGAATATCTCGGTTGTTTAGAAATGGAGCTGGATGTAGATACTGCGTTTTTCCTTGGGGGGGGGGGCAGATGTTTGGGGATGTTAAAATGTCTGAGGGTAAGCAATATGGAAGGAAATTTGATGTAATGTATGTTGATCATGTTGGAAGTAATATGTAATTCATGTGTGTTTGTGTAGGAGTTCTCAAGGAGTTGGGAATCCCCCTTTCCTCACGTAATTATTTAAAAAAAATCACGGCGAGATTGCGTCCGTATAATAGAGAGATCCGGATAAAGGGAGGCCGGATAATAGAGGTTCAACTGTACTGTTGTTCATTGGTGTAATCCAATATACTCCCCTCAACCTACCGTACTCCTCATTATCAAAGTACAAAGAGTTGTGCAAATGGCAAAAGATGGTCATCTTTCCTGAAGACTTCGGTCAACATGGATGCCATAGAGCATGATGGAAATAGGTCATCTTCTCATCGTAAATTTGTACTATAGCAAGTTCATTTTACAAAACAAACAAACAATTGAAGAAGGGTTTTACAAAACGGATCAATGACAGTGGTACATCGGGCACACCTCCCCTTCTTTAAACAAAAGAAATAAAAAAGAAAAGAAAAAGAAAGGGGGAGCTTGCGCCCCTTTTAATTTCCTATTGTAGTGGCACCAGAAAATTGTGCTGAAGGCTTTTTTGGGGGTTGTTTTTGTGTTTTTGTGTTTAAACCCGGTGAATTCGTTAGCGGAGGAAACCCAGAAGTGGCAGAAGAAATGGCAATGGAGGCCTTTTTTGTTGTTGTTGTTGTTTTGCTTGTCAGCTGATAAAACCTGGAAGTGGCACTAGAAAAAAAAAACAACAACTGCACCCCCCACCCCCTTAATGGAATTCCTGGATCCACCCCTGAATGATACACTTTCTGAGAGCCAAGCCAATCACAGCCTGTCATCTTTTTACTGTGGAAATACAGACTTACTTGCTGGAACATCCGAATCTTCGTGAAGAGTCTTGTACACATCCATGGCAAAATCAACCTGGGTATTACAGTGGGAAAGAAAAGCATGAATAAATTGAGCAATTCTCTGGGGTCTGTAACAGATTTTCATCATCACATAAATATTGTTAAGAAGTCATAAAATTTTTCAGACCAGCCATGAAATAACATCTGTTGCACCCCACAATTTCAGCAGAAACAAAGGGTCTTTTCCCTCACTTCCAACCATACAGTAGTATGCCACTCAACAACAAACTTTTAGTAACATTGAGTAACATGATACAAATGTATGTGGTTCTCATGTCATCTTCCAGAAAGAGATTCTGATGCTGAATATCACAGAATGAAGTTACTGAAGTAATATCAATAACATGCACAATACTGTTACAACAATAAAATATTTCATAAAGTTGTGAGGAAGTCAAAGTGCAAAAGCAAACTCAAGAACGATTATGGTCGGAAAATACAGGACAAGATAGCAACAACAACAAAAAAAATACCCACCATGTTTGTGTTGCTGAGAAGATCAAGTTTTCCTTGGAGCATGTCATTTTCGTCATAAATCTGTATGCAAAGGAAAATATTGAAATATCAAAACAGTTTACAACATACTTGAGAATAAGGTTGCTTATAATTTGAAAAGTATATGACATTTTATGTACACATGTAGCTTACAACAAATACCTCTATTTTGTTATTGCTAAGAGTTTTAGCACCCACTTCACATAATCAATTTTGAAGACTGAAATTCATTAAGTTTGTAGTTATACATTTTCCAGACAATTTGCACTTCACATGCAAAACTTCTTAATGGCATATTGGCTAGATAACTGTGCTGTGGGACTGTCAGTAGCTCAACAAGTGACATACATGGTACATCACACCCTTCATTTTTTGAAGAGATTAGTATGAATGACCATAAATATTCATATTCAGTTATTGCTGACAGATTCAGAGGACCAAGTGTAAAATCAGGTTGTTTTTATCAAATTCAGAGTAATCCGTTTGAAGTCTCTTCACTGAAAATTGCCAACTAAAAATGAAGGTAAAGATAGACTGCAACACACGTCTTGTCGGGTCTTGTCAAGTCGAGTACCTATCAATCTCACCACTAAGACATTGTAAAGCTCACAGGCACTGTGGGTTTGACAGCATGTGTTTCAGTACTACATGCATGTGTGTGGAATTTTGTGTTGTGATGCAATGTGTGTGCGCGCGTTTGTGTATACAACTTAAAATGAATAGCTGTAGTGTCGCCAAGTGGAGTGGAATGAGATTCTAAGCCTGCTACAGTGCTAGTAGTAAGCGCATTTACGCTCTTTTCAGAGCGATTTGAGCCATCTGTTATTTGCCTGCCATAAACTGTAATTCATTCCATTTTGGCATTAGAACTTGAAGTGAAGTATACGACTCATAAGGCTGTGCAAAACTAAGGTGATCTAAAAAATGGTGCCTAAATTGTGGCTGTAGTCCATGTATTGTAACTCCACTATGTGTAAGACAGAAAAATCTGTCTGTCCGAAGGAGTTTTAATCATCTTTTCTTTTTTTTTATACTTTTTTTTCCTAAGGGGATTCTGTGAAGCCAGATGCAGTCCATGTGGAACATAATTGCCTGGCAAGATATAGACCGATCTTTCGGTCAATGTCCTGTGCTCATGCATGGTGCTGCATGCTGGTACAGTACATTGACGGTCTAACGTTAACTGTTAAGTGTAGTTCAGGCTGAGTTGTTCGGGTGTCCAACACATCGACACCCTAATGTTTTTCTCAATAGATACTTAAAATACCTGTATCTCACAATTTGCCTGAAATTTTACTCACATGGAAAGAAAATATTCTGAATTCACTAGTGCGCATTGAAAAT
The DNA here is from genome assembly GCF_964275005.1 of Diadema setosum. Taxonomy (NCBI): domain Eukaryota; kingdom Metazoa; phylum Echinodermata; class Echinoidea; order Diadematoida; family Diadematidae; genus Diadema; species Diadema setosum. The sequence continues at coordinate 36,969,346 of NC_092694.1, read as the reverse complement.
GCGATTTGCTCTTGCAGTACATGCTCCATCATCAAGATCAAACTGCTTCGTATGGGTTGTAACATGTATTTTGATGCGCTCAGTCATGCCGTATGTTGAAACCAACACCCCGACCCTCTCGAAAATACGTGACAACGTGTGAAATACAAGTAGACCAAGTAATGCTTTTCCTAGAATCTACAGCAGTGTATGTGCATTTATAATCTACATGTACAGTATAATTGTTTTGTTTTGTTATAATTGTTTATCATCGGGCTGTTCAGTAATATTTTGACAACATCATCAAATCCCCAGTGAAAAATGCAAAACCACTGCGCATAGTTTCATGCATGAAAGTTTGTTCTTTACACATATTGCTTAAATAGAGCTAGAGAGTAGAGCCTAGAGGGGACGGTGTCGGTTTCAATGTAGCGTCGATGTGTTCGACACCAAGAGCACTATTTAAACGGCTAGACTTCGCTTATATGTATAAAGCTAGTGGCCCTTGATTCGACAGGGTTCCATGAATAGACCACTCTTACTTTAATAAAAATTCACTGAAAATCATGAATAACTAGAAATGTCGCTTTGGCGACTGGTATGCCTCCGCCATAATGCATGATTTTCCCAATAGGTCTAGATAGTACATGTGGACACTGTGTGATTACATTTTCACAAAATTGGCAAAATATTGGAATGACAAGTTTGTCACAAATGTGTTGTATGTTCACCTTACTTGACGTAGGTTTAATTGGATGAATAAGAGAGCATGTATCTAGGGATTTAAGGACTTTAACTTGACTTTGACCCATTCATACATTTAGGTATTGGGTAATTTTCAAGGTACAGGTGTGGAGAAAAAGTGAAATTTCTGAATTGAATAGTATATTGTTACCATTTTCATCTGGCCCTTGACCCTAAAATTCATAAGATAATCACTTTCAGGTAGAACATGCATAATATGTACTAAGTTTCAAGGTAACTTGAGCTACTTCCGAGATATGGAGGAAAAAGTTAGTTCAGCACTTTCACTTGATCTTTGACCTTTTGACCTTTGAGGCAAAAAGAGAAAAAAAAAAAAACTTTCCAGAGAATTTCTATTAGGTTACACACGCATACACCAAGTGTAAAAAAATAACCCTGCCGGCATTGCATAAATATGAGGGTAATAGTAAAATTTTGAAGTATTGCACTTGACCTTTGACCCCTGACCTTTGACCCCATGAACCCTACATTCTCTAGATAATCACTTCCAGTCAGTACATGTATATACTATGTTCCATGAAGATACCTTGAACAATTTTCCAAGGTACGGAGAAAAAAAGAAGTTTTAATATTTTTACTTGACCTTTTGACCTTTGACCTTTGACCTCATGACCCAAACTTTCACCAGAGAATCTTAATTGGGTAATACATGTATACACTAAGTTTCAAGAAAATATCTTCAGGCATTCAATAGATATGGTGGAAATAGTGAAATTTTATGTATTTGACCCTGACCTTTTGACCTTTGACCTTTGACCTCATGACCCAAACTTTCACCAGAGAATCTTAATTGAGTAATACATGTATACACTAAGTTTCAAGAAAATCTCTTCAGGCATTCAATAGATATGGTGGAAATAGTGAAATTTTATGTATTTGACCCTGACCTTTTGACCTTTGACCTTTGACCTCATGACCCAAACTTTCACCAGAGAATCTTAATTGGGCAATACATGTATACACTAAGTTTCAAGAAAATATCTTCAGGCATTCAATAGATATGGTGGAAATAGTGAAATTTTATGTATTTGACCTTGACCTTTTGACCTTTGACCTTGAGCATGTGCACCCAAAAGTTGATAGGCACAACTTCACCCCCTAATACACATACATGCCAAGTTTCATTAGGATACCTCAACAGGTTCCGATAGTTACCTTGTCCACAAAATTCATTACGGACGGACGGAAGGACGGACGGACGGACGGACGGACGGACGGACGGACGGAAGGACGGACGGACGGACGGACGGACGGACAACCCGAAAACATAATGCCTCCGGCACCACTTCGTGGCGGAGGCATAAAAAAAGGCGCATATCAAGTGCGAAATTCAAACTGTGCAACTACCTCCACACGTGTTCCGAAGAGCACAACAGTGGGCCACGTCGCTGGACCCCCGAAATCATTGTCGCAACCCTCCCAGGTCAACTCGCATAAGCAGTTCAACGGGTAAGTAAACGGGTAAGTAAAGTTGCATAGCAACACATAGACTCGTTTCATTCCAAGTTTCGAAGTTACTAGTCCGTTTATCTGCACTGAATCTGTACAGCGTTTACACCTACAGCCATGATGGCAGCCGTTTCTGAGATAACTTAAGCGTTTACGCGATATTTATATTTTGCATGCTTGTGTATGCGTTGAATCTCTAGCACAGTGTGGAGTACAAGGAGCACCGTGCTCTCGTAGTGTGATGTACTATGTATACAGCTAGAGTTTCGCCCATGCATGGCACGCGCGCTAATAGTACATTCACATATGGTAGGCAGGGTGAGCGCACGGCTCGGTACATCGCGAATGCCGAACCATGGATGCCCGGTGCCGAACAACGGTCACAGGCGTTTGAAGGATGGTTGCAGCGCAAGCGTTCGGACCATGCAAGCTATTTTGCTTCCGCAATTTAGGATGTCGAACATTGGGTCACGTCACTTGCTTTATGTTATGCACTTGTCAATGTAATGACGCACCCCACTACCCCTGGACATGGGTGCGTCATGGTCATTTTTTGACTGACCACAGGGGGTTTTTGACGGACACCACAGTCACTTTTTTGACGGACAAAACGCTGCAAGTGACGAACACCACAGTCACTTTTTTGACGGACAACACGTTGAAAGTGACGCACACCTCGGTCACTTTTTTGACGGACATCCTCGGTACATTTGACGCACCCCGTAAATACTGAAACGATTTTTGCATACGTTTCATTCAAGCAATTTCATTTTCTTTTGGTTCGTAAACATAATTTGTAAAAGTTTCGGCAAGTTTCCCTTACCATGGCCCTGTAAGCACTGTACCGTCATTCACCGTACATCACGCTGCTGCTACGATATTCCGTACAGTAGTATGACAATCTTCAGACCAGCCAACCTGACAATCACATGTGTGCAGATGCGCTGTGTGTGTGCGGCCAATGCTAGTCCGGTGGATGCATACTGCTGCAGCGCTGGTACACACCACGCCACAGCATTCCCGCGAGTAACTACATACAGCCCAGTCGCTGTACGTAGAGATTCGCACAGCTAACAGCGTCATGCGTCTGCTGGTCGGGCTATAGCGCTATCCCGCGAGTAGAAAATGGCATGCGGCAGGCAGTTTCTTCTGCTGCCGCTTCTTTTACTGTCAAAAATTCGCCTCTGTCACCACAGAACATCATTTAGACGCACATTGTATTGGAATGTAAACGAACTTTCTTCGATAGCAATGTGTGTTGGTGTTGCATCGCAATATGCAATATAGGCACTAAGTGTTCGACAGTAAAGGTTGAACTAAGTTGTGGCTTTTAAATTATTTGCTTGCCAGATTCTGGCAAGCATTTTTCCCTCTTATTCCAAAACGCTTCCCGACTTTGATTTTCACTTGCCGCAGGAAAGCGCTCACTGTAATTTCACTCGCGGTACGTGTATCCGGTACTGGTAGCGTGCAAAAATGCGTGCAGTTTTCCATAGCCAAGTGACATACCATGACGCACGCCTCGGTTCAAAATAATGCGTGTTATTTTCCATAGCCAAGTGACGTACCATGACGCACCCCTCGGTCAAAATTTTGACCGACAATGATGGGATTTTGACCCACCCCTCGGTCAAACATTTGACGGACAAAGCTGGTAAAATGAAGAACACCTGGGTCACAAATTTGACGGACCAAACGAGGAAATGACACACCCATGTCCAGGGGTAGTGGGGCGAGTCATTACATTGACAAGTGCATTATGCGTCCGTTTGCGTCTGGGGACTGTGGGTTGTGGGCAGCTCAGCGGAAGGAGAAAGAAAAAATCAAAACGTATCAATTGGCATTGGTAAAGGACCTCAAAATCTAGCATCACTTCTCTCAAAAACTCCGGAAGGGTAAGGGTTGATCTACATGTACTTCTACATCTAACTTTTTTTTTTTATTCAGTATTTAGGACACCTATTGGTAAAAAATATAGACGGTCTATGCCATTTACAGCAAAGAATAATAAAGGATCAAACGAATTACAGAATCACATTAAAAAAGTGCAGCATTGAGCATAAACAAAATTACATATCAAATTTGACAAAAGCACCATGTAGAAAAAGTATTCAGTTTCAAATTAAATGTCAAACCTCCATTTTTGAAAGTGAATAGCAAGCTTACCTTTCTTTTTAGAAATGCTATAGAAGCCTATTCTATTTCTTACTTAGTTAGACCTAGGCTACGTGAAGATAAACTAAAAATAAACTGGCAACTGCTATTTTTTTTTATTTGTCCTGAACTTCTGAAGCAAGCAAAGCCAACGTTTAGTTTTTAGACTAGAGTCATAGAGAAATTTATATGTTCCAACTATCAGTCGGGCCTAGTGTATATTAGGCATACATTGTAACTTTAGGCCTATCTAACCATGCTAACGTCAATAGCATTTCTACACTTGTTTGGTCTTTAATTAGATCTAGTTAGACCCATCAACCCATCCACGCGTCATGCGTCACACAACATTACGAGGCATCCGTTCATGACAGAACCCACACAAATCTAAGCGCATGGGACCGAACACTATCCACATGTTAGCACAACGACAGCGTACAAAGCTGCACAGATGGGAGGAGAAATCGGCTGGTTGACTGATACACATGGCACAAACATAACCACTTTAGATGCTTGGAGTATAGATCTACTTACTTCTTGCACTGATAAAAACTCTAGCAAGGGAAACACAAGATGTCTGTCAAGATACTGCCCAATCTTCGAAGTCAGGTCGAATTCAGCCATCTTGGCGGAGGTAACACAGACGGTCGCGTAATTAAGTACGCACGCACGCACTCTGTAAAACTAAAAGAGAAAAGAAGTTTGCCGCCTCTCACGTGCGCGCGTGGACCACACATAGAACACGTACATCTTTCTGTCCCACGAGCTTTCAAAGTTGTCTCACGAATGCAGAGTCGAGAAAGTTGCCTCACATAAAAGGCTTATCAGCACGTTTTGCTGGATAATGTGGCTTGTGGTAAAGTTTTGTTTGAGATATAGGGACTCAGACAGCTTCATCTTTTTCATTATAGAAACCATTATATGAAATATTGAAGACCATATTCTACGAGGAATTGAAAGTTTATCTGATGAAAATATGTTTTGAAATCGCTGAGATATCCAAAAACAAAGCCAAACAAAGTGGTCCTAATAAAAGATGGGACCCATCCGATTACACAATATTGTAACAGGGCTGGCGGAGCCTTTTCAAAAGTGGGGGGGGGGGGGGACACTTCCGGGTTTGATGAGCTAACAAGCGGAAAAAAAAAACCCTCAGCTCATCTCTCCCCTTCAACTTCCTGGTTTCTTCAGCTGACAAGCAAAAAACAAACAAACAAACAAACAAAAAACTTCAGCTCATCTTTCTCCTTCCACTTTCGGGTTTCTTCAGTTGACAAGAAAAAAAAAAAAAGTTTTTTTCAGCGGAAAAACATACCCTTACCGCGCTCACACTCTGTCTATTACTCTTTAGTGCCACTTACGTACTTCCGGGTTGAAAAAAAGTGGGGCCCAAAGTGATGACACCTTATGTATTCCTTTGTATTGTGCACACAAAAAGGGGGGGGGCGAGCCCCCCCCCCCCCCCCCCCGTTCCGCCGGCCATGTGCAATGCTTGCGGAAATCACATTTACCCACCGACTAAAGATAGATTGACTATGCTGATACAAAAATTACTTTTACCAAAAAAAAAGTTTATTTCATCTAAAGTTTTTGAGTCGGTTATCAGTCTTTGGACGGATAGGAAAATAAGTTCATTTGTGATTACAGTTAAGTTAAGTTGGTTTTATTTGATTTTACAGTCATCCAAACTAGATGAGGATGATATCCTACATCAGACAAAGCCATGAATCGATACGCTATAATGCATATAATGAACAGTAATTGTGATGGCATGAAAGGGTATAATGCGGCGAAGAAAAGAAACAATAATTTAAAAACAAAAACACACAAAACGTTATAATTCAACAGAGGGTATTAATGATCCACTTATATCATTGGCGTATATTCGATATTCCTCTTTGCAGGCCCGTAGCCAGGGGGGGTGCGTCGGGTGCGTACGCACCCCCCCCCCCCCCCCAAATTCTGAAAGGTCCACTTTTTCATAATAACGGTTTTTAGCAATTCTCAAGATAACAATCCAAATAAATATAAAGACACATTATATGCTACGTAAATGTGGAAGAGTACGTTTAACAATGTTAAAAATAATTGTACGAAATCCTTTTGTTGTATGAACCATCGGATCGTCCCCATGCACACAAACACAAATGTTATGTATCAATTTGTGCGAGCTATTACATATTGAAAACTTTCGGTCATCTGCGAAGCCGCGCTTCCGCGCGAACGCTATAACAACACGTAAAACGGGTCAAAAATCGACGCATTTTTCCACAAAATCTGCAATAACTTTTAAACTGTTTAAGAAGCAAACTTGGGGCGCCCGGATTCTGAAAGTGGACACTTTAGGGATTATTTATGTGTATATATCTTTATTGTAACATTTGTAGCAGTGACGCAAATTAGATCAGAAAAGTACCTTATGAGTAGAATTGTCTATGGCGAACAGTCCAAATTTGACGAATTTGAGCATATTTTGCCGTCTTGCAATTCTTCCAGACGGGATATCTCGAGAACGGAAGATCGCACAAACTTGGGGCGCACGGTTTCAGAAAGTAGAGGTTCTGCCCATTTTTGTGACATAAGAATCTTGTCCATTGGTTGAGCAGTCCTGACGCAAATTTGCAGTAAAGCTAGACTACCCATTCACAATTGCTGTCATAGGGAACGTGTACAATCCATACAGAACTATCACGTGACAAGACTACCAACGAAAATTTGAGCCGTTGACCTTCACTGTCTGCCGTTGTCAGCAGTGTGAATTCCTGTGATTTCAAGCTTTTGTTTCTCGCCAAATATCATTTTCAACGCAATATCCAGATACAGTTGTATGTGAGACATTATCTAGATACGTAGCAGCGTTATTGACAACATAACTGTTAAGTTTGGGAGCAAAAACGACCAAATACATTCCACATTCCATCTTATTTTTCGATGATGGCTGTAGTCGGACTGGTGCATTTCCTTCGGAGGTGGTAATAATGTAAGTAGTTGCAACGGTCACCTTGCCACCTGCTGTCTGCAATCGGGCGCTTATATACACGTGTTGTACACAGGTAATCAACTGAAATAATGTTGTAAAGGAATGATATGCTATAATTTAATAAAATGATAAGAAATAACCATTCCAGTATGTATCTTAGTGTGCACAGTAAGACAGATCAAATCAAATAGGAAAACATCTGAGCACTAAGCCTGAGGTCTGAATTTGCACTCAACTTCTTCCAATGGCTAACCGATGTTTAATTTTGAATTTCACTGACCTCCAAATTTCACAAAGAAAACCTTCTTAGCATGATGGTTAATATGACATTTGACTGATATTGGAGATGTTTACGAATCGGATCTACTACCTTTAATATTATTAAATCTAAAATGATTATTTGAAAGTTCGGAAATGCTGGAAATACCCTACCACAAGGAGGCAAAATATAAATGGTTCACATTTACAATTCATTTTGTTTTAAAAATTTTCTTATTTATTTTCGTTTTTGACAAACACGAATATCAACGGCTGATATACTGTATAGTAAAGTGAATGTTTCATCTTCCAAACAGCATCCAATGGGATGGAAAACTCCAACTGAAAGGTGGACACCGTGACCATACTCGCTAAAGAAAACGCGTAATAGGGGTCGTTTTTTCTCACGGATTAGATGGAAAGTGTGATGTACGAGCGTATATAATCAAAGGGTATCAAAAAGGCCGAAATTTGGGAAAATGGTATATTGTTCAATCATGATGAAGTACTTCTTTAGGGTGCAGGAAACATTTAAGGAATACTTGTTTTTAAGGCCCGAAAAAATCATATGATCATTACTCGTTTAGGGGCCATTTTGAAAGTCCATGTATGAGCATGGTGTCCACCTTTTAATTGTCGCTACCCTTCCCGGGACAGTATCAAAGGACCGTTTTGTTAATCAACGCAATCCCTCCTTCCTTTAAAAATCCTGGCTTCAGGCCTGCTAACGCGGGTATACAATAGAAAAAATAAAAGTTAAAACAACACCAGGAAAATCACTGTTCTCAATTTTGCGGCGCGCTACGCGCGCAGAGTCTCGAACACAATTAAACTTTGCAACTTCCTGGCAAAATGAGTTTTTACTATTTCCTAGATGAAATACCGTAATGCGATTGCATGCAACAGACAAAAATACAAATTTCCTCGAGACTTTAAAACGTCATTAAAACAGTCAAAATTCACAATTTGCGGCGCGCTTCGCGCGCAAATTCTTATACAACTTTTGTAGTTCGGTCGTCCAAAGAATATATATATATATATATATATATATATATATATATATATATATATATATATATATATATATATAATTGTGTGTGTGTGTGTGTGTGTGTGTATGTGTCATCATTGGTATTGGTACCGAAGGTCCGTTTTTTTAGTGACCGCACCCCCCCTTGAAAAATCCTGGCTACGGGCCTGCTTTGGAAAGTTCGGGCAGCTATCATCTTAGATTATAATACTTATTTTCTTTATACATCGCAGTAGTGTGCAGGGCCGACGAGTTTTGATTCAAATCTTTACACGAAGCGTCTGTATTTTCTCTATCATGATGTAAAATAATCTGATTTGATGCCTTTGACAGCCAATTTGGTACCTTAAATTGCAATCTCCACGACGTAGTGAGGGGCACTATAGTATCATGTAGGTACGATCAAAATCCCCCTGTGAACTTATTTTTGCTTTTGTTTTGTTTGTCTTGCTACGTTTAGTTTGCTAACTTGTTTGTTTCTGTTTTCTGTTCTTGACGACTACTTTTTTTCCCCCTTTAAACTTTTCGATATGTCAGAATAGGAGTCACAATGTTCTGGATCAGCTCGGTTTAACCCGCTCTCACAATGAGAGGTAATAATCAGTTTCTTGAGACTGAGAAATCTGCTCGACGCAAAGATGAGAGCCGGATTGCTCGGAAGATGCGCAACCCCAGGAAAAAAAAAATCAAGTGGGAGGAACTTTTCATTAGGCTGGGGTCGGGGGTTCCCTCATGAAAAGTAACACCAAGAGTCCAAGACAAACACACCACTGATCACTATCCCCTACAATGTCAAGGGATCAGTGATCAAAATACAAAATAGGTGTAGTGTGGTACCTGCTGTAGAAACCCGCACGTAGATGGCGTCAACATTCGGCGCATTTATGATCGATGTAGAAAAACAACAACAACCACATACTTCTACTACAAAATGCGATACACACGTACATTTTACACGTACGTACACGTACGTACACACATTTTTATCAGCAGCGCTACCGGGTACACCGAAAGCACATTCCGTACTTGTGGGAACAATCAGAGATATCATGCTCAAAGGCTCAAACATCTAGACTGCTGTTCTCCGAAAATGTCCGAGGGGTCAATTCCGGTATCTCGTGAGCCAGAGAGAGGAGAATCTGGTACGGTTTCGAGCAAAAAGGGCGCAAAAGTTGAAAGTAAGACAGGTACGTAAGTAAGTGGAGTAAACCATGGTCACACAGGACAGAGTGGCTAGTGGGGCAATTCCACTACCATGTCAACCGGGCGGGGGCGGGCTGCTGCTTGCTGACAACAGCGGCACGAACAGCTTCGTTCAGCTTGCGTTAACTTGACTGTAGGCCTACGTGGATGGAGTCTGGCTATTGTTGATCTATGCGGATGTAGGATCTCATCATACATGAACCAAAAAAGGGAATAGAACCGTGTAACGGTTATAGTCTAGATGTCTATAGCTCTTCATTCAGGTGACATATGCTATGATCAATGATATGTCTCGCTCTAACCGTTAATTTCGACTACTATACCACTAACGACTAACGTGTGTTAGTACTAGATAGTAGATGGCAATCCTGCCAGGGGAGGGGTTGGGTTCCATGCCATGCACTGTTTAGTTTTGAGTTGAAATTTACACAAATTCATTATAGGCCTACCCGGTACAGAAATTGAGAATTTTTTTTTTTTTTTTTTTTTTTGGAGGGGGGGGGGGGGGGGATGGGGGACATGTTTCTCCAGCTCCGCAATAAACAATGTCAACTGAACAGTCAAGATGCCATGGCATTCATTCATCAGTTCATTGTCTATAGACATATGTCATAGATTCTAGATGTCTAACCGTTAGTCATTGCGAACCATACTTATAGAGTCTACTTACATTGTATAGTCCATAGGGTCTACGGACCATAGTTGTTGACAATCAAGAATTGAAATTATTCGTTATTGCAATAAAAACCTTCACCAAGCCAAGGTTTGATTTGACTTCCCGTGCCAAAATTCGACTGCGCAAAAAGCATACATGTATTTTAGGTTTCTATTATGTGTAACCGATGCAGTGCGGCGGTGGTCGAATTTTGGACAGCGTTTGGAATACAGTGTATATGGTCCAATTATGGGCGGCTTGCTTTTCTTTTGTTGGATGCCTAATGTTACATAGATTGCACAGTTACAATCTTACATGTAATTACTGTACTGATTCGCTGCTTGCTCATCCCTACTCTGGATATGAATCACGTACACCTACACTGTAGCTGTAGCATCATTCGATTGTGTGCCATGATCCCTACACTACAGAAAAGAAAGATGTGACATCATTAATTCTGAATCAATAATAGAGGGATAGTATATTAGTGGTGAACATTAGGAATGGGCTTTTAAGTTTTTTTGTGAGATACCAAGAAACCACTTAACTTATAAAATAGTACAGTCTACCATTCTAGGTAAGAGGAACTCAAAGTTTATTTGATAAGAATTGGCTTTGGAATGGCTGAGACATCCCCAAAACAAAGTAAAACAAAGCGACTGTAAATAGTGTAATAAAAGGTAGGTCCCAACTTTGATTGGGATTGCTCTGTTTTGGATATATCAATATCTAAGCCATTTCAAAACCAATTTTAATCAAATAAACTTTTAAATCTTCTTCGAATATGCTCTTTCACATATCAAATTAAAGAGGTTTCTCATTATCTCACCCAAAATGTTAGAAACCTGAAGTTAAGTCTCAACCAAAACTATGCGATGCCTTTGAAGTCTCCATACACTGACGACTGTGTCTGTAAGTCAAGAACTATATTGAAATTTGTATACGTACTTGAAAGTAGGCCGATGCCCTACAGGATACAGTGCACTGTATGAGTTTGGAACATGTGCGTGATTCACAATATACACATGTAACTGTGAGGTGCTCCATTGTACAGTTGTACTGTGGGAGCACCCTGAGTGAACAGGGTGTTATCTTTGTATGATGAGAAAAAAAAAATCATAAATTCTTGGATACCGTTAAAAGTGCCGTAGGTTAACAGCAATAGGCTACCATTTATACTGTTAGTACACTGTAGGTATAATTCTTTTTTTTTTTTTTTTTTTCATTCATACATAGACCAATACTGGTACCTAATGTACGTGTGTGTAGAATTTGCTCATTTCCAGACAGTTCCCGTGGTCTTGAAAAGACATTTTTCTTCCTGTTTATCTCATTTCCACTGTTAATTTTTCAAACAACTTGTGTGGCACTGTGCATGTACTGTACTTCATGAATATTCATAATTTGTTCATGAACGGTACGGAAGACAAGGAGTCACGGTGCACTTAGCTTTTTTAACAAGACCCTCTCGCTGTATGGTGACGAGCAAATTGGGTCTAGTTAATCACTCTCAGCCAAGAGCGAGGGGCTCTTTTTGCTATCATGCTCGGCCGAGCTTGCTTCTTCGCTTGAAAATAATACCATACAGCTAGAGGGCGTTCACACGGCACGGAGTTTCTGCCGACATGTACAGGTACTGGATGTAAGCGATAAACAACCAGTGCATGGTTCCAAATCCTTCAAGTGGATAGTTGTCATACTACAGTCTCTTCGTTTGACCGAATCAAGGAATTATCAACTTTTACAGTACTTATTAAGGGAATGTTGAAGGTACCAAATTTTTCTGTAAATGTACACGTTCAAATTGTATATAATTCAAATCTCTATTTAATAAAGTTAAATTTCATGTCCAATACCACCACGTACCAAACACCAAATGCTTGATAAACATCCACAGCCCAAATGCTTTGTCTTTTGGCTGGTTGCAGTTTTACAAAAGCTGTGTCTCCACATTTTAACTCTGGGCCAGTTTTGCATATAGATTATTCCTTTAATAGTCTATTCATTCTACAAATTTCAAATATTTGAAATCAGTAACAGTGTCCCATTGTGTCCTTCATTATGCATTGGCAGGATATGACTCATACACTTTGACATGTACTTGCAAACACAATATTAAGTGTACAAGCACTGAATACAGCGTGTACATTGTAAAAGATAGTGTACCTTGTTATCAGCAACTTCTAGTCTCGAGTAAAAGCTCCATCTACATTGTACATGGTGTGTAGTGCATTTAGACTTCAGCTTGCACAGTTGCTGGCATAGGATTTGTTCTATTACAGTTACAAGGAAATCTGAAAGGGCAGATGACCTCATTATGTCAACTACACGTACAAACGTACATTGTACAAGAACAGGAAGGATGTTGATCTCATGCTAAGTCTATGGAATTAACACCTACACGTAGCTGCTGCCCAGCTGCTTATGTACAATGTACATGGTACAACTATATGTGGAAAACCTTTAAAAGGCATACATTGTACAATTTATATGCCTACTCTTCCCCTTCTTTCTCTTTTTACTCTTTGAGAGATGATGACTGCACCAAGTAATGTATGAAATCACATTGTAATGGTGTGTTTGCAATGCCTTATTCATGTGGGTTTTTTTTTTTCACTTTTTCTCCGCATGTGAACGGGTTTAAATGGGCAAGTCCATGGTTAGTTATGTTGCATTTTTAAAAAGAAAATTTACAATGTAAATATTTGCTTTTACTACTAAATTACCATTTTTTAATATTTAGTCAAACCAAATAAATCAAAGATTAACAGAAAGGGGCACATACAGTAAATTCTTTTATTGATGTCACGTCCTGCTACAAGTATGTACGAAATTGCCTTTATGACTACTGAAGTGATTTGTAATTTTCTGTTATATTGTTTGCTTGTCCTCCTTGCAGACACCATGAGTAAATCAGACCCAGCACCTCCCGGCCGCATGGCCCCATCCATCCCGGACTGTGCGGTCTGCCTTCAGTCCTGTATCCATCCCGTTGAGCTGCCTTGCCATCATGTGTTCTGCTTCCTCTGTATGAAGGGTGCCTCCACCCAGTACCGTCGGTGCGCCCTCTGTAGGCAGGAAATCCCCCAGGACTTCTTCTCCAGCCCCAAGCTCTTGTACCTTCAGGAGGAGGAGAGGGCCGAGGAGGAGGACGAGGAGGAGGCTCGGACAGCAGTTGCAAAGGAGAGCGAGGAGTCCTACACTTGGTTCTATGAGGGGCGCAACGGCTGGTGGGAGTACGAGGAGAGGACCAAAGCAGAGCTAGAGGACAGTTACCGTGCCAACAAGAGGACTTTTGAGCTGCTCATTGCTGGCTATGTTTACGTGATTGACCTCGACAGCATGCTCCAGTACCGACGGTCAGATCCGTCCCGCCGGCGGAGGATAAAGCGTGACTTGGTGAGTGCCCCAAAGAAGGGCATAGCAGGATTGAAGATTAAGGTAAAGCGAGAGGAGAACTCGGTTGCCAGGCAAGTGGACGGGGCGGAGGAGGAGAAGGATGGTGGTGGTGCAGTTGGAGGAGCTGCTCTGCCCCTCGCCAATAGCAGAGCACTCAAGTCAAAGACTGTGAAGCCAGAAAATGAGACTCTTTCATCTGGGGATAGTGGCAAAAAGGGCACTGATATTCCAGAAAGTTCCTCTGACCCCAACATCAATCTCGGCAACTCTATTTCTGATGAGACTGTTTACGAGGTAATGAGAAATTCCTCCCCACACCAAACAACAGACCAGTCTCCTGCCTCATACAGCTATAACACCTCGTCTCATGCAAACACTAGCCCCCCTGTGTATACCATGCCATCTCGCCCTCGAAGAAGACCTGCCAATGAGTCTCCAACGAACCCCGACTCCCAGTCAGGGAGGGACAGTCCAGGTACCTCAGCGGACCCGCCTCCATATGACCCAAGTGCCAGCCCTAGCCTTCCTGTGCTTCATCAACGTACACATTCTGCTCCGGAGACGCGCTCCGTGGGGCGGCCCCGATTCCCTGCCCCACAGGCCCCACCCAGAGCCCCAGCCTCCTCTGCTCAGAGCAGTGAGCAGCAGGCAGGAACTGCCGCGGGCAGTGCTGTTAGCAATAGTGCCCAAGAACCCATGAACCCAGTCCACTCAGAGTCATCAGTCAGTGTCCGCTCAACATCGCAAACTCGGCAGCGTCAAACCCGTCGGCGTGTCCATGAAGTGTGAAAATATGTAGCACACACGCCATCTGCGTGGTATACCCACACATACTCAGGAAGCTCTCTTTTGATGTACACTAAAGTGACAGAACACATGTTCTTGAGTGGATAAGTCTCTAGATGTGACGGTTGCACTGCCACGAAGTCACCGCGGTCACTGAAGCTAGTAGCCTTCTTTTTGCGAAGTCAAATGAGGAGGTCTCTAAAAAAGTTGAGCTATTGAAGTATTAAAACAAAGCAAAACATTGAGGCTATATGCTGATTTATGCCATGTACTAGAACCATGGAAATTATGATATTCCTGAAGTGATCTTACATTTATTGACTCTGGAATTGTATTCAACTTAGATTTATCATCATTATGAAGAATCTGTGCCACTGACATTATGACGGTAAAAGCTGGAAACTTTTGTGAGGAGTTCGTAAAAAGAACTATCCTCATGTTGCACCCGTTGGTAAATTGTGCCCTAATGCCAGTCATCATTTGTATAGTAATGGCATCATCATGGGAATGGGAGAAGCTAGTGAAAGGTGGGCTGTTACTTCCCAAGCTGCCATCTACTCTAGTATGATGGATGCAGAAGGTACCGATTTTATCTAGCCGTGACTCAGAATATTCCTCCTATTTCTCTGTGTGTCCGTAAACTTCACATTTCCTTCATCTTGTGTACCATTCGATTTGTGTGGACATCCCACAAACTGCATAAAAATGGTTGTGTGATATTGGTCCTGAATCACTTTTATTTTACTTTTTTTTTTAATCTATTTTCTTTTTGTATTTCAATTGCAGTGAAAGTGACCTAGATTTAGCTCTTGAGAAATCATGCATGTGTATTATATGAAAATAGATTTGAAAGATTTTGGAGAGTTTTTCATCCAGTGTGAAAGCAGCATTTAAACGAAATATACTAGAAATCAGTATTCACCCTTTCTTTGTTCTTTTTTTTTTTTTATTCCCACAAGCTCATGAGAGCTACAGATATCATTGGCATTATAGGACTAATTCTTGATTTCCCATGTAGATGAGAGAAACAAAAAAGGGGATTTGCTTCAACTACTGCATTATCACTAGTAAAATCCAGAGATAAAGTTGTAGTTCAGTTAATTTCATCACCTTGTGGAAGGCATGATGACCGTCTCGTATTCTCGTTTTCTCGTATTAGGAAGAGTTTTTTTTTTTTTTTTTTTTCCAATCATGGCCACTAATTGAACATGATCAAACATATGCCAATGTAGCTAGGATGGTGTTACTTTGTTAATTGCTGAGATTTTATAAATGTGTATTGGTCAGAATGCTGCAGTAATGCCCAAAGTATAGTGTAGTTCCCACAGGTGGCAATGTCAGGATTAAGAGAAAATACATTGTAAGATGCACTGGCACTTTTGGACAGACCCTTCAAATTGGATTTACTCTTCCCTTGCTTTTTTTTCTCTACCTACATGTAGTGTTGTGAATCTCTCAGAGTACACGTCATAATCAAGTTTCTCATTGTAAAGGAATTCAGACGTATGATTTGTTCGTCATTTTATCGTTGGGTGATATATATGTAGCCTTCAAATTTCTTGTCTCTTCTGGTAGTTTGGCCCAGTCAGCAGTAAGCCTTTAGACCATGATTTTGTTTTTAATAGCATCCTGTCTTTGTATAATGACATGTGAGCTATGGTACAGGTATCGTATCTCTCTGGCAGTCCAGATTAGTTGTCTCGGGAGTGAATTGCTTACTGTCATTCAGTTTGTGTTTAAAGTCGGTATCATCATCACACAATTCATACGGTAATTATTATTTTCTGTGTAGGTATATCCACAGTATTTGATAAAAAGCAAACCAACAAATCAGTTGTCATCACAGAGCAACCTCTCCATGAGGACAGGCTAATTTTCGTATGTACATGTAACACGCACTTCCCAGATATCTGCCCCAAGTATACTCAAGTCCATCCTTGAGCAGGTAAATCTTGTCTAGACCCTTTGTTCATTGACCACACGGTGTTAGGAAAACTCACGTTTAGCTTTGACAACATAAACAGTGTAGTACACAGAGGCAAGTCAAAAGTTATTCAACCCAAGATATGTGGAAGTTACATATACATTGATCTTTAAATCTTCTCTCATGCATAGCATTGTATTCAATTAATATTTTGGCATTTTGTTGTACTTTGTGATCATTGATATTTACAATCTCTTCAAGATTGTTCAAGAGAATCTAATCTTTTCGCAGATACCAACATAGCAAATATTTTCCTGCTTCAGCAGCAATTGTCAGCCGGCAACGTGATAGTCCTGCACTTACAATTTTGTACCAAGGCTATTCTGTGAAGAGAAGAAAAAAGAAGGACAAGACCGAGTACATACACTGTAGTGTAGCAAGAGGAGGAGGAGGGAGAGGAATGGGAAGGGATGAAAAGGTCACTGTGTTTTAGTTTTGACTTCAAAAATTTGTTTGTTGTACAGAAAAAAAGAATCATTGTTTGACTTTAAAGAAAGTATTTCCTCGATATGCAGATTAAATATTGTCATAAGTATTGCAGTTTCGATGCATTTGAATGGTAGGCCTACTTAGTATTTATTTGACCAATTGCTTTAGCTAATGATCAAATAAGAGGGAATGTGAATTTATTGGTTTCATGAAACCTATTTCCTCTTTCCTCATATGTTTTCCTCATTTGTTTTTGTTTATTTGTTTGTTTGTTTTTGTTTGTTTGGTTGGTTTGTTTGTTGTTGTTGTTGTTGTTGTTGTTGTTGTTGTTGTTTTGTTTTTTTTTGGGGGGGGGGGCATTTTCATGAGACATTCATAATTCTAATTTCAAGTTGCTTTTACCAACTCTTGCCAGTATATTGTAGAGCAACATAATGTGTTTGGCTTTTGCCTTTTCAATAAATTTAATCTGAGGCCACTTGGCTTTGGTCAACATAAGTCTAAGCATTAAAGAGTCATCCTGCTGGAATTTAATGAAATATTAAAGTAGTTTTAAGTTTATGATAAAAATTTGATCGGGTTGTCATGTAAAAACTACTTCTTGTCCCCAGTAAACTAGGCCATCTTCATGAAGTGTTAATAACAGAATGATCTGAGATGAAGTATATAGCAGTGTTATTATATTTTTCCATTTGTGCCCGGAGAAAAGATTGTTTTCTTGTCTTTGTGTGTATTGTGTATGCTTTATAGACTGCAGCCTTTGCCAAAGTTCACCTTGTTGTTATAGTTGTAAGTAAGACAGAGTCAAGCTGCCAAGGAGAGAACCTTTTAGAGACCTGTCCAATTTCTTTATCTTAAACTACACTTGTGAATTATACCCTCATTCCGCAGAGATTTTCTCTCATCGGTCACTCATCGGAAGTAAAGTTTATCTCTTCCAGCCACCCACCAGAGTGTATTGGATCACAGTCCGAGGAATATGACTTGTGTTGGTCAGCTATCAGGTCAGTGTCAGACGTGTTGGGTGATGATCCGATGAGGCAGGAGTGTCCAATGAGGATCACGCGTGACATGTCTGACATTTACGTGATAGTCAACCAACCAAGTCGGATTCATCAAACTGCGATCCTATACACTTCAGTGGGTGGCCGGAAGCAACAAACTTTGCTTCCGATGGGTGACCGATGTGAAAAAAAAAATTCTGTGGAATGGGGGTATTACAGAATTTTGCCACCAGCATTAAGTAGCAAAGATCACTACCCATCAGTAAAGTTGCCATTCTGAAGAAACCCATGTGTGGTACATTTGGCACTGACAGCAAATCGGCAAAATCTTGCAAATCCATTGGTCAAAGTGAGGTACTGAATTATTCATGAGGGGGAGGAGGGTGCGAGTTACATGGGGGCTTTGTGCCGACTCATGAATAATAATATATGCAGATCTCGCCTGGTAGTGATGCACCAAGCTTCAGCTTTCTTCACCTTTGGCTGTTGTTGCTAACAAGATTGAGAGCATGAGGGTCTCTTTAATACTTAATACTGTAATTTGCTGAAAGAGTCAGATGTGTAATGACAACAGTGTAGCCTAAAGTTCTGTGAAACCAGAGGTTGGGAGTCTCTTCCCATGTTTCTACAGATTGAAATGTATTACACATACTTTTTTTTGTGCTCCTTCTGCAGCTGTGTAGACCAGTCCTGTTCTGTGATTCACTTCTGTACATTGTACATGCACAGTGAATTTTGTGTGTTTGATATGCTGTCATTTTTGCTGTTGTTTTTGCCACATGACAATAAATATTTATTGTATCAATCAATGCAGAATATGTATGTTTTCACAAACTCAATCTGTGTATTCACATTAGATATAAAGTCTGTATTACCACAAAGTGCACTGTGTACTAAAAGAGTAGGACTGACTGAATAGATAAATAAATAAATAAATGTCTCATGTGCCCTGGTAAGCCTCCTCCCTAAGGCAGACAAGTGCCCTTTTATTTTTCTTAGCCTGAAAGCAGAGTTAGTTTAAATACCCTAGGCAGGCAAGTGATTTGTTTAGCATGCTGGTGTACAATGTAAGAGCTGTATTGGTTACCGGTACTGATTTACCCAGTGGAAACAAAGTACATGGCCACATGAGAACAGATGATACTTTACATAGCCAATTACAATGTACTACATGAGTAGACAATATTGCTCATTGCAACATCCATGCAGATGTG
This sequence comes from Diadema setosum, assembly GCF_964275005.1. NCBI lineage: Eukaryota > Metazoa > Echinodermata > Echinoidea > Diadematoida > Diadematidae > Diadema > Diadema setosum. The sequence continues at coordinate 36,950,057 of NC_092694.1, read as the reverse complement.
TCTAGAATGTGCTGTTCTGAATCGGAAAGCTTGGTTTTACTCGTGACTTATCAGTGATGCTTTGCCAGCTAAACAGGGAACTTTTTCCATGTTTCCCTGTGGAATGCTGTGTAGGAGTGCTTTAGATGCCATATACAGTATTTTCACAAATTTCACAATCTGCTAATCTTCAGGAAAGTAACAACACACCAAAATATCTCCCTGCGTACTAAATATGAAATGACACCAAGGTGTGAAATTGATAAATTTTCCTTTGTGAAAAGGTGTAATGTCTACACCTCACTCTTTTAATTGTTGTGGTTCACAGTTGCCAATTTAAGCACTCTCAAATTGTCATACTACAGGTAGTCTTTATTCGCAAAATATGATGCTGACAAAATATGTCGCTTAACTCGGTTCATTTCAGGCGCTGGTAGCTTAATATATAGTGTGTGAAAAACAACTTGAATTTTACAGAATCTAATCGCTGTATTAAAAGAAGTTGTGAAGTGTGGCTTTCTGATTCAGAATCAATGTATCCATCTTCAACTAAATGATCATAACAACTTCATAGTCACTGTGTATTTATCATTCTGGATTGCAGTCAAGCATATGAGAATTCCAGAAATAGGAATGACAACATCTTGAATAGTCGTTTTATGGAAGTTATATATGTACCGCCCAGTGATGGTTAAAGCAAAACTGCACAATTTAAAACCTTCATTTCCTCCAAGCTTGTACTTACAGGCCCGAATTCACGAAGGTAGTACAATTGAAACCGTGGTTTAAACCATGAACAATTTGTATGGAGCGCCAAGTGTCGCATGGCCTTTTTCATTATGAAATCAGTCATTTCGTCAACGAAATGACCGTTTCATTGACAAAATGTTCATTTCATTAACGAAATCATTATTTCGTCGACGAAATGTTGTCATTTTGTTGTGAAATGATCATTTCGGCAACAAAATAACTGATTTTGTAATGGAATAGGCCATGTGACACTTGGCGCTCCATACAAATTGTCCATGGTTTAAACCATGGTTTCAATTGTACCATCTTTGTGAATTCGGGCCAATTTTTGTCAGTTTTTGTTTTGTCTTTGTCTGCCATTCAACTTTACTTACAAGTTTGATAGGTAGAACTTTGGTACACTAGAAAATAACATTTCAATGTTCTGCTGAAAACTGATTTAGATTGTCCAAGTGCCAATCATTTATGCCGTCGGTCCTTTAATTTTTGCTCTGTGTTCAGCTAACACTGTGCAAGAAGACTGACCAAGTAAGGATCAGTGAATACATGTAGCTTCAGTTTTGAATTTGATTTGGGCAGTTGCGGAGTCCAGTGAGAAAAAGGAGAATATATCAATATTTGAAACGTGTTCATTGGCAAAATCAAGCTAACACCCTGCTATTTTATTCATGATAATTATGCTGATGTTAACCCGTTGAGGACGAGTCCCGAGTATACTCGGGCAGATGTCTCTGGAAAATACTTGTAGCAAAACCAAACCATCCTCAATGGGTTTAATAAGGAAACAGAACTGTGCATTGTACCTCTCTGCAAATTCCTAATTACAGTGCAAGTGAAACTATACATTATATTTTTGAGGTCTACTTTGTAACTTATAGGGTGCATATGAAAGGTGTTCACACTTTCAAAGTATGCGTTTGCTCATATGTTTGTAAACATATTTCATGCCTGTCAAGTACAGGTACTTTTTGTTTATCAAGTAATCATGTTTTTGCCAATCTCTTCATCAAATCATGTATGACCAGTCATTTTCTGGAGACATTTTCCAGTCAAGTTCTGCTGGATTCTGGGTGTGTGTCTGCAGTTTTGATGTCTAAAGAGTTGAAGACATTATCTTAGCCAATGAGAGAGAGAGAGAGAGAGAGAGAGCGAGCGTGATTTCTTTTTTATTTCTTTCCTTGTTATGAAGAAAGTATCAAACTAGAGGTTGTGAATTTGTCAGAAATAGAAATGTGGTAGAAACCTATTTATTCATTACTGAATGAGTGTCAATGAATGAATGTTTCTCTTATTTAGAATTGCATTTTTTTTTCTGAGTGCATAGTAATTGTTTGCAAATGTATTTGAATGTTATCACACACATTTGCCCCTTCTCTTCAACACATATTTTGTCATTTGTGGACAAGATTTAAGATAAATACAGGTTGTGTTTTCTGGGGTGTGTGGACAGAAACATATTTTGTAGTAGAGTTTATGTGTCATTATTACCTCTTCACACTTTTCTGTGCACAATAAAATAGAGCGTGAATTTGACTTGTGTGCATTGATTTGGTCCCATCTTTTCCTGGTTGTTCTTGAACTTCAGCAATTTATGTGGCTTCACAAGTTCTGCATTATATTCTATAGAGTATAAAAGAAACATTGAATATTAAAATTCAGTGTTTCATGAAACAAGTCACATTATCAAAAAAAAAAGAAGATATTTTATATTTTGGAAGTGATTACATCAAGTCTTGACTATATTTCCATTTTTAGCACAAAAGCAAAAGAAAAAAAAAACCAATACAAATAATTGTTATTGTTTCATTTTATCAGTCTTTTTTCCAGTTTTGTAGTAGGAAACAAAGATGACTCTTTAGAAGTGAGGTTCAGTAGTACATTGTATTTACTAAATGTAATCGACCGAAAACATATTTACAATTCTGTATAATTGTGTGTGTGTGTGTGTGTTTGTGTGTGTGTGTGTGTCTGTTCATACCAAGTGAGAAATTATGAGTTGATATCTCTTCATCGAATGGGATCATCACATCTATTACAAGGTACTCTTGCGAAGAGTTCAAGAAATGGCTTTGACTAATAAAGAGCTATCGGTGAGATCGTGTCTACAGACCTACCTTGGGGTACAAAGAGAAGTTTCTCTTTCCACCTCCCTGAACAGAATTGCAATGTGTAGGAGCCTAGCTACCGGTACTGAAATGCACAGCCCAGTTGAATATATGTACCAGTCATTCATTGATCTCCAGAATTCTAGGGAAGTAGTACTGATTTAAAAAAAAAAAAAAAACCAACAACAACAGCAGCAACACAAAGGGGTGCATTTAATTGACGCATGGTGTCTATTTGCATATGAAACTTTTGAGTACGGTAATACACATGTATGATGCAGCTAATTTTCGAGCACTTCATCATAAACATCAGACCTTATTGTCATATAATTCTATCTTTCTTGAAATACATACAGGTACTGATTCATGGGGAGTTTAATTCCAGGTAGTAAGTTTTTATTGATAGTGTTGTCAATGTTCCAGATTTTTAAAGGATGATATGTCAATATTTTGTTTGTATGTGCTGTATCAGCCTTATTTCTTCGTTGGTGCATGTATTTCATTATATTTTGTAACTGTTGTTATATTATGATACTTGGGTTTAAAGAGTTATTTAGATTAGGTATTGAAGAAACAGGTGCAATATTGGATGTTGTGGTGTATTTTTTTTTTCTGTTTTTTTTTTATAGATGAATTAGTGATCATGTGTGCTATTTTCTATGTTTCATTTTGAAATGTGTGCTTTATATATATGTGTATTTATGTATGCCGCTTGAATCATAAAGACTTTCTATTTTATGGACAATTAAAATACATGAATGAATGAAATGAAGAAAGCGACAGGGCTCGTAGGTAGCGTCAGCTCGCGGGCTCCATTCCCGTACCTCTTATTCCCACCCCGCCACGACCACGCGCATACAGGCTAGGTGAGGTTGGCAACGAAACGGCGTCCGTTTCAGTCTTTTTTCCAGTCGTTTTTATCCGTACAACAAAATGCTAGATGCTATTATACCATCCCCATCACCACTACATGTCAAGAAACTTTTAAGAAGAAACAAATAATATTGACTGTAAACACCATGTACAGCTGTTTATGAGATCGTGTTGATTATTCTAAAATTGTCTGACGGTATATTTTAGGGCGCCCGTACATGAAGCTAATTCTGTCCAGTGCGCACGTAGAAAACCGTAGGGGTATTTGCGACAGCTAGCTAGCTGGCGAGCTAGCCGCGCCGCCCGCTCGCCCGGCCCGACGGCGGCGGGCCGGCCGGCTATCTATCGGCAGCTGGCACATTTAACCCGCACCACAAGCGCACCATACCACGGGTTGGTTGGTTGGTTAAACGTACGGATAATTGGGTTGGATTGATGCGGTTACTGTAAGTTGTAGGAAAATCCAGGAGCAGGGATTTGTGAATTCTACAGGGAGGCAGTGCAGGCAGGGGAAGCATCGTTTCCTCAATTGAAGAGTACAAGATGCCTCCAAAGAAGCCAGTGACGAAAGCTAGTGGTGCGAAACCAGCTGCCAAGCCCACCACTTCCAGCAGGGCTGGAACAACTGCAAAGAAGCCAGCAGCTCCTGCTGGAAAAGGTATAAAGTTCTCGCATTTTTTTTTTTTCGTAGGCTATATGATAGTAGGCCTATATGGTATCTGTCTCTTCATGGTGGGCTTCTTATCTCAGTGTCATCTGACGTTGGAACATGTATAGTAAGGGTACTAGGTCTCGCGCAGGGACGTAATGATCGCGCATAGCGTAACTGCGTATAGCAAGCAATATTATGCAGCTGTCATTTGTATGACGCACCTCTTGACCCCCGGGATAGGTGCGTCAAAGTACCAATGTGCGTCATACCTTTTAGGTACCATGACGTACCCTCCGTCACAAAAAGTGACCCACCTCTATGAGACATTGACGCATTAACCAGTCAAAATGGTGACGCACCTCTTCGTGTAAATGACTGACCCTTGACGCACATGTTATTCGCAGTACGTGCCAGACTGGAATGCTGCAGAGCTCTGTGTGCGCTCACGCAATTCGCTGCCTGCGAACTGTGTACACCGAACGGAACTTCGCCCGCGTGAATCCCTGTCGCCTACGGACCCTGGATGTTTACTTCGATCGCCGTGGTACTGTATCCCCATGTTGTGGGCGGCTGGGGAGCGTTAGTATAGTAGCTTAGCTGCACACTGTAGCCAGCTGCCACTACACTCCAGTACCCTGTTTCGATTCGAATCGGGGTAGAAGCATTCCGTTGTGCAATGTCTGCTTCTTTTTCTCTTCTTCTTCATCCGCTTGTCCCTTGCCTCCCAAGTATGAAATGATTTTTAGAGTGTTGTGTGTGTTTTTTGTAACGTTATTGCATCATTTTTCTGCAAGGAAGAGGTGAGTTTCTGTTCGTGTATTGATGTGCACTGCAGTATGTGCAGGTGAAAAGCGTTCGAACTGTCTTTCCCGAGTATCGTGGAAGCTCGATGTATTTCTCGGCCTATCAAAGGAGATCTCATACAACAGAATACTTATAACAAACTATTTTCCGGTCAAAATGAATTGATTTCCTTTGTTTTGTATCGTTTATTGACTTGATCCTAAGGATCTTGTCGCAATACCGAGTTTCCAATGTGTATTTATTTTCACCTTATTTTCGCGTAGCTTTCGGTGCTGTAAACTGTTGCTAGGGCCTAAGCCTACTACTAAACTTGCCGTTCTCCACTGTCGTTTCTCACACATCATTTGGTACGATTTCTTCCATTTTATATCACTTTATCCGTTCCCTTTATACTTTGAAGTATTTGACGTAATTCTTTCAAGTGTCTCGCACTGCTATTTTCGTAACGGCGATTTCTCCGCTTTGCTGCAATACTTTTTCGAATCGAAGCGACGAAGTTTGATACCAGCCGCTGTAGTGTGCCGTGTGTTGTCTTTTCTAAATATTTGTGTTGTTGGGAGGTGTTGATACTTTGTATTTGTTATTTATTTTTCTTTAAATGTTGATAGGAAAAGGCTAAAATGGTCTGAGTGATGTCTGATGGTGATGATGATAACTATGCTGGTGTAAAAAGACGGCTTACTGTGAATGCTGAGCGTACGTGCCGTTCGTTCCATTTTACTTTCCCTCTTATTCTTCTTTCCCCCTTACTCTTCTTTTCCTTTCCAAGAATGATAAAAAAAAAAGAAATTACATACACCTCACAACAAAATAGAACCACGTGCTACCAACCTTCGTAAAGTTAAATCTAAATGTTCAATATCAGCAAAGAATAAGGGGAAAGCACGAATGACAATAAATTAGAGCGAAGAGATTGTTTTACATGCAGTCTCTTCGGCTCGAAGAAACTTGACACCCCACCCCTCTCCCCTTGTGGAAATTTCCACAAAAGCATGTGCCACACCCAGGTGCGTGCCAGACGGAAGAATGCGCGCACTGGAATAAACAGCGTGTAAATATCATGGAAATATCGATCGAAGAACCAGCTCATTAGTTGAATTAAAGGAATCATTGCAAAGATATCGTGATTCTATAGCCTTTCTTTTGGCGCATAGTAGGAAACATCAAACAGTCGAATATAATGTACTTGATCGAATATCTTATGTTCCCTGAACAATAAAAAAAAAAGATCGATTAATCAGTCAATTAAAAATGCAACTGAGCCAGAAATACTTAAAAGGTCTCGTATGCCCAGAGAAATTCACTACGAGTAGGTTCAATGAGATGCAGTCATCACCTGGTTAGACAACAAAATCATGACAATTAATTTCAGTTCACGCTCATGATAACTGCTTATTACTTATCAAAGTTTTGGCTATCAACATTCGTTCGTAGGTGTTTTTTGTTTGTTTTGTATGTTTTTCCTCGTGAAAGACGTAATGATTTCTTCGTATCGAACGTAGACTGCATGTTTACCGTTTATCCAAACAGTAGGCGCCTCTAGGCGTACTTTCTGAATATATTCAGAAATTTCTATCAACATTTTAAATATATTACAAGACTCCCAAATACCAGTTGAAAAAAATTAAGAAATCGAATTTTTTTTTAGATATGAACAACAACAACAAAAAAAAAAATGCGTAGGAAAAAACCACTTCAACCTCGAATGACTTCGAATTTCTCTAAACCGTTCCCTAGTTCATGGACATCCCATAGAAACGCGTGTTTTGATATACACGTTGCTATGGCAAACTATCTAGTTTCGCGAAACTACGGCCTGGCCACAGTAATTTTTTCCGTAACCTCCCGCCTCCCCTTCCCCGATTCGAAAACAGCTTGATTGAAGCCCCTGCCTATTTAAACACGAACCTTATTAAACCCAAGTTAGGTACATGGTTTATATGGCTAGTGTTTAAATAGAATTTACTATTTTAAGTTAATGCAGGTTTTAATAGACTCTCAGTAATGTTAGTTCCATAATCGTTTGTATGTGTTTTGGGGCCTGGCCTCTGCCATGCCTCGCCTTCTGTATACGTATGTACGCGTGTACTGTATGTCTACAATACCGTCATGTACCACATGGTCGACATCACGCACGTGGTTTTGCTCGCTGCAGGTTCCACGGTCGACGGTCGATGCTACACTACAGTGAATGCGATTGAAGGATAGCGAGCTTCGCGATGCCGCGGGCTGTATGTGATGATTTTAATCACAAATCGTGTTTGGTAGTGTGGTTTTGGAGCAAATTTGTACTCAAACTTTCTGAAAAGACCTTTAGTCTGACATCAGATAGAAAAAGAAGACATACGAGAATGAAGTGAGTATCAGTATGTTATAATAAAACTGATTGAAAATTGTGTCATTTTCGCGTTTCCAGGAGCCGGTGAATTCGGCCGACTCGCGATCGCGAGTTTGTTTTATTCTGTTACGGAGGGATACCATGCCCCATGCAAGAAGCCTCGCAAAATTACATGACGGTCCCATTAACGAACCTTTTGACACACTCTGGTTAAATGACCGACTATGACGCACATAATGGGTCAGTATTGTGACGGACATTTTGCTCCCGTGACGGCACCACGCGTCATCAAATTGGTGGTACTTGACGCGACCATGACGCACATTTCCCGGGGGTCAAGAGGTGCGTCATACAAATGACAGCTGCATTACGCGTAGGACTAAGCGCAAAATTTGCCGATACGCCCATGGAATAAAAATACCTGACAACCGCTAAACATGAGAAGAAAGCAGGTAAGAAATTTTGATTTCAAAGAAATTTTGCACCAAATTTCCAATTTTTTGGAACAAATTTTTCACTAAATTTCCAATTTTTTACATTATAATTTACCTACCTTAGCTTAAAATCTCTTTTTAAGGATGTTGTAGCCTAGACGTGTCGTCTCGCTTGTCTCGTTCGTATGATCGTAGCCGATAGAATTCGTAATTTGTTCGATCGATCGTTGATAATATTCCAAGAAAGCCGAAGCACGCTACAGCCGCAGAGAGGGGCAGACACTTTCACGCATGAAACTACATACAGTAGGGCAGCTGCGCGATCTTTACATACCCCGAGAAGGTGAACGCATTAAAAAAAGTCCGACATACAAACGGCGACAGCGCACTACTCCGTCATCGTATCATCAGGAGATTCTGGGAGGTGATTTTTCTGCATTTTCGTGATATTCATTGAGAAATTCAGGTACGATTATGGAATAACTTCTATTATAAGAGCATTTCAAATTTTCGTGCGCGATATCTAGACCCCTCAACCATACATGATGTATGGTCAGCCCCCCGTTAGCGTTACATGTCCCAACGTCAGATAAGAAACCCACCTTGATTGACGTATAGCAAGATTGCGTATAGCAAGCAATATTACGCGTAGGACTAAGCGCAAAATTTGCCGATACGCCCATGGAATAAACATACCTGACAACCGCTAAACATGAGAAGAATTTCAGAAAGCAGGTAAGAAATTTTGATTTCAAACAAATTTTTCACTAAATTTCCGATTTTTTGGAACAAATTTTTCACTAAATTTCCGATTTTTTGGAACAAATTTTTCACTAGATTTCCAATTTTTTACCTTATAATTTACCTACCTTAGCTTAAAATCTTTTTTTAAGGATGTTGTAGCCTAGACGTGTCGTCTCGCTTGTCTCGTTCGTATGATCGTAGCCGATAGAATTCGTAATTTGTTCGATCGATCGTTGATAATATTCCAAGAAAGCCGAAGCACGCTACAGCCGCAGAGAGGGGCAGACACTTTCACGCATGAAACTACATACAGTAGGGCAGCTGCGCGATCTTTACATACCCCGAGAAGGTGAACGCATTAAAAAAAGTCCGACATACAAACGGCGACAGCGCACTACTCCGTCATCGTATCATCAGGAGATTCTGGGAGGTGATTTTTCTGCATTTTCGTGATATTCATTGAGAAATTCAGGTACGATTATGGAATAACTTCTATTATAAGAGCATTTCAAATTTTCGTGCGCGATATCTAGACCCCTCAACCATACATGATGTATGGTCAGCCCCCCGTTAGCGTTACATGTCCCAACGTCAGATAAGAAACCCACCTTGATTGACGTATAGCAAGATTGCGTATAGCAAGCAATATTACGCGTAGGACTAAGCGCAAAATTTGCCGATACGCCCATGGAATAAACATACCTGACAACCGCTAAACATGAGAAGAATTTCAGAAAGCAGGTAAGAAATTTTGATTTCAAACAAATTTTTCACTAAATTTCCGATTTTTTGGAACAAATTTTTCACTAAATTTCCGATTTTTTGGAACAAATTTTTCACTAGATTTCCAATTTTTTACCTTATAATTTACCTACCTTAGCTTAAAATCTTTTTTTAAGGATGTTGTAGCCTAGACGTGTCGTCTCGCTTGTCTCATTCGTATGATCGTAGCCGATAGAATTCGTAATTTGTTCGATCGATCGTTGATAATATTCCAAGAAAGCCGAAGCACGCTACAGCCGCAGAGAGGGGCAGACACTTTCACGCATGAAACTACATACAGTACTAATAGGGCAGCTGCGCGATCTTTACATACCCCGAGAAGGTGAACGCATTAAAAAAAGTCCGACATACAAACGGCGACAGCGCACTACTCCGTCATCGTATCATCAGGAGATTCTGGGAGGTGATTTTTCTGCATTTTCGTGATATTCATTGAGAAATTCAGGTACGATTATGGAATTACTTCTATTATAAGAGCATTTCAAATTTTCGTGCGCGATATCTAGACCCCTCAACCATACATGATGTATGGTCAGCCCCCCGTTAGCGTTACATGTCCCAACGTCAGATAAGAAACCCACCTTGATTGACGTATAGCAAGATTGCGTATAGCAAGCAATATTACGCGTAGGACTAAGCGCAAAATTTGCCGATACGCCCATGGAATAAACATACCTGACAACCGCTAAACATGAGAAGAATTTCAGAAAGCAGGTAAGAAATTTTGATTTCAAACAAATTTTTCACTAAATTTCCGATTTTTTGGAACAAATTTTTCACTAAATTTCCGATTTTTTGGAACAAATTTTTCACTAGATTTCCAATTTTTTACCTTATAATTTACCTACCTTAGCTTAAAATCTTTTTTTAAGGATGTTGTAGCCTAGACGTGTCGTCTCGCTTGTCTCGTTCGTATGATCGTAGCCGATAGAATTCGTAATTTGTTCGATCGATCGTTGATAATATTCCAAGAAAGCCGAAGCACGCTACAGCCGCAGAGAGGGGCAGACACTTTCACGCATGAAACTACATACAGTAGGGCAGCTGCGCGATCTTTACATACCCCGAGAAGGTGAACGCATTAAAAAAAGTCCGACATACAAACGGCGACAGCGCACTACTCCGTCATCGTATCATCAGGAGATTCTGGGAGGTGATTTTTCTGCATTTTCGTGATATTCATTGAGAAATTCAGGTACGATTATGGAATAACTTCTATTATAAGAGCATTTCAAATTTTCGTCCGCGATATCTAGACCCCTCAACCATACCATCGGTGTAGGTTAATGTCAAGCATGTCAACATCCTAACGTTACTTGCCAACATTTTCATTTGAGAAAGCGGTAGAATCCAGGATACCTATGTATGCGAGCAGCGCTAGCTTGTTGAATGCTAATGAAATCTTTCAAAACTAAAGCGGTAGGCCTACAGCCCTAGTCTTCCGCCAAATGCGGTAGAGTTGGCAAGTATGCAACATGGTCAAGGGAGCTAGGTATGCACAACTTTTGTAGTAATTGATGAAGACACTTGTTCAATAATTTCTTCTCTGTTTGTTTTTTCTTCTCCACTTTCTACATCTCACGATTCATATATGAACTGTAATCATTCCTTCTCTTCATTCATCTATCATCCCCTTTCTGTCTTCACTGGTCTTCCTCATCTTTTCGTGCTTTATTTTTTCTTACTTCTGACGGATCTCCTTCCCTCCTTCCTTCCCAAGCTGGAGCTGGTGCAAAGAAACCAGGCCCTGCTCCAAAGGGTGGCAAGGAAGCAGGAGGCAAGTCGCCTGCAAAGAAAGCCGCTGCAGCCCCCGCCAAGCCCAAAGCCCCGAGCAAGGAGGACCTGGCTGCCGTACAGATCCAGAAATGGGTGCGCCGGTTCCTCGCCAAATGTCAGCTGAGGAAACTACGGAAGGAGAAGGAGGAGTACGAGGAGATGGTGGAGAAACTGGAGAAAGAGGTGAGAACAGGACTTGTGTGGCAACCCAGGGCAAACTTGTTCCAACATTTCAGATATGCCAACACTTTTTGATTTCTTGGTTTTTAATACAAACTCTAGTCTTGTAGTTCACATCATTTCTCTGTACCCCCTGTCTCACTATTCACTTTGTGGCAAAAATTGAAAGCCAAAAAAAGAAGGTTTGTGTTTCTGTCTCATGCAGAATCTGTTTTTATGTGAAGCAATAATAAACAAAAAAGAGGTAAGATATTACATTGAACCCTACTTTTAATTTTACAATTTGACGAGAAACATCGGGCATGCATGGCTCTTTTAATGAATCTAGATGTCTAAAAGGATATCAATAGCAAAGAAGACACGGTGAATATATCCTAATTAGTGATAAACATTTCAGGTTCAGTCGAAACAATGTTGCATGGGAAAGAAAAGATTGAACACTTGGCAGAAGAAAGTTAACCACTTTAAAGAAGTAATCAAATTTACTCAGAAATAATTGCACTCTAAACAGTTTATGTCTTGATAAAATCAGTAACTTATGTGACATCATTTTATTTTTGGAATTTTCATATGTTTACTTCGATGCAATCACCAGGCTTTCCTTGCGATAGTCAGGAAAGAACAAGAGAGGGCAGAGGAGGAGCACCGAAAGGAGATGGAGATGAGGCGAAGGAAGAAACAAGAGAAGACTTGGGAAAAGACGATGCTTGAGGCCGCATTTGATGGAAACTTGGATGAACTCTTGACAGTACTCAAAGAGGTCAGTCACTGTTGGCATTCCGTGTGGTAGCCAAGATAACTCCCAACCTTTACACATGACCACCCTGAGTGAAAATAAATCACAAATCGTACCCAGCAATAACTTGTATACTCTGAGGACCTTGTACATCACTACAGCAAACTTCCATTTGATCTTGTTATGGTGATGCTCATGATATGTCTTATGTATAGTGCAATTGTTTTTTATTGATGGTTCAAGATAAATATGCTATATGTTAGCAAAGGAGAAAAAGAAAATTAGAAATAATCACAAAGTAGCTGAAAAACAGAAGCTGTTTTTAGTTTGTTTGTATGTTTCATTTTAAGTGATTTTAAGTGATTCTCAAAAAATTTATGCTTTTGCAACCAAAGTTTTGAAAGGACATAAAAAACAACAAAACAACAAATTTGGAAAGCATACATAGTGCATGAATTGATTTACACAATCTGAAATGCAAGCCAAGTATGGCATACAAATAACCAATAAAAACAAACGTACCAGTACAAAAGCGAGAAAGGAGATATAAAATGAGAAAGAAAAAATCCTGCTATGGTTAGCCCCATGATATTTGCAAATCCTCTTTGTGTTGTAATCTAGGACTAAGGACTTCATACGGTTGTACTCCCATGATTAGGTGGACGCACGAGACAATTCTGACGGAGTTGGCACAGATGAGGCAGGACGAGCAATCAGAGCACGTCACCAGCTGGCCATGGTGAACTGTGAAGATGCCAATAGTAACACGCCCCTGTCGGAAGCGGCCAGTGGCGGCGCTGCTGACGTGATTCAGATGCTGCTTGACCGCGGGGCAGACATTAACATGAGGGGTCAGTTTGAGAGGACTCCTCTCTACAGGTATGCAATGATCAGGATGACCGCTCATGGCTCAGTCGTGCTTGCAGCATTTTAAGAGAACTTCTTTATGGATACAACACCTCATTGGTCCCCATCAATATCTAAAACTTTTAGCACAACTGCAAATTTGATGACCAACAAACTATCTTTATAGAATCCTCTCTTCAATGAATACTTAAACCACAAATTAAAATTCTGTCATGACTCTTTCATCATTACTGGAACTCTGTTGCACATTAAAATCTTGTTATTTGTGGCCATGAGAATGGTTCGTGCATCATTGCTATGGAGCTTTGCTCAAAGATAGTATGGTTTCAGCAGACAGACTATAAAAGAACATTTTCTCTCAAAGTAAAAGTTGTGGTGACCATTAGTATTCTTTTTCTTCTTCATGTAGCACAATGTTCCTGGCTGATACCATTTGCTGAATATTGCTAGTTACCTGGAGCAAACCACAAGGGGTTGGCATCATCTGCCCATTTTCTTGTGTGGGTATGTGGGTGGGTCACTTCCCTGGGTTAGCACCCTGCCTTATGTGATGAATGAATAAAAGTGGGATCTTTTACCTTCTATCCGAGGGACAGAGTGTTTCTGCCTCTTACTAGTTGGGATGGCATGATTGCACAGACCATTGCTCAGCGAGATTTGGTGGGAATAGAACTTGAAGCATTTAATTGTAAGGCAGACATGCTCCTGACTGAGCCATGTCACCACCTACTGTGACATAATTAAAACAAAAGCAGTTAACTTAGTATTCGTGGGTGGCCCAGTTCATTCACTGTCCACCGGCAGCGAGGGTACATTAGAAAACCATGAATAACACCGATCAGCAAATACAGTTAAACTCGCCTAAGTCGACATCGCATATGTCGAATAATCGCGTAAGTCGATGATTTTAAAAAGTCCCGATTTTTCCCCATTGACGTACGTGTATTAATTCACTCACAAGTCGAATTTTGTAAGTCGAATACTCGCCTAAGTCGATGAAATTCCAAGAACACTTTCACGGAAAAACCATTGAATTCACTGTGCCTAAGTCGAATAAGATTTTATTGTGTAATAAATCACTGTCATTTATTATTCATTATCTATTACTCATCTTTATTTTGTTTGTCAGATGAGTTTGAGGTGACAAAAAAAAAAAAAATGATCTAAAATCAAAATTCAAAGCGATCGCATGGGATCGTTTAACTCTCTTCGTATTTGGAGGTCCGCTGGTACAGCCCTGTCAGCTGTCGCGCTACGTACGTACAGCGTTCGTACAGTATACACATGCGTTCATTTACATGTACAGTATTGAGCTTGCAGTGTACATGTAGCTTGGCATTTGCAGCGCTGTGCAGTGGAGTGGTATAATGGATGAAGCTGCTGAGTTTTCAAAGCGGAAAGTAGGGGGAAAGTTACGGGCACGGGTAAATCAGAATTGCACCTCTACACGCATTTCAAGCCACGGTATGGTAAACTGGAATCAATCACTGCTCAAATATCGTTCATATTCACTTCCCCAAGGTTTAACAAGGGTGTAAAGTAATCGGACCTGTGCCAATGATAATGCACTGTCCATGCAAAGTTAGCCGCGGCCCTGCTGGGCGACCCGTGCTGCGGCACACCGCTCCAGCTCTCGGCTCCAGAGTAGACAACATACATGTACATTAAACATACAACTTGTACATGTATGTACCTGTGGTGAAACTGTAAGTCGATTTTTTTCGACTTACGCACAAGTTGAAAATCGCCTAAGTCGATGTGTTTTGCTCAGTCCCGAGAAGATCGACTTATGCGAGTTTAACTGTATGTGCATCGAAGCGTATGCTCAATGGTAATGTTGGACTCTAGTAGAAATTCTTCAGCTGTGTGTGTCCTTACGTAGAGATCAGTGATAATGCTGTACATCATTCATTACGGGAATTATGAAATATACGTGTGCATGTACCGGAACCAGGTCAGCTTTCCCACTCCCTGAATCCCCCTGCTACTGCGTCAAAAATAAAGCCAGACAAGCTTTGAAAAAGTTTTTGCGATTATAATGCATAAGAGTCATCCAAATCGTCACTTTTTTTTTCTTTTTTTTTTTTTTAATAGAGCTGCCTTTGCTGGTCACCTGGAGGCAGTCCAGACGTTGTTGCAGAACGGGGCAGATCCCCGTCTCTACGCCAATGACGGTGCCACGCCTGAACAGGTGGCCTCCCAGGATGCGGTGAGGGAGGTGCTGGCGTCGTGGGACGTCGCCATGACAGAATCCCTCCTGAGTCGCATAGAGGAGGTGAAGGAGAAGCGCAGGCAGGAGGAGCAGAGGAGGCACGAGGCCGAGATGTCCAAGTGAGTTTGAACTTTGACTTGTACAGTGACCTTTGACCCAGTCAAATCTTTGTGTATCTACAGACATGTCTAATGAGATTGAAGTTAATTACCTTAAATTGCACCATGATTTGCAAGCCCATAGCTCATCTCGCTGGAGGGTTTTCTTCGCCAACTGGCATGGATGGTTGGAAACTAACATCCAATTCATATAGATCACCTAATATCTCTTGAATCCATTTTGTCATCATATGGTCTTTCTGTTGAACTTAGACTTTGCTACACCTAAGTAGGTTGGCTAGCTTTGCTTTGTACAATTGGATCACATTTGCAGGGTTACTGTAAGAGCTGTTATTTCAGTGTACAGATATTTTCGCAAATGCGGGGGTCACAGACATTTTTACAAGAAGTTGCTTCCGTGATTTGACACCGTGATTTGACATCTGCTGCTGCTAGTAAAGACTTGTGTTTCATTCCCCCCCCCCCCCCACTAGACTTGAAAACCAGCTGGCTGAAGTTCAGAAGATGTATGACGCAACACAGAAACAGCTCAACAAAGCATATTGCGAGCTGAACAAGAGAATAGAGGAACACGACAAGTGCATGCTGACAGGATTCAAAACTGAAATAACTCTGCAGGTAAGAAGTCTTGGAAGCTAGACGAGAGATACAGAAAAAAATATAATCTATGTGATATGGAGGAAGAGATTATCAGAGACTCCAACCCCAAGCACCTTCTCATCTAGAGATTCTCCCGCCTGAAACCCCTGGTAAACGGGAGACTCCAACTTGATGTGCGCCATCAAAGCGCACATCACGATCGCGAAGTACCTTGCAGCCGGGGTCCAGGGCCCCGTCAAGGGCCCCGTCAAGGGCCCTGGAAGCTCTAGGGTTCTAGATGCCCTCTCGTGCTATCTCAGGCTTTTTTTTTCAACATACGATGACACTAAGCAAGAAATCATTTCAAGCGGGAGACACAGAGCCAGGGCGGGAGAAATTAAATCTCAAGCGGGAGAACGGGAGATTTTGCAAAAATGGGCTTTCAGCGGGAGATCTCCCGTCGAAAGTGGGAGAGTTGTAGTCTCTGGATTATATCCAGCCATGTTGCAAGACTTCAAAGAAAAGTCTTAACACACCCATGCTCATGCATTAGAAGGACTGTGTAAATATGTTGATGGGAGACACTAAGTGTTGTGTAAGACAGTTAACTAGGGGTGCTTTCGTTATTCCGAAGGTTCGCTATTCCGAAGGGTTGTTAATCCGAAACACACAAATTCCCTATACCTAGATGTTCGTTAATCCGAAAATGAAAATGGGTTCGTTAATCCGAACATTTGTGGCGTTATTCCGAAGGTTCATTATTCCGAAGATTTGTTAATCTGAAAATGAAATTCAGAGCAATGAACCTTCGGAATAACGAATTTGCGGACTAAAGAACCTTCGGCATAACGAGCTGTAACCGTTAATTATAACTAGATGTAAAAAGTTGGCAGTGTGTATTTCTCTAAGCCACGCTTTTGTTGTTAAAGTGTTAGCCTTGTTGGCAGCAGCTGACGGCAATGTTGTGTGCCATCATTCATTCTCCTCTGTTTAACCTTTCCAGCCCTGCTGGCAATATGTCCATGTACAATGTGAATACGATTTGTTGACCATTCTCCCAACATGCTGTCAAGATTGAGAAGGTTTAAGGCATGTCGCTCTGTCCAATGGAGGATGATCAGAGGGGAGGTCTAATATTTTGATGAGTCATAATCCAGGTGTATTGAAGATCCTGCCCTTCTTAACCAGTTGAGGACGGGCTACAGTAATTTTGCTACAACATGCATTTCCCATAGACACTTACCCGAGTATATTTGTGACTCGTCCTCAACGTGTTAATGTGAGGAGCTGGATAAAGTTTGGACATCAGTCAACCTTGCCCAGGACAATAGATTATAAACCTAGGATGATTGCATAAACTGACCCAGTGGTGGAATGCACTTGTTTTGGACCAGGAGATGAATGGGTTAGTAGCAACATGATGATTTTGCAGGACAAAGAATATGACTAATGCATACTGAGATAATGAACACCTTGAGAGAATAAAGAAACAAAAGAAAGTTATTAATGAAATGCTTGCTTGATTTCTATGATGATGTTGGGAAAATGCCAGTCTGAGGGGTCATTACTTTCAGTGTTTTTGTAATTTCTTTAAAACTTCATTTTTGTTTATCTTTTACTGTGCTGCACCTCTCTAGTGTGTGCATGATGCAGAGAAGGACCTTGAAGTGGCCAAGATCAATGCAGAAGAAGCTCGGCAGAAAGTCACAAAGCTGAAGCTGCAGATGAGGGAACAAGAGAGGGCAGCAACAGGTATGTGGGTTTTCTTTCTGTACGTAATGTATGTTTCACTTTGCTCTTTTTTTTTGGGGGGGGGGGGTTTCTCTCTCTCTTTCTCAGCAGGTATGTGGGTTTTCTTTCTCTTCATAATGTTTGTTTTGCTTTGTTCTTTTGTTTTTTCACTCTCTGTTTCTCAAGTAATGCAAGCCTCAAGTTTGCAAGTTTTTATTGTCCTCAGCAGCTTCTGGTAGAGAGTCTGGCATTATTAGCATGCACTGTCCTTTGTTTGCTGATTGGTACAGATGACTGGAAACCAATTACTGTATACGCCATATGTTCAGCGAGTCTAATTTTTTCGCAAATCGGGACTTCCTGACAATTTCGCAAGTGGTTAAATTCGTGTGGTGGAGTACGGTACTAAACGGTTAGATGTACACATGCACGTCACATTCACGTTGGGATCAGAGTTAATATTTTCATGTGTTTTTAAGTGCCCAAACATCATTGTATATACAGTATTTGTTAATCATATATCCTCAATAATTATGTAAAACTGTAACCATACAGTAACAGATATAGTCCCATGTTAATCTTTATATCTTTATTATTGTAATTCTTGTTATTGATATTATTATTATCATGATAATAATGATTATCATCATTATAATAATCATCATTGTAAAGATAGTCAGTTGGGATGATTATCATTATTTTTATCATTTTAACAGTAATAATAACACAATTATAATAACAACACATCAAAAAAAAAAAAAAAAAAATTGGTTATGCGAGGTGTACCTGCAAACCAAAATCAGATGGACACACTTTTTTCCCTACAAATTTAGACAAGTAATTACCGTGTATTCTTTGATTAAGAAATTGTATATCTTGATTACTTGTTATGTGTCCATACAGTAACAGGTATATTGTCTTGTTAGTCTTTAAGTCATTATTGATATCATTTTAATTGTTATTATTATTATTACTACTACTATTACTATTGTTATTATTATTATCATTATTATTATTATTATTATTATTATTATTATTATTATTATTATTATTATTATTATTGTTATTATTATTATTATTATAACTCCACCTTTTCTGTCCCTTTGCAGGAGATAGCGCTGACATTGGTGTCAAGGTGAACTTCAAGGAGCTGAGTGATGTGCTGCTTAGAGACGTGGGTGGGAAGATCAAGGCTGATGGGCGGTGGCCACTCCTCTATGATGAGTCGGGGCGGGCGTCAACCTTCCTCCGCTACCAGGACACCAACTTCATCAATGCCCTCAATCCAAACCACATGCAGCCAGAAGTCATCCGGAAGGCAGTCTTAGGGGCCATAAGGTTAGGCTGTGAAAGTTTCTTGTCTCCCTATCTCTCTTTCTCTCTCCTGCTTTTCTAGGGAAGGTATATGATCAGGTTCCATGACATGTACTCCTACGACAATTGTTCCCATGAAATATCTGCACATTAATCCAAATATAAATTCTACCCACAAACAGAACCCTTACCTAATCCTAATCCTCACATCAAACTAAACCTACAACCCTATCACAGCCCTAACCCTAAGTGTAAGTCCTTAAAGAAAATACGACCGGGGCAATTGTGACAGGAGCGATGTCACCATATGATCATGGTGGAGACACACAATTCCTCTTCTAGTTATTCATGATATCCAGTCTTCATGGAGAATATTACCTCATTTCAAACAATTATTATGCTTGATGTTAAAGGTACTAGCCCACATTTGCAAACCCACGAAAATCAAAACTGCATAAAACAGGTCCAATATGACTTCAAGTACAAGTTAGTAACATACCTCACCTGTTGCTCTTTGTCTATACCATTCGATAAAAGAGAGAAAATCATCTTTTTAAAATAAATTTTCAAACCGGGTCAACCCGACCCAAAATCGAATTACGAGCGCGGGCTAGCTACGTACTAACTGCGACCAGCCCCAACGTGCAGCGTTGGGGCTGTGCCGTTTTCGCATTCAGATCGAGGAGTGCCGTTTCGGCGCTATATTTCCTTAATTTTTCAACAAAAACTACTAGGAATACTTAAATGGGTCGATTAAACCTAAATGATTAATTTCGGCGACTGTTTGATGCATTTCATTGCTTATGATGCAGAAAATGTTGTCTTGTAACGCGAATATCTTCAGCTCACCGATGCTCACTGAAACTCACAATCACTTGCACAGGCGCACAGCATGCATGCAGTGCAGTGCATTGAGAGCATGCATAATACGTACTGATGGATATAGCAACAAGTCTCTCCACTGTTGCACTAGGGCAGGCCGCTTATTACTCCTAAAAAAATGTCGAAAATTTTGCAGTTTCTAGATAAATGGGTGAGAAAAACAAAGTCGAAAAGGTAATGTATTAATTGTCACTGTGTTTATGATAGAAATTTAGCCGTGAATGTGGCAGTGATTTTTGCTCCCGCTCAGCTGCGAGGTAGCCGCCAGGACTGCGCCGCAAGGCGCGGTCTCCGGGGCTAGCTACTAGTACGTACATGTAACTTACACATGTATCGCATGCAAGTAGTACATACGTGGACCGGAGCTAGCGAGCGTTATACGCATTCATACGGTGCATTTTCATTTATTTTTATGAAAGTAATGGACTAATTGGAACGAAATTTTGCACAGGTGTTACTGCAATCATACCCAAACTCCATGCTAACTATGAGACCAATTGCTGCAGGTTTACAAATGTGGGCTAGTACCTTTAAGACTTGTAGATCTCTTCAAAGGAGAGAGACAGACAGACGGATAGGAGGGAAAATACTATGTTTTTTTTTGTGTGTGTGTGTAAATTTCAATGTGTGACTGCAGTGAAGGATTGTATACTATTCATGACACCTTCATTTTTTTCCCCTGGAAGTACAATTAATTGAATATGACTGTCTCCCTGCATTTCTAAAGCCAAATACGGTAATTTGTTGTTGTAGTATGGCAACCACTTTTGTTAACGAAATCCTCTATATAAACCTCCCACAATTGCAGACTTTCTCTTTGTCGTATTACTTTGTCTTTGATTTCTAGCATTCTAGTAAATGTATGGAATGCTGTCTGAATGAGATATTTGTCTAAAACTGCCTTACATTTTAGTGATTTCTTTATTTATGTATTTCCTACATTTCAGTGATTTTCTTATATGTGATTGTCCTGTCCATTCCATTGTGTTAGGTATGGAAAGCCATTTGTACTTGACTTTCTGGAGGTTGACATGTTTGAGACGTGTGTCTCAATATTTGATGAAGTTCACCAAGGACTCTTGGAGGATATTCTCGACAAAAGCATTTTGGAAAAGGAAAAGTAAGTATGAAAATTTGGTTGTACATAGTGCCAGGCCTGTGATGATATTCATTCAGTGAAATGTAGAAATGAAATGTATAAAAGAGTAAAATACAGGACAAAATATAAGCCATGAATGAATCAATGAAAGAATGAACAAATGAATAAATGATGGAAGGAGGGGATGAAGAAATAGTTGATGAATGAAAAAAATAGATGGTGTAAGGAACTACTATTGAGTGAATGATGAATCACTGAATTCATGATGAATAATGGAATGAATGAAGAATACCTGCATACATGACTGTTTTAATAGATAGTGATTTATTTTTGATAAATGGCTTTCATGATTAGGTCGGAAATAAGGAGCCTTCTTGTTTTTGGTAATTGGTACAGAATATGCACAAATAGTGGGCTGCAGAAAAAAAAAAAAAGACCTATGAATTGATTATGCAAGAAGCTTGATAGAACAATGAAGGTAACTGCCATCATATCTAGGTCCTTGTTATGACGAGGTGCCCCTGTATATCGATATGCTTAATCTGTCACTGAATAGATGAATGTTGCCAAATCATGCCTCGCTTGTCAAAAATTAATTTTCTCACTGTATTTTAATTCTTCCCGCTCAGATACATGTATCTTGTGAAAGACAGTGATGGTGAGGACTACAACAGAAATAAATTCATGCAGCATCGGGTGCAGAACTTTGTCATGTACCTCGTAACCAAGATCGAACTCGACGAGAACGTCATGGAGAAGTTTTACGTCATGCAGGTGGTTCTCAGCCAGTAGTCTCTAGGGCGCCCTCTGTGGTTACTCATGATCAGAACGTGGATCGAAGAGATTTTTCTCCTCCCCACCACTAGAGGGCGGACTCTACAATGGTGTCAGTGATTTCATGGGGGCTGCCATTGTACCCACTTAGTAATGGTGGACTTTGCGTACTAAATAACATTTCTACTGCATGTACTACGCGAACTTATGAACTTTTACGCGAGTACACTCTTCTTGATTTGGCTGCTCCTTGGTGCTTGTTTGCTAGCGTGTTAGCACAAGGGGCGAGCCTACCGCCTCGTTGTCATCCAGTGCTCCCCTTGCGCTCACAAAACAATAGTACCGGGCGTATGAAGAGTCCGCACTCTAGCAGTCACTGGGGAAAATCTCTTTGACGTGGATAGAGCAGTCATGAACACTGATCTCCATGCATATACACTGCAGAGTCCATGAATGATTTCCCAGGGAAGGGGGATGAACCTTTAAATGCTCTTCAAATCAAGCTCTCGTTGGCTTGAACAGAGGGAGTGAAGTCGAACATATTCAACTATTCATTGTTTCAAGAAGTTGGGACAAGATTGTAAAGGATAATAATGAGATTTGAAAGTTTTACATGTTTTCACTGTAGGTTGATGCTAATTGATTGAGGTGATGATGTCATTATGAGACAGGTTTCCTAATTACTTGAACATTTTAGTCTTTGCTAAATTTCCTCTTCGTATGAAACATTGAGAAAGAAAAATTGTAACCTTAGCACAAAATGTTGTGATTGTCTTTAATGATTATTAAGCAGCCACTACAAACTCCCCTATAAAAAATGTTAACTGAGTGGTCACCTTTGCCAGGTTTGAGGGTGTCACACCTGTACATGAATCTGTTTATTATAGGAAGAAAATGAGGACAATAATACACCTTTGACTGACCTCAATTTGACTCTTGGGCACACATTTTCTGAAAGCAGGGAACAAAAGCGTGACTCCATGGCCAGTAGCAAGCAATGATGAAGTGATTTGACCATCAAAGCTCTCTAATAAACAGATATCTTCATCTGCAACTGCACTTTAAGATGTATTACAAGCTAATTAAGATACTCGTACATGTTCATGTACATGCATGTTCATGTACATGCATTTTGGTTGTAGCCAAGTGTACTTTTATCCTTAACCCATTGAGGACGGACTGATTTTGCTACAACATGCATTTCCCATAGACACCTGCTCGAGTATACTCGGGACTCGTCCTCAACGGGTTAAAGCTGTTCGGTCATCATGCTTTTGTGTTGAATCGAGCCGACCCAGCACATAAACTAAAGAGGCAAGTTGTCTCTGAAAGAGAGTTGTTTGTAAGTGAAATCACAGGTACGAAATAATTGTAAGCCCCAGATTACTGTGAAGGAAACAGTTTGCCTATGCAGGGTGTCAGACTTTGAATGTCTTTGAATCATTTGGTGTCGCATACAGTGGAACTTCATTGTAAGGAGGTCGGACACAGTGTACTCCTGTTATAACGAACATGATTGTAACAGAAATCTTATTCTTTTTTTTTCTTTTTTTTTGATGAATTCTAAGCGAAGACAAAAATCAGCAAAGAAAGAAAAGCAGACAAAAA
This sequence comes from Diadema setosum, assembly GCF_964275005.1. Lineage (NCBI taxonomy): Eukaryota > Metazoa > Echinodermata > Echinoidea > Diadematoida > Diadematidae > Diadema > Diadema setosum. The sequence goes on along the minus strand of NC_092694.1, from coordinate 36,926,718 downwards.
TTAGATTGAATTGCATGGGAACTAAGACACAAGCAAGACAACAGGAAGCGACAATGGCACCGAGGAATCCCACAGTGCATCTGTGACAGGGCTTTATTCATGTGCACAGAAGTTTTGGGCGCATTGGTGATACCGAGAATATTGTCAAGGGTTTTAGGTCCTTATAACAAGTTTACTCCATACGAGAAATTCTTCAGCTGATTTGCATTAATAAGCATGATCAGTTACTTGTGTTGCAGACCTATGTGGATTTACAAAGAAAGAAAGAAAGATATGGTACGTTTTGACTCTTTTGAATGACCTGCCTTCCGCTTTCCTCTGTTTTTCTCTCTAATGACACATCTAAGTCTACTTTTATATGCGGTAGTCTATGACCATAACTTTTTTCTAACAATTTTCCGTCCATTTGACCAAAAAGTACTTTCCGTCCATTCGAACAAAATATACTTTCCACGTATTCTGGTATTGAATTACCATAAATGTACATTATTTTGATGCTGAATTATTCTGTACATTACAATTTCTATGGAATTGTATAAATGAATTTCTTTTCTATTTTACAACAGCTCATTCGGTGTGAGATGGGTCTTGTTATAACGACTATTTGTGATTGAGGTACATAGACATACATAATCATGAAAGTGTGTTATCATACTACGATGAATGAATGTATCCGTTGATATACATTGAATGCGTTGTGTGCATATGTGTGTGTGTGTGTGAATTTACATTAGGCCTTCTTTAGTTAGGCAATTCCTGTTATTGCATTTTTAACCCTATCTTAACTTGGTGTGGGGGGGGGGGGGGGCGTCAAATTGACCCCCCCCCCCCACATTTAGCGCCATGATTCTGCAACACATAAAGATGGGGCCGCATCATTTCATGACTTTTTTTAGTGAAGTCTCCCGCCCGCATATTTTGAGACTAAATTTGCGACGTCCGGGTACACCGTTCTAAAGTTACCTAATGATTTGCATATGCGTATCAACCAAAAAGCTCAAATTCACGATATCGTGTGCAAATCCAATGAAAATTGTGTGTTGTTATTTTGTTAAATTGATATAAATTAGATTATTTCTAGTTTTAATCATTGAAATTATTCGATTCTAATGTAGATAAGCTTGAAAAAGTGCCTGCAACAAAATTTGGTCAAAAAACAATAGAAAACAAAATGTCGAAAAACAGTAAAATACATTAGAAATTAACAAAAGGATAAAAAACAAAAATTGATTTTGATTGTGCTATTATTTACAAGAAAATTGTTTGATGTGTTTTAAGGAATTCTGACGCAAGAATCTAGCAACCTTTCAGTTTTTTTAATGGAGTTACAGGTAAAAATACAAACTTCATGCATGAATTTACATAATTAATTTACTAAAAATAGAAAATCAATATTTTTGTATTGTATGACCATGTCATCTTGTAGTTGACATCCAGCTCTATGTTCAGGTAAAATTTTGCGGAGATCGCGCCATCGGCGGCCGAGATCTGAATGGGTGTCAAATTGATCCCCCCCCCCCTCCCCCCCCCCCTCGTCAAAACGTAATGGTCTGAAATAGCCCAGTTAGAATAGGGTTAGATTGTGTTAGTCTGTTTTTCATAATCCTGTCATAATTTTGCGACTAAATATTTTTATATGTTTATTCATGTTTTACAGAAAGTGCTCTTACCGGTAGCATTTAGAACAATGCAGGTAGAATTCGTGTGTGTTTAATGTGTGTTTGTGCAAACATGTTTACACCCTCATGGTGTACGAGAGAGAGAGAGAGAGAGAGAGAGAGAGAGAGAGAGAGATGGAGAGAGAGAGAGGGAGGGAGAGAGAGAGGCGGCCGGGAGGAGAGATGAAGAGTGGACCTTGCTAAACTTGGCTGAGCGAAATATGACAACGTAATACCTATTGGAGACTGATATTTGCATTTTGTTTAAACTTTAAGATATATAAAGCATATCACCCATGTATCATTTACACACACACAAGAAAAAAAAAATGATAAAGAACGGGAGAGTGAGGGGGAAAAAAGTCATGAGACAATATCAATCAACGAAAGATAATAAAACTCACAAAAACATGTACATTTACGTCAAGAAAAGAAAAATCATGACTTTCATGCTGTCCATCCGACTGCCTGAACATAACTCACATGTGAATTAAAGCTTGTTCTCCTCTCACAAGAAATGTTATTGATTTGACACTAGAAAACAAACACCCCAGAACGAGGGACGTATAACACAATGCCAGCGCACCTGCGTAACAATGCTTTTTAGTGTTACGTAACAGTGGGCTTTTGTGTACCGAGCAAGCAGTGCTTGAGGCCGTAGAACCAGTAGTTCATTTGAGCGTCAGCCGTAGCTATTGACAACTCGCGTCTCGCTTCGCCATAATGCACAGTTAGATTGTGTGACGTTTCTCTCAAAATTAATTTGATACGCCTATTTTTAGTGCAACCGATAGTAGAGTTGCCGTTCACATAAATCAGCTCTTCTTATTTAGTGTCCCCCTCCCCTTTTCCCACTATGCCTCCGAAAGCCGCAGGAGCGAAGAAACCAGCGGCAGCAGCAAAAACTACGAAGACAGCTCCCGCGAAGGCGAAGGCAGCGCCCGGTAAAGCATCGGCAAGCAAAGCTGCTCCAGGGGCTGCCAAGAAGACAGATTCGAAAGGTGAGAACATTTGTATATATATATATACATATATATATATATACATATATATATATATATATTATACACGTGTACAATATATAAAAAATGCACTCTACATGGAGTAGATCCTGATGAAGACCTAAAGCTCGGAATAAAAGAAGGTTAGAAAGACTACATTGGCGGATCCAGAGGGGACGCACCGGCGCCCCCCCCCCTTTTTTTAAATTGTTAAAACAAAAGAAATGGGGGGGGGGGGCGGGGGACACTTGCACGCCTCTTTAATTTTGTCATGTTTGGAAAGGCTCCTCCCCTTTACGGATTCCTGGATCCGCCCTTGGACTATATGAGTCCCGGTGGCATAAACAATATCATTTTTTATTACGCCTTAGGGCGCTTCACATGTTATCATAAGATAAAAGGCTAATTTACTTTCAAGCCTGACTGCAAAAGTTATACTCTTGTCTTCTCCTTACAGACGTGACTTCGAAGCTCGCGAACCTGTCCACGGAAGACTCTCCAAAACCCGCCGTCGTTGAAATCGAGCTGAAAGACCTGGCCACCGTCCTGAAGGACGACGACGGGACGATGAAATCTTCGAAGAAGTGGCCGCTGGTGGTCGACCCGTCGGGGAGGGCGTCGGTCTTCTTACGCTACCAGGGAGGGAACTACGTCGACACTCACAGCCCAGATAGCATGCAGCCTTCATCTCTGCGTCGGGTACTCCTGGGAGCGCTCAGGTCTGATCTCCTGTTGCTATGGTTATTTTACATTTCTATGCTCTCCAAACTCTCTGTTAGTCCCAAGTCGATCATCGTGCGAGTTTTGATCAATTAGACCTATACGTCTTCAATGAAATCTTCAGTTTTGGAAACGTCTCTTATTATTGTGATATATTCTGTAGAATTTTTTTACTTTTAAATATAATATATGCAGGGTTTCATGACATAATACTCTTGCGACAGTTGCTCCCATGAAATATCTTCACTCTATAGAGCCAGACATAAATTCTACCGACAAATTACCCGTACCCTAGTCCTAGTCAATGGCCGGTGGAACAGCCCCCCCCCCCGCACACACACACACACACACACACTTTTTTGTTCCCATACATATGAATACATAGGGTGTCACCACTTTGGGCCCCTCACTTTTTTACCCTGGAAGTGAAGTAGCAGTAGAAAAAAATGGAATGAAACCGTAAGCTTTGAGCCCGCTGAAGACCTTTTTTTTTTCTTTTTTTTTTTTTTTTTTGCTTTTTAGCTCATGAAACCCGGAAGTGCCCCCCCCCCCTTTTGGAAACATGGCGCCGGCGGTGTAGTCCACACATCAAAGTAAACCTAAAAACCCTATCACAACCCTAACCCTAACCCGAAGTCCTTGCTGGAAAAAAGTCAGACTGGGGCAATTATCGCAGGAGCAAGTAATATTGTCGTGACACTCATGTACATACCTGGCCCTCGAAATCAGCGCTGTTGATATTAAGAGCCCCTATCTTATGTTTATGATCAACTTAAACAGATACACGTGTGTAAATTCAGTATTTGACAGTAACTCTTACAGTGGAGGGAAATTGTTTAACTCTCTGTGTGCCACGTTAATTTCTTGTTCTTAAGCACGAGTGTGAAATTTGTGCATATTAATTAACCCATTGGCGCCAGAAGGGTTAAAGGCGAATGATACTCAGTTTTGATTGATGACCGTCTTACCGATTAGACCTTGACAACCATCGGCGATCATGCATGCAGATTTTCAAGATAATGTTATGTATTTGAAGCCTAATTAGTATAGCGATGTCATCACTCTCATGATCATCTTCACTATCATAATCATTATCAATCATTACTATCATTATTATCGCAACGATTATATCATAACATCAGTAGTACATGTATTATCAAAACTATATCATCATATCCCATTCTCGACATCATCGTCATCACGTGTTCATCACCATCACGACGGTCACCATTGCAAATTTAAACATCATAAACATCACTTATGTACTTAGTACGCCATGTCAAACGTCAAGGTCAAGCAACATTTTCAGTGTCGGTTTGTTTATTCCTCCACTACCCTTGTCCAAATGGAATAATGTATAAATGAAACATTCCCATGAAATGTAGACTAGTATAATGTACGTAATATACGCATAGGGCCTATAAAGTTATCATTTCATCGTATCTTAAGGTATACAGGTGGAGGAGACCGTGTGTGATAAGCAATTTGCTTGATTGGAATAACGGCCTCCAAGCGATACATGTTGGTTTTTTTTTTTGCTTGTTTCTTTTCTTCTTCTTTTTTTCTAATTTTCCTTTATTTTTAACTATAAAAGGAACAAAATACATACACACATGATAAACAACTTGACTTTCCAAGTATTTTTAATATCATTTCGCCGATGAAGGTAATACAACGGGAATATAACGAGACAGGAAAATAATGTATATAATTGATAAAGAAGGGGATCAGAAGTTTACACTTTTATTAATACAAATAAGCAAAACCTTTGCTGTTTATTTACATACTTGCAGGCAACGCGTTTACGTGGTATTGCTTTATTTCAGTAAATTTTGTTTTTAAACAAGAATGTCAGTGTGAACGTTATACTGTCACACATTAATGGAAAAATCTAGACTTTGTAGGTATAATAATGATCAGGTAACCGGATGACATAATTTTGTTCCATAATCAGATCTGAGTTGCAAGGACAATATGGACATTGATAAAACTCGAAATTTTAACTAATACACGTGTTTTACGCATTCGTCAAATCAAATGTACCTATCAAAAAATGCGAAGAGTGAGACCTATGAGTGAGTATTAAATTTACATAATGTAAGGAGCACTGTTTTGAAGATTATAGCCATTATATTAAGAGTTTACTATCATAATGAATATTTCATAATCACTTGTTATCTCATTGCTGAGAAACCCTTATCAACTCAGTTGTCTAAAGACACGAACACATAACGCAAAGCAATTCATAATCATGATAATGAACATCGACATGTTTTCGTCTTTCGTTCTTACACGTATGTATCATCGGCTGTAGATACGGAACACAATGCATTCTCGACTTTGGAGATACGGACATGCTGAACATAATAAAGGACAGGCTGGAGGAAATCCACAAAGGCCTCGCCGCTGATATTCTGGACAAATCAATCATCGAAAAGTAAGCTCACGCTCCACGGTAGAACGACTGGGCAAGATTTGCTTGTAAATTGATGTTACATTCATCAGCACGACTGCGTCCGTTGGTGATTATTGAAGTATTATTGATGAGAGAACGTATCTCCTTTCCACAAGCCTTGCTTCACTTAGGCCTATAGATGCTTGCGGTCATTTCACTTTGGAAATACTACAGTTACCATGGCAGCGGTTGAGTAACAACCAATCAGCTAGAAACATTTTGCACGTCATGACCATTCGCTGATACATACAAATTGTAATTGCAATTAAAATGATTTCTAAATAAATACCTCATACTAATACATTCAGGTCCTGATCCTTGGATATGCCGCTTCGTCATATTATCATTTCTACTAAACCTATATTTTCAAAAATCGATGAGCCAGGATGATAACATCCATAAATTATGTAATTTATTCATTATCATATAATATACATGAATATGACTCATTTCGCATGATAAAATAAAACGATAAAGTACAGACATTTGAGATACACAAACAACTCTTTTATGGTGAAATAGTATCGTAATTAGTTTCATCACAAGAGAAGAGATGAAGTCGAACATCACTGAACATTGAGCCAACGACACTTTGATTGTACGTCATCTGATTACGTCACTAATCTTGCCTTCCTCTTTGTCCCTATGTATTTTCCCCATCACCCAATCTTAGATTTGCCTATCTGATCCACGAGTCTGACGGGCCAGACTACGAGGAGTCAAAGTTTGGACCTCTTATCACAGCCGCCTTCGAATTCATCATCCTCTCCAAACTTGAGGCCAGTCCTGAACAACTCCAACAGTTTTACGTCATCAAGATCAAGGACTAGAGCCAACCAAACCTATAGAGTGACTCTTGAATGGACAATTAGGTGGGGGGGGGGAGGGGGGCAGGAGTGTGGGGAGGGGACAACAGTGCCTTCCAATTTCGAATGAATCCATACATGCATATTACTGGTATTGCTTTGTATAAGATACATTTAGAGATCAAAGTCGGAATCAATTAAATCAAGGTCTGTGCTGCTAGGTGCCTATTTGGGAGCCGCCCCTGACTGACTTATGTCGTACACAAATAGAGTGTCATAGACATCTAAAAGACATGATGAACTCCGAGATGACGAGACAAATAAGCTTGTAGGTACTCGTACGGTGTACCTGTACACAGTCAAACTATTAAAACAATTCTGTCATCAAATAACAGCAGAAAGGGACGGAAAAGACACTGAAGCAAAGTATAATATTTATATTCCTGTCACTAAATTTCAGCAGAAGAATATTCGTTTAAAAGACTAGGTTTTTTTTTCTGATTTGGACAGGTTCACCACATCCCGTATGTCTGTCTTTCTCTGCCTTTTAAATCCCTCAGAAGATTTTCTTGTTGTGTTGTAGTGATAATGTTGTCTTATAGTGATAGTCTTGTGCTCGCATTATGTTTCGTCAGATTGACATCGAGGTAAATAGAGGATCGTTTTTTATTGATATCAAATTATATCTTAGATATAATCTTATTGACCATTTCGCTACTCCTGTAATTTTCTGTTTGAGTATATGTGTGTGTGTGTGTGTGTGTGTGTGTGAGTGATATCAAACCTCAGTTAGCTTATGGCATAGTATAGTTTTGTTGACATGAGGATTCAGATTCTACCTGTTTGCGAGATAATGAGAAACCACTCGTATGAAATATTAGAGCACATACAATTCTAAGAGGAATTAGAGATTTATTTGATGGAAATCAGCTTTGAGATGGCTGAGATATCCGCAAGCAAAGTGGTGAATAAATAATTGTGTTATCCATCTTTTATTAGGACCACTTTGTTTTACGTTGCTTCTTGATATCTCAGAAATGTCAAAATCGATTTTCACGAAATCAACTTGTAATTCCTCTTATAGAATTATATACTCTTGTAATATTTCATATAAGTGACTTCTGATTATCACACAAAAAGTTAAAACCTGAGTCCCCATCTTAACCACATCTATAAAATCCCTAAGTTTTATTCTTTTCTTCTTTTTTTAAATACTTTTGCAGCTCATCTTTTTTCAATGTTCAGTAAGCTAATTCAGTCAGTCAGTAAATGAAATAAAAAACTCTTCAAGACAACTTAATTGCTGATAAATACTGTGCCCATATAAATTGCGCTCGCCAATAATGTGGACGATAAACGAGATGGGTGCTTAATCGCTGGCATCAATATGGCCTCAAAATCTTAATGCTTTTTCAAAAAACCCAAAACAAAACGACAAAAAAGTTTACTCCTCGGCTGAAATAATCGTTGGCCAGGGCACACTTTATATAATCATCGAATATACTTGACAAAGTGAAAAGAAATTTACTGATGACCTATTATACGTTAATATGATTTGAATAAGGTCGACTGGAGAAGGGAAAAGATCAAACAAACAATTCCCCAGTGTGCATACTAGAATATATTATAAGATTATATCATATGTAACAATGCATCACAGAACCAACAAAAATTCGCCATATTATGTGACCGTGCATCACAAAACAAACAAAAAGTCGCACCCCTTGATTTTACGTGTGGACTCAAGAAAGGTGAAATGTGTCAACCGAGTCAATTTCGAGTTTTCAATATTTTCTGAAAAATTATTCTTCTTCTAAATTGTTTTTCAGTTTGGGATCATGAATTGAACGGGAAAGTGTGTTTTCAGCAGTTTTTCTACAACCCCTTTTTTGGTAGAGTATTGTGATAAGGTTTTTCTCAGAGACCCCTTTCATTTCCTGAAAATCCTTTGCACCCTCTTCACTTTCAACTCTAATAACTTTTGAAAGGATGATGCTACTGCTCTGAAAGTTTACACTTATCATGGTCAGAATGTGGTAATAGACCATGCTTAATTTCAGCTTAATCTGACCATCCCTTCATTATTGGTGCTACAGTGGTTAACATCATGTTTTTGTCCCATTCATGGCACAGGTATAGCACGGCTTAGTAAAGATTAAGTACTTGAATAGACCCTGTACTTCAGAGCCTCTTTTCTCAGTTCACACTTTGCAGAGTGCGTGCTTTCTTTCCAATATTTATTTAGGTTAGGAGAATCCATATGAATTGAATTATGCATCATTTTAAAGCTTGGAGTCTGCTCTTTCAGAATCTGCCCTTAACTAAAAATCCATGTCTGGCGACTTTTTGTTTGTTTTGTGGTGCAGGGTCACCATATATGGAATTTTAGTTAAGGGCTGATTCGGAAAGAACAGACTTTAGTTTTAAATGACGCATAGCTCGATTCAAATGGAATAAGCTAACTTATCTATTGGAAAGAAAGCCCACACTCTGGAAAAGTGTGTACTGAGAAAAACGACTCCGAAGTACAGGATCTATTCAAGCGCTATCTTAGAAGCCGCTCTCCGTGCAATGAATGAGACAAAAAGCAGGGTGTAAAACTTCATTAGCAACAACAATGAAGGGATAATCAGATTGAGCTTAAATAGAGCATGCTCTATCAAAACATTCTATCCATGACTAATACCAACTTTCACAGCAGTAGCATCATCCTTTCAAATGCTATTAGACTTGAAAGTGAAGAGAGTGTAAATAATTTTTAACAAATGAGAATGACATTCCAAGGCACACCTAATCAGACTACACGTATTCCACAAAAAGTGTTCTAGAAAAACTGCAAAGACACAATTTGTTGGATTTATGATCCCAAACTTTAGGATAGTGTGGAAAAAGAATATTGTTAATGTATAATACTTCTCCTGTCCCTAAGCCATACACAACTCATGAAAATTATAGCAGTATGATGCACTTAGAAGTAATCAATCCTTTATGAGACTCATGAGCAATTCCGTTGTAATCTGGCCTCCGGCAATATTTATGTTACTCTTAAGTATTATACATGTACTCTTGGCTCTATAACACGTGCCTAATTTAACCCCTCCCCTTTCTTTCTAAATCACCACACACAAATATAAGTGACGTCTTTTGCTCATTTTTCAAGACAAATTGGTAAGTCTACTTCTAGACTGTAGAAATTGTGTTACCAAAGTGACCAGGTTATTATAATCATACCTGCTTCTAGACTATTTTTCCTCACCGAATATGTACAGCCTGTCTGTGGTACAAAGGGCCAGTTCACCCGTACAGAACTCGCGCAGATAATGTTTCTTGGAACGATGTTTCGACTCCTTGATACTGAAATCCTTTAGCAAAGTGTACATGTACTCCAGTTCGCTCGTGTAACGTTCAATGGTAAGCAGGTTTTTACTGTCAGCACTCGGGACGACCCAGGCTATAGCAATAGATCCATCTTGGCATTCAGCTGGGTAAGGACGTGCATTCCTTCTTGTCACGTGATTAATCTCTACGGAGGTCTCCTTGTCAAGAAGCAAAATGCTATTCGAAGCCTTAACTATCACTGCGCCTTGAGATCTCAGGGCGACAATCTGGCTAGGATTGTGCTCACCACAGTCAATCGTATGGTCTTGAGCCCCATCCTCTAGACTGTGTACGTCAATCACTCCGAATTTCCTGTAACAAATGTAGATGAGATCATCACCATCAATGCTAACACCACCAGATCGAACGTTCTCAATTTCTTCGGTATCGACAAATGTATCACTTCCCTTATCCAGCTCAAACGTCTGTGTGTACACAGAAACGTCGTTATCCCTATCACGTACGACACAACGTCCGTCCGAAAGAAAGTCCAATCCTCTGACCTCCTCATCTTCCAGCTTTGTCTGCAACCGCTTGGCATCACGCGTGAAGAAGTCAATGCCACCTTCCCGATACCCAACGGCCATTGTGCCATCAGCTCTTGCCGCCATGCAGTTCATGACGTCATACAGTTTCTTCTTTGCCTTTAGGACCCATTCGGAGTGCCTATCTTGCAGCACACCAAAACTTGGCTTGTTCCGCTGCACTCCAAACTCAAAGAACCTAATCCCTCGCGCTCGGTGCATAATATCCTCCAACTCGGTGTCGTCTGGGACGTCCCGCTGTAGGATATCCACAAGGATCTCGCGGAGGGTCTCGTGTGCTGAGAGGGCGTCTCGCTCGAGAGGAGCGTCCACGGCCTTCCCAACTAGATGGTCTACAGTATCTATACCCCAAAGTGCAAGTCGATTTTCCTCCTCAACATTTCGTAGGTCTCTCTGAAATTCTTCAAAGAGTTTACTGACGCGATCCTTTACTATCGTCTTATGTGCTTCGAGTCGTTGGACGTGGGAACTGTAGGCCTTGTCAACATCAGCCTTTACCTTTCCTTCAGCTTCCTTCAATACCACGTGTTGCTTCTCGATTGATTTTATGTTATTGAGCAGAACTTCTTTCCTCTTTTCTTTTTCATTTTGTAACTCATCAATGCTCTTCTTCAAACTCTTCTCATGTTCACTCGCAGGTACAATTCGGCGCCCTTTGTGCGCATGATCCGTTACACATTTGAAACAGATGTAAATTCGGCACACGGGGCAGAAATAATCTGCTGTCTCCGTGTGATGCTTTCCACACAGATGTCTCCCTTTCAGGGAAATATCTCCTTGATCTAACCCGTCCACTTTCAGTACGGTGTGTTTGGAAAAGAGTTTCCACTTTGCGTGGATGTTTTCACACGGCACGCACATAAGTGTGCTGCAATCCTGACAATATACTGCAGCTGAGGATTCCTCAGAAGGGGCACAGTTCGTACACTTTGAGACTTTCGCGGCCTTTACAAGAGATTCCAAATGCATGTTTGTTTGCAATTTGGTCACACCTCCACGAGGGACCCGAGTCTTCTTTCTGCACACAGGACATGACAAGGCGTCTGGCAGATTTTTTGCCACATGTAGTTGTTCGAGACATTCGAAGCAAAATATGTGGGTACATGACAGGGACCTTGGGTCGCTGAACATCTCCAGACAAATACAGCAGCGGAGATCCTGGGTCACAATCCGATTAAAAGACGCCATTCTTTTACCTGTTTTGTTTAGTGTGTGCTTTTTTTTTTGTTTTACACACAAGAGAAAGAAAAAATTGGGTGCGCAAGATTAGCAAGGGTGCAATTGACAAACTAGAATTAATGCTAATCAAAATCGTCGCACACGTGTACAGGTATACATGCACACACAATCCGAACAATGATATAAATTATATATAATATATATATATATATATATATATATATATATATATATGTACACTGTATATGCTAAGAAGAGACCCGCAGGTCTAGCGCTCACCTGAGTATCGCAAGTTCACCTTTCACGCAGTCATTAATCAATTAATTACACACAGCTCTACCAAAATTTGACTAGGCATTCTCAAGTACAAGCATTGACAAGACGAACATGTACAATTAGGGCCCAAATTCGGACCCCACCCCCACTCATAGTATCAATGTATTGTATACCTCTATCACTTCTGGTTCTAGAGAATAACACTTTTTAAAGATTCCTTAATTTGGTGGCATGGGGGGGGGGTAGGAGCATGGTGCCCATTTCAACAAATTGAGATCCTAACCCCCTGTAGGGATGCTACCTGCCAAGTTTGTTGAACATCCATCACGAGGTTTTCAAGAAGATGATGAAAATGTACAATTTAGGACCCATTTGGACCTCCCCAACCAACCCCCACCCCGCCCCAAGGGGGGCACCCCTGGATCTGTCACGAACAAACTTGGAACTACACTCATTAATGTACTAACTCATAGTATTAACTTAGCTCTATCAATTCTGGTTCTAGAGAAGAAGATTTTTAAAGATTCCTTATCTTTTTTTTTTTTGGGGGGGGGGGGGGGTTGGCCCCCCTGCCCCCTGGGTAGGGCATGGTGCCTTTTCTAACAAATTGAGATATTAACCCCCTAGGAATGCTACCCGCCAAGTTTGGTGAAAATCCATCATGAGGTTTTCAAGAAGACGATGAAAATGTACAATTTAGGACCCATTTGGACCTCTCCAGCCCACCCCCGCCCCAAGGGGGGCACCCCTGGATTTGCCATGAACAAACTTGGAACTACAGTTATTAATGTAAATAATGTAATAAAACTCATAGTATTAACTTAGCTCTGTCAATTCTGGTTCTAGAGAAGAAGATTTTTAAAGATTCCTTTTTTTTTTTCAATTCAATTCAATTCAAAGTTTATTTCATTTTTCGACAAAACATATAAGTTACACTTCTTTTGACAACAGAGAATAAGGTAAACAGAACATTATGTATCGAAAAGAATGTGAAACAATTGAGGAGGACCTTATAGTAATTATACATTGTAGTAAAAAAAAATCAGAAGTGATCGAAATAAAGTACATATATAACTTTGCTTAAAGGGATCATACAGTTCTGGTTGAGACGTAATTTCAGGTTTCTAACATTTTTAGGTGAGATAATGAGAAATCTCATATGAAATATGAAAGAGCATGCAATTTTATGAGGAATTCAATGTTTATTTGATAAAAATTGGTTTTGAAATGGCTGAGATATCCAAAAAAGAACGATTCTAGTAAAGTGCGGGACCCACACTTTGTAACGATCGCTTTGTTTTACTTTGTTTTTGGATGTTTCAGTTGTTCCAAACCCGATTTTCATCAAATAAACTTTGAATTCCTCTTAAAACCCGTTATGGTGACCGAGCCTTCTCTTCCATTGCTCCCACTCTTTTGAATAAACACCCTCTGTATATTCAGAATGCCTCATCTGTCGAATCATTTAAAATTCTTCTTAAAACTCACCTGTTTAATCAGTTGTAATTTTTTTTTTTCTCCTGGAGGCGCACACAGTTATCAATTATTGTACCATTGTATCACATGTATGTTTGTTTTCTTTTCTTTTCTTTCTTCTTTTCTTTCTTCTTCTTTTGTTACTGTTAACGCTGATTTTGTTAATGTTATTGTGTTTTCTAATCTATTTGTATGAGTAGCAAAGTGCGCTTAGAAACGTCAGTATGAAGCGCCATAAAAATGCAATTATTATTATTATTATTATTATTATTAAAACGGTAGGCTCTGTACTATATCATAAGTGTTTTCTTGGTATCTTGCAAAAATTTAAAAGCCTAATTCTCATCTCAACCAAAACTGTACTATCCCTTTAAAGTGCGAAAAATGGAGAGACCCACTAAAAAGACAGAGCTTGTAGGATGTGGGCCCCTCTGGAATAATAACATCAATAGAAAGATTAATTGAAGCATCATAAATACAAAAGGAGAGAGAAAAAAAGAGGAAGAAGTCTGGAAGCCCGCTGAGAATTAGATTCATTTTTTTTTTTTTTGGGGGGGGGGGGGGTTGCCCCCCTGCCCCCTGGGTGGGGCATGGTGCCTTTTCTTACAAATTGAGATATTAACCCCCTAGCGATGCTACCTGCCAAATTTGGTGAAAATCGGTCTTGGGGTTTTCAAGAAGAAGATGAAAATGTAAAAAGTTTACGCACGACGCACGACGCACGACGGACGACGGACGCCGGACGAAGAGCGATTGCAATAGTGAACTAAAAAACCTAAAATGGCATTAAACTATTCTTATGGTCGGACATCCGGGTATTTAGCGGTCGGAGTGAAAACAAGCCCACGAACAGTGCACGATGTGCGTGTTTTAAAGACGAAAATATCTACTTTGCTTCCATAATTGAATTTGAAATTTCATGAAACTGTCAGATATAGTCCACATTAATTTTTTAAGAAGTGTTAATAATGAATTACGTAAAATAAAAGATTAAAGATTTTGAACGCCGACACAAAATGTAACGGTTACAAGACCATTATTGATGATAGAGGCCTAGTTTAATTACTTAACCGATGATAATCGCATATTCACGCAAGCACATTGTTACGTATTTGTTGTTTGTTCTGGTACATAGCTCTGATATGTTTATTAAAAATCGAAGTGTTTCATTTGATTGCTGTGTAATTCAACAGACGTAAATAATCAGTCGTGAGATTTGTTTCTCTCTGGTGCTAATAATTCATCGAATCTTTCAATGTGCTACTATCGTAAAATCATAACGATTGTTGGTTTATCAGATAGGCCTATCACAATCAGGTGACTTACACGCAAGAAGAAACAGCTAGATGTTTCATTTTTCATTTGACGCAAGTTTCGTCATCAGTTATAATGTATTGTCGTAATTCTAATACAGATATGGTCACAGCATTCTGAGCACTCCCCATATCGTCAAAAGTTTGATCATATCCCTAACCCCACGCATCATCTGTGTTATTATAGCAGTATTTTCAGCTGGTCCCTTTTAAAGATTATGAAGAGCACAGCTCTGATTTATATTGAATCTTACGTCAGTAATGATATATCCTCTAATATTCGTCTTTATGCAGACGATTGCATTTTGTATAGGTGTATTAATTCACTTGAAGACTGTGACGATTTACAAGGAGATCTTGATGCTTTGGGTAAATGGTCTAAGACATGGCATCTTGACTTTAATGTTAATAAATGTAAGATTATGAAAATGTCACGGAAAAGAACAAAATATGATTATGATTATGTTTTATGTGAAAAGAAATTAAGTATAACTCATTCAGAAAAATATTTAGGAATAATTATCAATGAAACACTCAACTGGAACGATCATTGTAATGAAACGTATGTTAAATGTAGTAAAATTATTGGTGTCATAAAAAGGAATTTTTTACATTGTCCCTCACATGTTTTAATCAGTTTATATAATTCTCTTATACGTCCGTGTTTAGAATACTGTGCTGCTGCATGGGATCCATACAGATTATCTCACATTAACGTACTTGAGCGTGTTCAGAAGAGGTTTGTTAAATTATTGTTTCGTGACTGGGAAACAGGTTATGATACGTTGTTGCAAAAGATACATTTCTCGAAATTAATTACAAGACGTAAGTATTTCAGACTTATAATGTTTTACAAAATGATAAATGATATAGTGAACACTGGACAACAAAGAATTACACGTGAGAACAGATTTGGTAGAAATGATCATACTAAGAAAGTATATATCCCGTTTGCAAGAACTGATTATTTCAAATGTTCTTTTTATCTCAAGACTTCACAAGAATGGAATTCATTGCCAAGCAACATTGTAGCCAGTACATCTCTTTCTCGCTTTAAATATTTATTAAGACAGTTTTTATGTATGTGAATTCATTCTACAATGTATCATGTATATCATATAAGTCTCTTTTGATGAATTTTAATCTTACTCTGTCCGGTGCAATATTAATGTGCATATACTATGATATAGATTTTTTTTTTCTTCAATGTATTCGTCCATGTTTTAATATTCCGCTAGTATACCCTGCAATATGGTTTGTTGTCTTAGACGATTATTCCTCTTTTGCGATATCACTTATTTACATTTTATCCTGGTTACCCATTTTTTTGTGCTATACATTGCTGTTCCGAATGCCAGAGTTTGATTTCATTGTCATTTTACAATAACTGTATTATATTTGTACCTATATGTATTTAGATTTTTGTATTTCAATGTACCAATCATAATTTTTAATTTGTTTAATTTTGTGATGATGTACTCCAGGGGTGCAGACATGCATGGGTATTCGTACCTTTTTTTGCACCCCTAGACATGCTGTTTTTGATTTGTCTGAATAAATACAATACAATACAATACAAAAAATATACGCCTACTATTCAAGCATTGCATCCTTTCATAAGCTTTGACCTCATTTTAATATTGTATGGCAATTGCGTGTCATGCCGGTAACATGTGGCTTCCCCTATTAAAAATGTATAGATAGCCAAGTTGTGACCAAGCTTAAACTCACCTGAATCAGTGCTCAAGGAAGTTCGTACCAATGCTCGAAGTGTAGGCCTATTCAATTACAATTCCTGAATCTGTCAGTGGTTGCCGTACCAGAAAAAAAAAAATAGAAAAATAGAATTTTCAAGCGAGAATGAAGTTAAAAAACACAATAGACAAACAAAAGTCAGCTTATCGAGAAAAGAGGATGCCTCCGCGGATCTGGAGTGCTTGATGTGAAGACAAGGTTTGATTGTGAAAGCAGGGGAATTCCATGTTTTATACGTTATGCTGTACACAGCTGCTGTATGTTATACAGGTACCACGATTTAAACAGCTGCTGTATGTTATACAGGTACCACGATTTCAGACAGGATATTGCAACATTTCAAAGTTCGCCATTTGTGTTCTTGCGCAATGTGGTAGTGTGGTTGATCTGACATTAAAGAGTCAACACAGCAAGAACAGTAAGTGAAAGCTGGCAGGATGTATTAAAGTTATTCTGTCAGCATGTCTCTCGGAGGACATCGATCGCGTGTATATGTAAAACTATGGGATGCCTTCGCAACTGATCGTACAACCCAATTGTGAATCCATCCTTTGCGCTTGTTTTTCTCCTTCCCGTAATCATGGTAATTTGAGTTCTGTGCAAGACTTTTTTTCATCAACCATTTCCTTTACAGTTCACTACAGCGATCCGTTTCAAACTCAACACATGACTCCTTCATACCCCCCTCCCCATCCCTTACTGCGAGGGGACGATCTCGTATAGGGCTTTGTTAGGGTTTCGGGTATTTGTTGTCAATGTCCTACTGTCACTGTAGGTCTAAATACGTTTATCTGTAGCCAACATTCTTATCTATATATCTTATTAACAGTTGTTTTGAGGGGAATGCATATTAAGAACCCTGCTTTCAAAAAAAAAAAATAAAAAAATAAAAAAAAATAAAAAAAAAGAACCCTGCTTTCAGCTTCCCCTCCATGTTCAGTATATTTTACTAAACATCTGAATCTTTGTTTCACACTTTGTTGACATATTTTGAATATGTATTTTTTAAGCATAAGTTTTGTTCATATTCATTTTTTGTTGAAAGTGAAAGTGAATAAATGAAATGAAGTGAAATGATGCTTCGATTGTTCTGTGAATATATATATATATATATGGGTTTTTTTTATATGTGTGCGTGTCTCTGTGTGTGTATGTGTGTGCTTTGTGTCACAGGTGTGGACAGGGATGGGTTTGAGGTGGGTAGAGTGAGTTAATATTATGCATGGAGGGGGTGAGGGTTGGTGGTTATGGTGGCTATCAGTATATGGCTAATTATTTTTACTTGTTATAAAACAAAAATAAGGATTTCGTTCGACCAATTCAAGTATATAGTTTATGAGATGTTAGATTACTGCATTCTTTCGTGTCATGCTGTCCTTTCGTTTGTTTATCTTGTACGATTTAGCAGATTTTTGGTTTCAGTTTGATCGCGTTGATTTAGTTTAATATTAGAATTTAGTTGAATATTAGCTTACAAGCAATTGTGGAAACGATGGTGACATCAAACGGAATTCCAGTAAAAATATTATCTACATAAAAAAGTATGTGTATGCTTGTCTGAAAATTCAGTAAGCTTTTAATCATCTGCTGATAGATTCAGGGTTATTAGTCCACTAGCGATCTAAGGGAACTGAAGGGATTCATGAGCAACACGCTATAAAAAAAGATAACATCCTCTTCTTTGGATCTTTTCTCCTCCATTTCTGTCTCGTTCACTCACTTTTCCGTTATTAATCTATTACTACTCTTTCATGGCCGGTGCCACGTTTTCAAAAAAAAAAAAAAAAAAAAAAAGGGGGGGGGGGAGCTCTTCCGGGTTTCATAAGCTGACAAGCAAACAACTTCAGGGCAAAAAAGGGGGCCTTATCACGTTTAAAGGTTCCCGGTCCCCCCCCCCCCCCCCCCGGTTCCGCCGGCCCTGAGTGCTGGTAATTTTAGAATGACTCCTTCGAAAAGCTGTAAAGTTTTACCCACTTTTTTCAAAATACTGCGATATCCGTTTTGGGGGTCTATTCACTTAGCAATGTGTATTGATGCAAAACTCTTGGTTAACACTTATGTACTTCAGAATATTGGGTTCACTACTTGTGCTCTGGTATACTTCGTCGGCGTTTTCACGAACTGACGCTATTTCGATTTTGGTCAAAATTTTCAAAATCGAGATATTGGTACCAAATGAAAGTGCTTTCAAAACTCTACTGAATCCCAAAATTTTAGGTCACAAAATTAATTATTCTTAATTTTATCAAAGAAAGAAAAAAACGACGGTACTCGAAATATCGAGAAATTGAGAAAAAGGAGTTTCACGAACCGACGCACGAAAGATACGCCGGTTCGTAAAACCCGAATTGCTACGGTGAAGAGCAATGCGGGTTTCACGAACTGTCGCAGTTGCGTTACTTTGAGCTTTGTTCAACTTACTGGCCTAGAATTAGGTTTTGGCCCTAATCCAGATCTCAGAGTGAGAACCAAACCTTCTGAAAGATGAATGACGGCCTAAGCCAGCCCACTGTCCACGAGTGAAGTGAATGGTAAGCTATAATCCTATTAAAATCATGCTCAAAATAACAGTTTCAGTTGGACTACCATAACCATTAATTGCGGTAGTGTGTAGTCCCATGTATTCAATCGCGTGATGCTTATGAAGCCTAGTCTGTAAACGCCATCCAATTTCAAAATAGATCCCAAATCATATTATTTATTGTTTCTTTTCAACTTATGTCGTTACTTCTGAGACTACTGAGTACTGTAGTCGTAACGTCTGTGTGCAAGACATGCAGATTGCAAGATTTCAAAGTCTCGAAGACACTATTTAAAGCCTTGACTTTTGAGTTGAAAATGAAATCATGAGATTGACAAAGTAGGCGTACTAAACAAAAAAAAAAAAAGTCTAACAGTAAAACTCAAAGGAAGAGTAAAGAATAAAGTTAGACATGTTAGACTTTTACTTTCAAGTCTAACTATTAAGTCTAAGTTAAGACTTTACTTGTAATACCGGTACCAGTTACTAAAACTAAGATCAGCTGAAGTCTAAGACCAAGTCAAATTAACACAGTTCAGAGCCATACCGGTACACGGTAGTCTAGCTCTAGATCTACATCTAGACTAGTGGTAATAGTAGGTAGAGTCCACCCATTTTTTCCCCCAATCTTTACTGGTCCATTCCTGAAAAAGTTACTGGTCAGTGTCCAACAGTGATTTTTCCTGGTCAGGGACCGTCGGACCAGTGCCAGTGTGCAGCGTTGGTGTAGATGTCATCTATGACAGTATGTGGTCTAGTGATACTACCTAAACACTACGAGTACTCTACAGGTTAGGTGGCTTTCCTGTACAGTGCAGTGTTAAAGTATACTTGTGAATTCAGCCTTAGTACCGTACTGTGTGTAGTGTATGTCTAACGTTAGTTCGAGTGGAGTACCTAAGCACAGCGGTGGGGCTTTTTTCCCCTAAAACTTGTGAATGTGGCCCAACCAAATGGCGTTTATATATTTACGCTTGATTGATAGTGATACAGTGGCGCTGTCAATTTCCACAGCAGCCATACATAATCTTTTGTCCTTTCTTCTTTCCTTATTTCCCTTTGTTCTTTCACACTTTTTATTCTGGAATCGAAGGACTTCTAAGAAATGTCCCTCGACTGATTTAACCAGGACTCTTGAGTTCTGGTAAACCTAACCTAACCGAGTAACCGTTAACATTTGTTAGGCCTAACATAACAGTAATACTGACTTAGCCCTGTATTGACTTTGTCTTTGGCCGACTTACTGAGATGGCGAGTCTAACTCTTTAACGTTAGTCTAAACGTAGTCGTTCGATCTGTCAGTGTCAGTGTCACCGGCTTTTGTATATGGTGCCATCTCTAACGTACGTTAACAAGTTGATGTTAGTTATCTATGTCAACTTACTGAGTCAGTAATAGTGGTACTGTCATCCTGTTGGATATCGCCGCAATATCATCCGTGACGTGTTAATTTCGTGTCACAAAGACAAAAGTTGCCAAGATCTAATAGTATTAGATGTCTAGATCTAGATGTAGTCTAGATCTATAATATAAATTTTGTGAACCACTGGTAACTTAAAAGTAAAAGGTCTAGACTTCACTTAGTCTATAATTAGACCAGACATTCATGAGGCAAAGGCCTATTTAGTAGATCTATTCTTATTCTATTTTAACGTCAATTCCTACTAACTCGCCACGTGTTATTTCTAAGGCCAAGGACTTCCAGGTTAGTGATTTTTTTTTTCATAAATACCAAACAGCAGACGTGTTTCATTTGCATTCTTGTGCAGACTTCATGAAAATATGTGCAGTATCAAAGAAATATGATGCACATGACAATGCCAGTGTTTTATAGGTGAATGGTTAATACCTTTAAAAGCTGAATGATAATGTAGAGTCTAGGTCTAATTAAGATGTTACAGTCTCTGATAAGAAACAGGTTTGATTGTCATAGACTGTTTCCCAAATGCAGGTACATGTAGTAATATTCAGCTATTTCAATGCAATGCCTTGTTTACAAATACATGTAGATTTATATTCATGTGAATGATGATTCAATTTCTACATGAGACATACCAAGTGCTAAACATAATATCTTGCATCAGTAAAATGTGTAAATGAAGAGACAATTTGAATATGCATCAAATACGAACAGCAGCATTTTTTGACATTCTTTGATCCTGCATAGGCCTACCATTTTGTTTTATGTTTAATATAAATAGAGCAAAATAATTTCAACTTCAGTTTTGTTGGCTGATTTTTTTTTTCTTCTCAAAATTAAAGTTGTATCTTGTGCCATGATGTTTGATTTTAATCAAAAGTTCTTAATTTCTTTCTTTTCTTTCAGATGACTGGTGCCATGTAGTAGCGAAGAACTGGACTGTCTCAGAAAAGAAAAGGAAAAGTACAGGGTCGTGTATATCACCAACGGATGTGAATACAATGGTAATGTAGAGTCTAGGTCTTATTAAGATGTTAAAGTCTCTGATAATAAACAAGTTTGATTGTCGTAGACTCTTTCCCAGATGCAATTAGTAACATTCAGCTTTTTCAAAGCAATGCCTTGTTTACAAGGACATGCAGATTTATTCATGTGAATAATAATTTAAATTCTACATGAGACTTACTAAGTGCTAGACATAAGATCTTGCATCATTAAAATATGTAAAAGGCGAGACAATTTGAATATGCATCAAAAACAGCAGTATTTTTTTTGACATTCTTTGATCCTGTATACCGTTTTGTTTTATGTTTAAATAAATAGAGCAAAATAATTTCAACTACAGTTTAGTTGGCTGATTTCTTTTTCTCAAAATGAAAGTTGTATCTTGTATCATGATGTTTGATTTTAATCGAAAGTTCTTAATTTCTGTCTTTTCTTTCAGATGACTGATGCCATGCAGTAGCGAAGAGCTGGACTGTTTCAGAGAAGAAGAAAAAAGTACAGCATCGTGCTGATCATCAAGGAATGTGAATACAATGGCTTAGGAAAGAAGACAATCTACAGATAGGATAGAAGGGAGAAATTGGGATGAAGGGCGACAACATAAGGACGGTATATCTACAGTGAAATGTGATTGTAAAGTGGAAACATGAAAGGAGATCCTAAGATTGAAGGTGAAAACAATGCATTCCATTCTGTGATGTCATAATTACAATTTTGCTACACTTTAATAACACTACAGAGAGACATTTATATCAAGGAAAGCTTCGTGTGGATGTGGAACGTTAGATTTTTTTAAGTGTTCATTGGTATGTATTTCATGATAATAAATCTTGAAGGTTTTGTGTGGTAATCATAACCTTGTGATAAATCTTGATAGATTTCTAAGTGCACATTGGCAATATTTAGATGATGCTGTAATCAGATTAAGTTCTATTCTCCTTTATTCTTTTATTTATTATTTTGTTGTCTTCAACCCACTTTGAATGTGTCACGTATGATTCTTATAAACATGGGAACATGCACTCCATGTAAATGATAGGACTTTTCACAAATTGACATAATTATTCAACCATCACTAGACTGTTCTAAGATGTTCTTTATCTAACTAAAATTGTAAATTATGATACGTGTATGTTCCCATGCAAACTCACAACAAAATACAGAAATTTGAGTTCTTTTAATAATAATTCATTATGTCTCTAAATTCACGATTAAAGAAAGTGACTGCAATAAGGATGTCAAACATCGTATATTAAAATAATAGATTATTCATTTGTCTCCATCCGTAGTAACGCACGCAACTGCAGTGTGCAGTTTGTAGGCTGCTGTGAAAAAAAAATCACAGGCAGCCCAAGCAGGATTCGAACCCACGACCTCTGGATTACTAGACCAGCGTCATAACCACTAGACCACCAGAGTGCCCTGGCGCTACCTTTACACATGAATAATTAAGTATAGAAGGGCTTGGGGGCGCTTCGAAGTTTACTGCTCTTATTAAATATGTACATGTCATTTGCAACTCAACTAAAGATGATTAAACACACTGAAATTCTTACTTTAAATGATATTCATAATCTTTTTTTTTTTTCTTTAATAGCTTGGGATGTACACTTTATACACTGTATCGGTCTACATTTCGCCTACAATATGGAATTCTTTACTTCGAGACGTTTGTTTTTAACAAACAAAAAATTAAGAGTCCTTGAAAGGTGCTGTAAAACAGTGGTGTTTGTTTGTTTGTTTTTTGGTGGGGGGGGGGGAGGGGAGTCAAATTAGCCTTGGCCCCTCTCCGCCGTCTTTTTTTTTTTTCCTTTAGCTGCATATTTTTTAGTCATCACATGAAAATTCGTCTGCATCCACCCCGTAGTTTTGCTGATGACCTTTCTTTTTAATTATTTTAGCCACACACAATTTTGGCTGAATTTCCCCAACCCTCTTGTGAATTTGCTAGTACATGTACTAAAACACATTCTCAGAATGTGTTTATAGTACTGGTGGATTAAGGATTCACAGGGAGGGGGGGGGGGTCGGCCAAAATTTCTCTTTTCTCATAATACAAGCCTTCGGGGCGAAAGGCTGATATTATGGGCTTTCTACACACATTTTTAGATGCTAATTATTGGTTAACATGAGCATGATCATTTATGTTGTGATTAATTTGTTTCCTTATATATGTATGACTTCTATTAGAGACTTAATTGGCTTGGCACTCCTTACATCGACCTATTTTAGACACCCATTTCCCTCTCTTTTTCTCTACTGTCCTGTGAATAGTGTAACTACATGTACATGCAGTACCTCTTCTCTTTTGTATGATATACATCAAGTTTTTATCTGAGCATATGGGTGTTGCAGCACTCTCAAGCTTCATGCATATGCAGCAACATCTTTGAGTGGTCATATACATACATGTAGTTATGCTTGATATATTAATTTGAGGATGTTATTCTTTCTCTTGTATATGTTCCGTCCGCACTCTATAGATGTAAATGTACGATGTAAGATTTGGTGTGCATGTTCGAACTGTGTTCCTCTTTTTGTGAACACACAAGAACTGATATAATAATGAACTTGAATTACACATATTCTTGAATCTTGATTCCATCTCCATTTGCCATTGGATATGTATTGATTTATGGAGCTCTTCCACAATTGTTATCCTTCCCATTGTCATTACTCATCTCTGAATAAGTCAAATTTGATATTCTATTGAGGACCTATGTTTCTTCGATTACATAATGTACCTCTTCAATATATTGCTGCAAAAGGCATAATAAAACATGACCATTATTATATATTTAAAATGAAGCTTGAAATTCTGATAGTGTTGATATTCATGTATTTTTAGGAGTTTATCAGTTTCGAAGAGTGCATGCAGGATGAGTTTATGTCTTTATATGATCAGGTGCAGCTATCATAGAATCTGTTGAGCAGGAAAGAGAAAGATGGAAAATGAGGAATTATGAGTGAATTCGCATGCGAGCCAAATGACAATAATGACACTGATAAAAATTGTGACAAAGTAAATGTCACAAATATGTGGAATAATAAGAAATAAAGAAATTAATATATTATTTCAGAGAAAGAAATAACAGAGTGCATGCATGAGTATGAAAGATGAGTAAATACAAGTAATTATTACTGACTGGCACGTCTTTTTCCCAAGATTTAGCGGTATCCTTCATCTTAGAACAAACATTCATAATTACAGTGTATTATGAAAGAAGTGAACCGAATTTGAATTAAAAATAATGTGAAAAAATGAAAAAGTAAGTTAATTAAGTAAAAAAAAAAACGGTAAAAAGTAAAAAAATATGAAACACAGTATACCGAATACATGTATTACCATAGATGTCCAAATGCAAAAGTGTTAAATAATAATATATCCACAAAAAAAGGGGGGGGGCAAAGAAATCTTTGGAACGATCAACCACAGCTATAATAACAATACATGCGTGTACTAAATGAAGATGAAAACAATGACAACACTCTTTTTAGAACAATTAAGAGAAACTGGCTTGTATTATCATCTTAATTATCACTAAATGTATTGTAATCATCACAACAATCATTACATGACAATTAATTTCAATTAATAAGGTTATTGTTGATAAGCAGGTATAGCCCTAATAGTATTTGTATGTAAACACATACGAAAATGAAATAGCGACGGTTCGTAGATACACGCGTATTGCACGTTACCTATTGTACAGGCCCTACAGCGCGGGTCTCACGAACCGGCGTAATACAACTTACGTCGGTTCGCCGGTTCGTGGGACCCGCGCTTAAGTACATAACCTATGGTGCGCGCAAGAAACGATGGATTTACGAACCGACGCAGTGAGTTTGAAGACAGAAATATCGTAAATTTTTTGAATTCACACTAAAATTACACTATGGATAGGAAGAATAACTTCCACTCTCATCACCCTGTCAAAATTTTCACACACAAGACAGGAAAAGTCATTGAAAACGTTGTCTAAAACTTGTGAGATCTTTAAACGCGATTTTCTCAGAACTGCATTTTCGCTCAAAAACGAAATAGCGTCGGTTCGTGGTAATGCCGACGACTTGTCCCACTGATTTGACCCTAGACTAGGAAAATTCTATACAGGCAGACAGGTATCCAAATTGAATGGGGTTTTCTGCAAAATATAACTCAGCTGTTATATTTTAAGACCCTGAAGTAGCATTTAGACAGTCTAACTAATCATACTGGAAGTGTTTATACAAAAATCCGATTGTAATTTTTTTTTTTTTGGACCTACTGTACACGATCATAATTGTTCGCAACAAATACCCGGATGATAGTCTCATTCGCAGTCGTCTGCTATTGATATGGAACTAAAAAAATTCATGTCTCATAGATAATATTCTGGGCATTTCAGTCATCGACAAGTATAAGTTCATTCCAACACCAGAACAAAAGAAGGAAGATTAGATCATAAACTGATTGCATTCATCAGCTTGTCTGTGTGCGGTGACTGATGCGGGAACGTATTTGAATTCCAAATGACCTGTTTGGTACAGACATTTGCCGTCATTTTGTACCTACACGTTTGTACTTTACGATGATGCCGTTAAGTAATGTATACATTATTGATGTGGATATGCATGCATTATTGCTGGGCACAATAATTACAAACAAAATTATGTATGAACATTGATGAAACGGAAACTTGAGCCTGTTATCCCCTTTGTTTTAGTCATAATCAGCCAAACCTTATTGTAGGTATAGTTTTCTTAGAAATAAAGGCAAAGCGCTCTGTGCTTCAAAAGACTTCTTTCTCTTTCACCTTGCGCTCTTTAAAGCAGAAATTTATAGAGAATCTAGAAATATGGCGAGTTTGATATCTAGGCCTACGGAAAGCTAAGAAGCTAGTTAACAAAACTGGATATCTTTTAGACGATGTTACTTTACCCCCAAACTGTTTTTGAGATTGAAAAAACACCCAATTTCCATGACCACGTAGCTCCGTTCGCTACAAGAAACATCGGATTTGCGCGACGTCACCAAGTGTATGAGCTGATTTGTCGTACGGCTAGAGCCCCGCTCTGGCAAAACCCGAAACTTCTCGGCAAATGTAATTTCGCGCTACAGCCCGAAAAAGGTCAAAAAATGACCTACCTCAGGGACCAAATTGACATTTTGGTATCACGTTGTAGGGGAAATTTTCTAGTTTCTGATTAATATCAACAACATTTCGAAATACAACCTACAAAATGTGGAATTTTGAAGAGAAAAGTGGGATGTCAATCT
Organism: Diadema setosum; assembly: GCF_964275005.1. Taxonomy (NCBI): domain Eukaryota; kingdom Metazoa; phylum Echinodermata; class Echinoidea; order Diadematoida; family Diadematidae; genus Diadema; species Diadema setosum. The sequence continues at coordinate 36,899,950 of NC_092694.1, read as the reverse complement.
CAAAAGTTGGCCAAAATCTTACGTCTAAAGACCAAATCGCCTTCGCTTACGGCGAAAATGACTGTTCTTTTGGCGATCGTGTCTCAGATATTCTGCGTTGAACCCTGACTTATTTGGTACCTACAGAAAGCTCTACCTCTGCTTATTTCAAATATGGTCATGGCATGATGTCATGCTACTCACTTTCATTCATAAATTCGTCTGAAACATGCGTAAGTTTATGCAAATCGTCTCCTAGACGCGTAAACAGCCTTGTTGCTTACCAAGCCACGTGATCGAAATACGTGTTCACGATTGGTCAACTGCGCCGAGGACCCCCTTGTTTACAAGCAACCTACGTGTTATACTATGGGGATCGCTGCAGCAGCGGTGCATGCTTGCATGCAACACGTGTATCGTGACTGCTGCTCAGCACGGAAATGTTGCAGTTTCTCGCTTTGTTAGACTGTTTTTTTAGCAAGTTGAGGTAGAAATTAGAATTTAAACCAACACACAAGAGAAAAAGAAGGTCACATTTTATCTAACAAACCTTCATCATGCCATTTCGAAGAAGAATCAAGCTGAAATCACGGCATCAAGGAATACCTCTTCACTGCCGATTCTGCTGGGTTATACTGTTGTGCGTACACCTGATCACGGCAATCGCGAATCTTGAGCTGATTACGGTAGGTTTTGTGCTTTTCAAACGTCGCATTTCCGTAAATTTATGAGTGTAAAATGATTTCCAATCAATTGCAGCTCTTTGACTTAGTTATCATCCTTCATGAGTATGTACGATTACCTCAGCTATATGCAATTCCCCCACAATGATCGATTTGTTGTGTCAATAATAACAGCAAATTGTGGCTGTACGAAGGAACAGCTGATCACGACAATCGTGAATCTTGAGCTGACGATAGGTTTTGTGCTTTTAAAACTTTGTTTTTCCGTAAATTTATGGGTGTAAAAAATGATTATAATGAACACAAACAAACAAACAATTTCACGACGTGAATATATAGTTTTGGCGGACGATTTATTCTAGATTGACAACAACTTACACACCAATTTCCTGAAAAGTGCACACAGTTTGCCTATAGATACGTACTATCCCACTGGGTTGCATACACATTTAGTGACGTCGCAGATTTGGCACTTTTCGTAGCCGCATCGAACTTTTTCCAGTGCTCACATTTGGTAAAAATAAAGATTCTTATATTCAAAGCAGAGAAAACTTTATTGCATGATTTATGTCAGAAATTAATCAAAATAATATTACATGAACAGGAATTACAGGAAAACAGTCAATTTATATGATATTATTTCCAATAAATTTCTTCTTTAAAGGTGCATGGTCCCGGTGTTTTAGTCAAATGCGTAAGCGGGCGCACGGCGCAAGTTTCCTATAGAGACCACAGATATAAATAGGTAGATTGATCAAGCCCATTCACAACCCACGCGTAGCTTTATAGCCAGTTGCGCGCACATTACATGCCGCCATTTTGATTAGTCTTTTGTTACGTCACGGCTTGCGATGAACAGGGGGAGGTAAAAAAGAAGAAAAAAAAAGCCAGCGTAGGCCTGCGCTATGCTGCAACTCTGTAAACCCTGTTCTGCGCACGCAAGCCGTGACGTAACAAAAGACTAACCAAAATGGCGGAGATTGCGTGCGCTGGCTATGCTTTCAGACCCCACTTGAGCATTCTACCTATATAGTTCTGTGATAGAGACCTATGCTATCGACTTCTCTTGGGCGCTTACGCTTTGGCCCACTTTCCCGAGTCCGAAGAAGTCCGATCCACTGTGTCAGTGGTCCGATCACAGTTCGGCTCATGATTCGGCTCAGGGTGATGACAGCTTTAGCAAATTTCTTTTGTGATGTCATAATAAGAAGCACATATGCACGCACCCTGGCATTACTACAGACTGCGTGATGCGCAGAGAAGACAACGAAGGCAACGTTACTTAGCAACACCTACGCGCTTTCACTCTTGATGACAGTTCAATTTCGGCAATCTTCGTATCAATGCTAACGGTGATCGGCAGTAGCATCAACAGCGCCATCTGCACTACCGGGACTATGCCCCTTTAATTACCTCCGCCAAGGGAGGAGGTTATTTTTTCGTTACCGTTGGTTTGTTCGTTCGTTTGTTTGTCCGTGTGCAAAATAACTCAAAAAGCAGTGAACGGATTAAGGCTTAATCTTTTTTTATTACTGTTGCAGCTTTGCGTTAACATCACCTCATTTTTTTTTTTTTTTGCGATATAGGGTAATAGATTCTACTGAATGAAATGAAAAGTCTTCTGTAGAACAGATTGCTAATTCATGATAAATATCATGTCCACATTAATCGACAGCGATTGCCGGTAAAAATCTGAGACGAGTACTCAATCGCAGGCATCGATGTGGTTTCAAAAGCTTCATGCTGTTTCTCCAGAAACAGATAAGAAATGTATTTACGCCTTCTTTTGAAGTACACTGTAGTCACTGATCAGGGCGCAGTATGGAATCATTGAATACCAGAAATACTTGATAAAGTGATCGAAAAGAAAAAAACAAAACTCACTGATGACCTCTCTTAGGTTGATTTGATTTTAATAATATCTGTAAGAGAGAGGATCAACAAAAACGATTCAGAGGTGCATATACAGTCAGGCCTGTCGATAGCGGCCACCGAAGGGGAGACGGTAAAAACAAAACAAAAAACAAACAAAAAAAAAACCACCACACGACCGTTATAGGTAGGTGGCCACTTTAGACAGGCGTCCGCTAAGTCAGGTTTAACTTTATATCTTAACAGGGTGAGTCAAAAAAAAAGTTTACACTCAGAAAATTCCCTTTTGTTTTAAACACCAGCCATGAACGGAAAGGTACCTAGAAAGAGTGTTTTATCTCGAATCTTTTATTATCATTTGTGTGTGTGCGTGTGTGTGGGTGCGTGTGTGTGTGTGTTATGTGTGTGTGTGTGTGTGTGTGTGCTATATGTTCACAAATGGATGAACAGGAGGTATTGTTTGCGAAAGTGCAGGCGCAAAAGTATCTTAGTCAGTAAATGAATTACATGTATCAAATGAGATGCATTGCACATACTATTTTTTTTTTTCAAAAGCAAAGTCGCTCACAGACACATACGTCCAAACACGCAAACACACAATAACAGAAAACATTGAGATGACTGACCGATTTCTTTCGGAGAAGCGATTCATTATATTGATAATGCGCAAACTTTCATGAAGGTATTATGATTGAATTTGAATTCAAACTCCATTTTGTATTAAACACACACCAGTGCATGTCACGTTACAATCTTTAATGGATTTATTTAATTATGAATTGATTATTGTTTGAGTACTTGCTTGATTAGCAATAAATTATTGATGAATGTAGGCAAAACTCAGTTATGGTACTTAGTAAGAGGAAATTTGATAAAAATGCTGTTTTATATTTAAAATAATGGTCAAACAATTTCTTGTTTGTCTTGTAAAAAAAAATTAAGGAGTGTATTTAGATGACAAGCTTTCATGACATGAGCACATTGGTGTCGTGTGCAATCGTATTGCCAATAAGGTATTGCTATTTTTTATCACCTGAGGCATTTCCCCAGATGTATTCTGATTATGTTATACCATATTTTATTTATTTCCCATATCAATTATTGTAATGTGGCCTGGTCCAATGGAAATCATTTTTGTATGAAAAAAAAAAAATTGTTCTTATTGTTCTTATTATGTACAATGGAATAATCTCCCTCTCAGTGTTAGATGTATTACAGATTTTGATAAATTCAAATCTGTGTTAAAAACTCACCTTTTTGACAATTGTTGATTACATGTTTGAATTAGAGAAATATGTGATAGATTTTGTTTCATTATTTTGTACACGCATAGAGACTATTTGTATGGTATTATGCGTTTCTAAGAACTGACTATTATTATTATTCTTATTACAAAAAAAAAAAAAAGCTATTCGAATAATTTCCAATGTATGTTTTAATGCCCACACTTCACCTCTTTTTTTTTTCATTTGAAGCTTTTAAATGTAAGCTATTATGATATTAATAAATATAATCTTGCGATTTTTATGGATATTATAAAAGGTTTATCGCCCTCTAATATTTCTTCTATATTTTTATTGAATAGTAATGTTGATGTTTATAATACCCGTCATGTTTATATTATAATTTACGTAACGTAAGAACAAAATATTTCTAATACATTTTTTAAAGGTCCATCAATATGGAACGAAATACCATTTGATTTGAAAATGAAACCGTCATTAAATAGTTCTAAACGGAATTATGCATTTTTACTTTTGAATTCATATTCTCACTTAGAATGATTATTTTAATTGCAATTAGATATGTCTTTTGATTTGTTCTGTTACTGTTTTTTTTCCTTTTTCTTTTTTTAGCTCTTTTCTTTACTCCCGATTGATACTGTACACAGTATTTATGTTTTCTAGGGGTAAGCGATTCATAAGGCTTATTGCTCTTCTCTGCTGACCCCCCCCCCCCCTTTCACATGAATTTACTAGTATACATCGCGTTTTGTTTCTTGTTGTTGTTTTCTGTGTGTGTGTATTTCTTTTGATATTCTTACATTTGTATCTAGTTATTTTCATTGTATGAATTGTTTGATTATTTTATGTCGAATGGAAATAAACTTTAATTGAATTAAAACAATAAGTAACTTGCGATTTCACAGAAATGTTCATGACGAAATGATGATTTAGTTTAGAATAAATAGCCACAAAAACATCTACAGTCATGACTCGTCTCAAATTAAGAGAGTATCTGAGGAATGACCAGTGCGATTGCCTCTTTTATCCAAAAGAATGACAGCTTTCAATAGGCTTTTGTCCTATTGAGCTTTTGCTCCAAAGATTTGCCTGACTTAGCAGGCATCACTTAAGCAAATGGCGTATCCTAAGTTTTCCCCGCAACAGCGATCTTTCTTGAGGAAAGTGCACGGGGTGTCAACGCAACGTGATAGAGGTCTTGAGACACTTCCGACGACGTCTGGTGTCCTTAATTCTGGTGTAATCCTTAATCCTGGTGTTGGCAAACTGTGTACACTGTATAAGAACTAGATAAGTACCGCAGACCGGGAACGAGCCACAACCTCAACAAAGGGCATCCAGGTCATCGATAATCAGCTAGGTGTGTGTGTGTGTGTGTGTGTGAGAGAGAGTGAGAGAGAGTCTGACTGAATGAGTGTGAATGTGTATCTGTTTTGATATGTGTGGCACGATTAATTTTTTTTTTTTTTTTTTTTAGGGATGATAATATTTGGATCTGCAATAGACCGGTTTTGTAATGTATTTAGATTTTATGCACGCTTTGTTCACAAAAGTTGCCCTTTATAACCACAAAGTTTGCCGGAGGCTTGCCCTACCTAGCAACAATTGAGCGAATTCCTCCTTTCAATATGGAACTCAGTTGGGGGAGCAGGTGAATCAATTACTTCGTTACTAGGCTGTGGGGAAAGAAACATCAAAAAATTATAATAAATTACAGAAAAGGTCTATTGATTCAATCAATTACATGGCATAAGCATTATCATACTTTGGTGCAAGTCTATTTTTGTACTGTTTTAGACAATGGTGTGAGTGTGTGTGTATGTGTGTGTGTTTGCGTGCGTGTGTGTGTGTCTGTGTCTGTGTGCGACTTTGCTTCTAAAAAGGCATATGCAATACTGATCTCATTTGATACATTCAATTCATTCTCTTACTTTATACTTCTGCGCGAGTCGATTTTTGCACCCTCACAATCAATGCCTCCTGCTCTTCCAAGGGTGAACATATACCACACAAAAATGTTACCGAATGATTCGGAATAAAACAATCTTTGAAAACATGTATGGAAACCTTTCGTTTATAGCTAGTTTTTGAAATAAATAGCAATTTTCTAAGTGTTTTTTACTCACCCTGTATAGACGTATGCATATATGTTTCCTTACCATGTACGCAAAACAGGAAAGTATTATAGCAACATGACCTATACAGAAATGTTCATCCTTCATTATTTGTTGACAGAACTGCTGTTATAAAACGCACAATAAATTCCGTCTCAATCTGGCGCCAGTCAATATGTTACACTATCTACCACACTCTTGACTGTAACACGTGTAACCCCCTCCCCCTTTTTTATTTGCAAAGGCAGTGTGACACATTGGTAAGCCTACTCCTGGACTGTAAAAAATCGTGTTACCAAATGACCCGTTTACTATGGCTAGTATCTGTTTTAAGTACTGGAATGTTTTTTCTCACTAAATATGTACAGCTTGTCCGTTGTACAAAAGGCCAGTTCGCCAGTGCAAAACTCGCGCAGGTAATAATTCTTAGGATTTTTCGGCTCCTTGAACGTGACCTCCTCAAGAAAAGTGTACATGTACTCCAATTCGCTTGTGTACCGTGCGACGGTAAGAAGGTTGTTATTGACGACCCAGGCTATGGCAATGGACCCATCTTGGCAGTCAGTTGGGAAAGGACGTGCATTCTCTCTTGTTATGTGTTTTTTCTCTTTGGAGGTCTCCTTTTCAAGAAGCAAAACGCTGTTTGAACTCGTAACTATCACAGCGCTGTGAGATTTCAGAGCGACAATTTGGTCAGGATTGTGCACACCGCAGTCAATCGTACTATGGTCGTGATTCCCACGCTGTAAAATATGTACATCTATGCCTCTGTATTCCCTGTAACAGATGTAAACATGATCATCACCATCGATGCTAATACCATCGGACTGAACGTTCTCAATTTTTTCGGTATCGATAAATGCATCATTTCCCTTATCCAGCCTAAACGTCTGTGTGTACACGGAGACATCGTTATCCTTATCACGTACGACACAACGTCCGTCCGAAAGGAAGTCCACCCCTCTGACCATCACATGCCCCAGCTCCGTCAGTAACCGCTTACCATGACGGGTGAACAAGTCGATTCCACCGTCACGATACCCGATGGCCATCGTACCGTCAGCTCTTGCCGCCATGCAGTTCATGACGTCACTTGACGCCAGCCTTGTCTTTGACTTCAAAACCCATCGGCAGTGCCAATCTCGCAGATCTCCAAAACTCGGATCATTCCTCACTTCAGCCTCGAAGAACTTTGTCCTACTCGCTCGGTGCATAATATTCTCTATCGTGGTGTCGTCTGGGACGTCCCGCTGTAGAATGTCCTTCAGGATCTCGCGGAGGGCCTCGTGTGATGAGAGGGCGTCTCGCTCAAGGGGAGCCTTGCTGGCCTTCCCAACGAACTGGTCTACATTCTCAATGTCCCGAAGTGCATGTCGATTTTTTTCGGCAACATTTAGCAGGTCTCTTTCCAATTCTTCAAAGAGTTTACTGACGCGAACCATTACCGTCATCTTATGTGCTTCGAGTCGTCGAACGTGGGATTTGTAGGCTTTGTCGACATCAGACTTTACCTTTCCTGCAGCTTCCTTCATTATCGCATGCTGCTTCTCCGTTGATTCAATATTGTTGAGCAAAACATTTATTCTCTTCTCTCTAACACTTTGTAACTCCTCAATGCTTCTCTTCAAACTATCCTCGTGCTTAATTGCAGGTATGATAATCTTTTTGCCTTTGTGCGCTTTATCCCTTGCACATTTGAAGCAGATGTACATTCGGCACGCGGTGCAGAAATAATCCTCTATCTCAATCTTATGCTTCTCACACAAATGTCTCCCTTTCAGAGGAATATCTCCTTGATCTAACTCGTCCACTTTCAATACGGTGTGTTTGGAAAAGAGTTTCCACTGTGAGTGGATGTTTTCACACACCACGCACATAAGCGCACTGCAATCCTGACAATATACGGCAGCTGGGGATTCCTTGGAAGGGGCGCAGTTCATGCACTTCGAGATTTTAATTGCCTCTCCGAGAGATTCCAGGCGCATGTTTGTTTGCAATTTGGTCACACCTCCACTAGGGACCTGAGTCTGCTCTCTGCACACAGGACATGGCATTGATATTGGCTTTTCTTGTGCCTCGTGTAGTTGTTCGAGACAATCGAGGCAAAATGAGTGGGCACAAGATAGGGACTTCGGGTCGCTGAACATCCTCAGACAAATAGAGCAGCGGAGATTATGGGCCATGACTTGGTGAAAAAAACGCCATTTTGACACCTGCATGCATGAACAAATAATAAGATAGCTGTGGACACAAAATATACATTGATTGTCCCTTTATGCTATTGTAATCTTTTGTTCATATACTGTGATGGCTTGCAATTCAACAAAGCAGCTGTCGTCCTCACGAAACTTTACCAATGTCGGCGTAGTTTTATCCTCTCTCTCTCTCAAAAAAAAAAAAACTAACTGTAAAAAACGAATGTCTGCTCAGACGAAGAGAGGAATATGATGGAGAAAGACCGAACTTGGATCGTTTATAATCTGTATCCCCTCCCACCCACCTCCCCCCCCCCTTGAAAGGATGGCAGGGTATTAAAAATGCTTAAAACCAAATAAAACATCAAAACATTTCTGAAGACCAGAACGTTCACCGATAACAAGGACAACAACAAATATGTCGTGTTCTAACAATTACCATCGTGACATGCACTGTCTTCGATAGAAAAGACGGACATGCAACGATGTGAGACTTATCATATTCATTGCTGAATTAGCAATGAGTATGATGAATGCAGTCCGTTTTGTTCAATTTGTAACTTACATGATACAGGTGAATTAATTTGGACCTGTCTCACCTCATCTCGTCCCAAAATAAATAGTCAAATAAAATAAGTCAAACAAAATAAGTACTGCCAGTAGAAGTGACGTATATTATACATAAACACATTGAACTAGACAAATACCCACAATTATCATGGCTTGCACATAGTTGCCAATGTTGACATGATTGAATTTTTCGGGCAGAATGTTATCTCTTTTTGCATTTTTTTGCCATTTATAATAACTGTCATTCATTCATAATTGATATCAAATTTGTATCTTAACAAATAGGCTCTGCTTGTAGTTGATTTCACCTCTTTTTGTCATTTCCCATTACATTACTGTATTTTGAATTATTTTGATATGGCCCATCACTTAAGGATTTATAGGCCCTATACTTTATGCTTGATAGATGTACTTTTTAACAGGTTTTATGTATAGTTTTCATGTAATTATTAGTAATGTCATAGGTATTTCATAGGTATTGTTCTGGCTTATATAGATGTTTAGAGAAAATTATGCCGCAGTCAATATCCTCCCCTTTCAAAATCCCGCTAGTGCAAAAATTATACGGTCGAGCACAACTCCTCGCATATCATTATGCCACACCGAATGCACGGAATGTCTGGTCGGGCTAAAAAGGGGCAAAGTACTACCTTGTACCACAAGTATATCTGGAGGAGCAGCTATACACCGATGAGAGGTCAAGACTCTTCTTCATCTCACCCCCCCCCCCCCTTCTCTTCATGCCTTTCATCACCTGCAACGTGTAGAGGCTAATGTCAAAGGAAAAGACTCACATGGCTGATGATTCACTCCGCCGTCACTTGATGGCGACTGGAAGCTATCGCCTGCGCCGATCACCATGGGGATGGGCCTGGTAGTCGACGCCGTCGTCCCTTCTGAACAAACAGTTGCCTGGGTTGGCATTCCAGATGTCATTGTGGCTGTCCCGTGAAGAGCAACCGAAGCCGTCGCCGATGGCTGTCGTCTCTTCCGGCTCACCACTCTCGCTGACGGGATTGGAGGCATATTAACAGAGACAACGATGCCGGCACTCCGGCCACGACGGCAGGCTGTCTGCCTCGTGATCCTTCTTTGCCCGCGGAGCACTGATGCCCGCGTTGCTTTTGTTTTCGGCATATAGTCGGAATGTGGCTGATATAAAAATGATCGAAGAAAATCTTAATCACATGACTGGTTTAGAGCGCATACGTAACCAGGTACATGTTTTCATTTTGCTAACAAGACATAATTTGTTTATGACCGGTCATGAATAAGGTACAGTGATAATGATTCATTATTAGTAAGCCCCACTTTCAAATCGCGATGCATAGTGACCGGGCGAGATTTCATCGTTTATTTACTTGGAAAAATGGCTGCCGTGGTGTTTCATTAGACAAAGATCTGCTTCATTTAATAAAACAAATAATTCATGTCATTTTGTTTAGGCATTAGTAAAAATGAATTACTCATAACATTGACACAGTCCAAACGTCCTCGGCTCTCGCCTCGGTCGTGTTAACCTGTTCCAAAGGTATCAAATGTGGGTAATTATTACTAATGCCCTTTGGGTTACAGCTCGTTATTCCGAAGGTTTGTTATTCCGAAGGCTCTTTATTCCTAAGATTCGTTATTCCGAAGGTTCATTGTTCCGAATTTCATTTTCGGATTAACCGATCTTCGGAATAACGAACCTTCGGAATAACGCCACAAATTTTCGGATTAACGAACCCCTTTTCATTTTCGGATTAAAGAACCTCTAGGTATTGTAATGTAACGGGTGGTGTTACATTTGGAATGTTATTACGAAGCAGAAATGAAGGAGCTCAGGTACAGTTTTGGTACATTTCATCGGTGCAAAGTGTTTATTCACAATCGTTCAGAAATATCATGATGAAGTTCAATGACAAGTTAAATGACTAGTATGTACATCAGAGTAAAATATAGAAGTATCAAGATGCAGGAGAGAGAGCAATATCAAGTAGAGGTTGACTCTCTGATGTCGAAATCATGATCTCCCTTGGGGGCTTGGAAAGAACACCAAACTTGGAAAATGTTCAATGGGTGATGGGTGAGAATTTTGGTAAGACAACCAATCAAAAAGGGATAACTAAAAAGAGTGACCAAAGGGGTTGTCCTAAGGGGTGATGTTTGACCAATTAAAGGAGGGGGATTCTTTTGTGGAGGAGGAAGTATTATAAGATAAGGGGCAGACAAAGAGTCTGGTGGTTCACAAGGTGTGTGTATATAATCTTTGGGTAATTAAACCAGGGACAAAGAGGGGTTGTTATGAGGGTGATTAAATGACTCCTTGATGTAAACATCAAACAAGGGTAATTAACGACAGGAAATTAATAGTAAACAATCTTGGTGTTATATTCTGAGGTGAGTATACAAAAGCAAGGGAATTTAAGTTGAGTTGTTAATGAACAGGAAGTTATCCCCAAAATATCCTAAATATACATTACATCCCCTTTTGTTAGGAAACAAGGCTCGGGGGGGGGGGGGGGGTAGAATATTACAAACATATCAGAACAAAGAGAGGCTTCTGGAATTTCCAGAATCTGAATGTTGGAAAACAAAATGATAGATATTATAAATAAAAACAAATGAATGGTAGGTGGTGGAACTCAAATCATTACTGTCCCACTATCACTTTCACACATTCACTCTCACACATTTAAATGACATAATGATGATCTATCTACAATGAGATACAGTGAATAAAGTAACCAAAACTAATGCAATATTCTTCAACATAATTATCCTAAAATGGTCAATTTCTTCAACCATAACAATAACAACTGAGCAATGACTATAATCTATAACTTCAATATGCTCAATTATCAAACCAGCACAAAATATGCATGAATAGGAATTCATGATTAAAAGAGCAAATCAGGAAATATCAGCGAAAATTAATATATCAAATCATAATCAAGAATTTGAGTCATTCTCGCAGACGCTAATTTCCAAGCATCTAATTGAGTATCAGCGGAGAGGTAACGAGTGCGCTCGAGGTATGAGAGCTATCTGTGCGGCCTATTAGGAATTATCACTTCAGTGAAGGATGTACACAGAAGAATATGACTCTCAAACCTCACTCGATAAGAAAGTAAATTTCTCCAAATTGATAACAATAGAAGTAAGCGAAAGAACAGACACTTTCAAGTCTGTTTATTAAAAATGAGTTTAAACTCAAATTTCTCCAATCAGTATCAAGACAATTGATTTGATACAATAATATAACATGCAATTACACAGCCTTGAAAAGGGATTCCAAAGCTTATATTCTCATTATTTTGGCAATGAGATTAATAATGTGAAAGTTACGTATATTACTCCAGCAACAAATACAACAAATCATAAAATGACAAAGAAATATATCATATACAGCTTTAGACTTATAAAGCTTACAAGAAAATTATGTGTATAATCGTTCCATATATTTCTTTGGTGTTCCCGTGACAGGAATGATTCTATCAATCAGAATTTGTCTTATCAAGTTACTTGTGTCTGTATACAGTCCTATGTTCCACCAAAATCTAACCTCTTTGGGGTTATTACCGTCAGTCGGAGTCCTAATGAATGAAGTCAGTACTTGTAATTGCCCGTTCTTAAATCGTCCTCGGTGTAGGGTCATGTCATTGTCAGAAGGCGCAGTTGTTAGAAGGTCAAATTGTCGTTCAAGGTCAGTTTGTCGTAGGGGGGTTGGGGCGGCTATTCCGTTGTTTGGGGTGATGGATGTCACATAGTCAGATGTTTGGATTGGGTCTGTCGTCTGAAAGCACATGATGTGATCAGCAGTGCATTCAGGAGGGGTGTGGTCATGCTCATCAATAAAATTTACTGATGGTTTGTCAGAGGTTTCACCGTCTCTAGGGGTCACTGTCTTTCCAAGTGCCTCTTTCAGTCGCTGGAGGTGGGTGATGGGTTTCCTCTCATCCGATGTTTTCATGAAACAGGGCTTCAACCTGTTGTAGTTAAAGATATCTCGCAGAATTTTACCTTTGAGAGTGGAGAGAATGAAGTGGGTTCTATCGAGCACTTCATGCACAACTAAAGGTCCGACCCAAGCAGCTGCAATCTTTCTCGAGTTTGCAGTGAGGGAGGAAGAAGTTGGCTTGTACAAATAGACTAGCTGGCCTACTGAATAGATAGGAGTTTGCCGTAGTTTATTTGTAATGGCGACATTCTGCTTGTCTTGAGTTCTCCTTTGGAGCGAAAGCATCGTGTGAGAGATCTGGTCAAATTTCCGTTTGAGATGGGAAACGTATTCGTCATAAGTCTGGGTCAGACCAGACATTGGGTTGAAGGTCAAGTTAGTCATGGTTGGGGGGTCTCGTCCAAATACAAGTTGGTAAGGGCAGTGGTCACCTAGATGAGGGGAAGAGAATGAATTGTAGGCATAGCAAGTAGTGGGAATAAACCGAACCCAATCTGTTCCAAATTGGTTCAAGTTCACCTTGAGGAAGTCAGAGAGTGTTCGAATGTGGCGTTCAACTTGTAAGCTGCCGTGGTTTGCAACACTAATCACTTTCCTATCAATGTTCAGGGCGGTACACAGTGTAGTCAGTAGTTTGCCTGTGAGAGCGGCTGCTGCGTCAGTCACAAGGCAGGAAGGGGGTCCGAAAATGCAGATAACCTTTTGTATCAATGCCTCACAAATTGTTTCGGCATCGAGAGTGCGAAGTGGGGCACAAATAACAAAGCGGGTTATCTCGTCACAAATGACCATCAAATGTCTAAAACCAGTTGCCGAGGTAGGCATGGTCTTAAAGTCAAGGCTTATTCTGTCAAAGGGTCGATAGGAGTCGGGTACACGAGTGTGAAATGGGCGTAACTTGTCTGGTTTGCCACGGAACTGTTGGCATCTCAGGCAAGCTTTGACATAGTTTTGTACCCTGTCAAACATCTGTGGCATATAGTAATTACGTCGTATTGTCAAGTAAGTGCGCATTGTTCCTTGGTGGTTGCTAAGTAGGTTGTCATGGTATTGTGAAATGATAACATCAGTCAGTGATTCTGGTACAGCAAGTTGTAGTTTAAAGTCGTCAGTCTTGTCAAAGAAAAGGCGGAATAATACACCATCACATAGGATGTATTGCTCAGCTTTCAGCTGAATTGTTTTCGCTGCCTTTTTGTCACTGGGTAATATGTCATGGGCTAGAAAGTCATAGATCGGTTTGAAAAATGGAGATGTCTCTTGTTCTGTCTTAAGTCTTCGTATGTCAATGGGCAGGTTGTAGTCACGGATGATTTTTCTCTTTATCAAGTCTAGTACTTTGTCTATGTCATGTTGTTTGGGTATATGTGGAGCAACAATCTGCTCAACATTTGAGATCAGTGGCTTAGGGGCTGTAAACAAGTCTGGGGGCACATCCCTGTATGTTTGTGTACACGGTGACTCATTTTGTTTGTCCACCAGTCTAGGTTCTGTTTCCTTCGGAGCTTTAGGTGTTGGTTTCTGTGTGTTGGGTCTGTTATGGTCATGTGGGGCAAAGTGTGTCGTAGTTGGGGGCAGGTCATGGGGTGTGTCTAATGCTGATCTCTGATTGGCCGGTTCATGCGAATGTGGGGTATTGTTATTGGGTGCAGGTGTGATGACTGGTTCAGGGGGTGGGGCGGTGTCAGTATCAATATTGTTGTGGTTGTTGGTTTTGGGTCTGTCAGGATAAAGATTGGGAACAGAAATACCCATCTTTTTAGCAAAGGCGCGTGTCACTGGACGCTCGGCAGGTTGTATAGGATTAAGATGATCTAGGTCATGATTATCAACTAAACTAAATGAAATGGGCACTACATGATCTATTTCGGCATGTTTGTCGCTTGGTATGCGAGACAGAAAATCTGCTAAGACAAGTTCGGTACCCTTCTTGTATGCAATCTTAAAGGAGTACTCTGATAATTTCAAGATTAGTTTCTGAAGGCGGGTGGTGGATGGTTCATCTTTGGACTTTAATATCTGAACAATTGAGCTGTGATCAACAAATGCATTGAATTCACAGCCACGCAACAAGTGTTTGAAAGCAGTTATGTTTATCAAAAGGCCAAACAATTCTAGTTCTGTTACACTATACCTCTGGCAAGCGTCAGGGAGAACTTTAGAGTAATAGCCTATAACTCTTTCATGTCCGTTGATGATTTGAGTCAAGTAAGATCCAGTCGCAGTCCGTGATGTGTCACTGTAAAGTGTGAATCGTCCGGTATTCGTAGGCATGTGTAGTACAGGGGGTTTGGTCATGAGGTCTTTGATTTTGTTAAAGGCGCGTTCATGTTCGTCAGTCCATTTAAATTTCTTACTCTTTCGGGTAAGCTGGTGTAGTGGCTTCAAAATAGACTGTATTTTGGGGAAGAATCCTGCAACATAATTGACAGCACCAATTAACCTTCTAACTTGTCTGGGTGTCTTGGGTCGAGTCATGTTGTGTATAGAGGCGCATCTATTGTTCAGTGGTCGAAAACAAGCCTCACCGTCCGAGTTAATAGTTATCCTATGTCCCATGTAGTCTACGTCATTGGTGAAGAGTTTACATTTCTTAGGAGAGATTTTAAGTCCATTGTCAGAGAGGGCCTGTAATACTTTGGTCAGGTGGAGTTTGTGGGATGTCTTGTCAGGGCTAAATAGGATTATGTCATCATGGTGAGCAATGCAGAAATTGCGGGAGTTGGGAATGGTGCCTAGAATGTTGTCGATTTTTGCTTGGAATAGTCCGGGTGAAATGTTAAGTCCTTGGGCAAGTCGTTTATAGTAATAGTGCTTTCCTCCATGATAGGAGGCAATGCCGGTATACTGTTGTGCTTGTTTAGAGAGGGGAATGCAGTGAAAGGCAGATTTGAGGTCGATGACACTCATTACTTTAGTCTTAGCATGTCCGATGCGTTTAAGGGTTTCAGTCAGTAGGGGAAAGGGATGGTTGATACGTCTAATTCTAGAGTTCAGGTAACGAAAGTCAGTCACTACTCGTTTTTCACTCTTGTCTTTCTTGGCAATGAGTAACACAGGCGAGGTGTATGCCTGATGTCCAACCTCAAGTATACCAAGTTTCACGAGTTTGGTCAGTTCCTTTTCGATTTGTCGTTTGTCAGGTTCAGTAGCAAAGTATGGTCGAATGAAAAATGGTTCGTCATTGGTCAAGTGTATGTCTACTTCAAAGTTTGGGCAACTAGATAGCTCACCATAGAGGGAGAATGCGGGTCTGTTGTCTTTAAGGATCTGTATCAACTCATTCTTTTCAGAGGGAGAAAGCACACTATCCTTTAAGTCAATATGGGCTCTAATGATTTGGTCTTCAGTCATGTTAGCAATGGGGTCACTGGGATCAAGGTGGGGGTATTTGTCAAGGTTTGCTTGTCTAGTCTGGTTGTCAAGGTTACTGCCTGCGGTGTCAAGCTGAGTGGAGTAAAGTGCATGTGTGTTGTCAGTCAACGTCATAGTTATGTTATCTACTGGGAGGGGCTCAGTCACACGTACGGGGTTAGTAGTGTCGAGAAAGGCAATCGCCCTACCCTTAGAGAAATGTAGAGGTCTGTCAGTAGTATTAGTCACAATGATTTGAGTCGCACCTTTTGTTAGTTTTACCGCCATTGTTGATGGGCAGTGCCTACTGAGGTAGTCATTGGAAGTCAGTATGACGTCAGAGTTACGTAAGTGGGCAGGTGTATGTCCCTGTAGTGTCATGAGTCTGGACCCAAATGGTTCGATTTTCACCTTTGATGTAGGGGAAAATGGTATCCTACGCCGTTTGATTTTGAACCTATGGTCCCTGAAAGTCAAAGTCCCGTCTACGTCCGAAAGTGTGTTATTGCCTAATATCAAATCAACACCAACAAGGTTTTCAACGACTAAAGCAGAAATTTCGAATTTGTAACCTTGAATTGTGACTCTGAATTTAATCGCGGTTTGCGCTTCAAGAAACTGCCCGTTCCCTAGTTTAAATCGAGTAGGAGTCACGCTCTGCCTCTTTAGGTTGGAAAGGTGTTGAGTTGATTTAACATAGCGGTCAGAAATCAATGTCTTGGTAGCACCACTGTCAAAAAGAATGAACATGTGCTTATCACTGTCAATTCGTCCCTTAACAAAGTTATTACTAGTCAGTTGCAGGTCTACGTCCTCTGTCCCTAAGTATGTCGATTTGAGCTTTTGTCCGTCCCTAGGCCTGGGGTGTTCATTTTGGGAGGTGGAATAGAGAGCGCTTCTATTTTCCTCCCTTAATGAAAACCCTGGGGATGTGTGTCGAAGTACTGTCCTGTGTATTGTAGATGTTGTTGTTGTTGTTGTCGATGATGATGTCGGTTATAGTCGTATATTGTTGTCTGTGGGGTGGGGGTGGTCCGTAATATTGGGGTCGTCTGTCGCGTTCAATGTCTCTCAACCTATGCCGACAATCCCTCCAAAAATGGCCAGGAATGTGACAATAGTCACACTTGCCAGCGAATCGAGGTCGAAACCGTTGGTCGCGTCCTCGGCTTTGTGACCGATAACGATCACGAGAAGGAGAGCGCCGTCTAGGATGTCTCTCTCTACTATCATGTCGTCTGTCTCTACTTACACTACGTCTGTAGTCAGAATGATGTCGGTCCCTACTTAAACTACGTTCATGTCTGTTGTGGTCATCCCTATGTCGAGTCCTACTAGCGCTGCGGCTGGTACTGCGGTCAGAGTCATTGTGTTGGGAATGTCGATTTCGTCTTCGTCCTCGGGAGTCTTTCTGTTCGGTTTTAAATCTAAGGGAGGAAATTTCCTCACTTAGGAGGTCGACATCGTCTTGGGTTGCGAATGTCACCTCTTTTGTCGGGGTAGTGTCAGTCCTAAGATCTATGAAAAGCTGCGCTTTCGCGGCTATCTCGTCAGGGGTGGTCGTTGATGTCGGTGATGCCATAAGAATGGCGGCGCGACAGTCGGGGGTCAGTGCAGCAAGTAAACGGTCCTTTATTTGCTTCTCCCCATAGTCTATGTAGGAGGCAGTCTGTCTGAGTCGTTGGAGAAAAGTTTCGACACTTTCTCCATCAGTCATAGTCATGGTGTTAAAGTCAGTAACCCTAGCAAAAGTCGATTTGGCGGGGCTAAATCGCCTAGTGAAAGCCGTCTTTAGGTCGTCATAAGTAGTGAAAGTCAATTTGTCTATCCAGAGTCTGGCCTGTCCCTCTAATGTCCGCTTGAAAGTCTTAAGTATAGTCGTCAAGTTGCCAGCATTGTCCGAGTCAATGTCATGGGCGTCTAAATAGTCTTCAAAGGTCAAAATATGGGCAGTACAGTCATTGTAATCTAGTCGGTCGCCAGAAAATTTAGTCGGTAAAAAGTCGGTCTGTCGGAGGGTCCTACTGGTGGTCATGGTGTAATATTGAGTAACACAAAGCCTATCTAATCAAATATCAAAGTCAAAGATCAGTAATAACAGTCAAACAAATATGAGTATGAAAAATTCATAAGGAAACACTTGAGAATTAAATACAAATAACCAGTCAAAATAAAATAATGCAAACTCAGTAAGCACTAGTCAAAATCAACATAGTCTCAAATATCTCTCACACTGGGACAGTAATAACAATCAAAGTTCCACTTACCCAATGTGAAAGGGTTCAACCAAGTCTCCAATTCCCAAAATGATTGCATAGTATAGTATTCCAAAAACAAGAAAATAATCACAATAAGCAATCAAACTATCAGTCCTCCAAGTTAAGAGTCAATTATCCTTCCAAATGTTATTAGTGTTTACGCTGTAAGTGTCTGGTCCTGAATCCGTCTGGTAGTCCTATCGTTGTCGAAATGTGTCAGTCATTATTCAGCAAAGCGTCCATTTTTGAAGAATTTTCCCTGGAGCTGCATCCGCGTCAACACCAGTCATGGGTCCTCTTCGTACGTCCCTCAGGTCGTGGTCGTCGTAGTCCTCGTTGCGTCGTCATCCAAGTCGGTCGTCAATCAGTCGTCATTTGCAAAAGCCATGTCACCACAAAGTTCGTTGTGTAAATAATTGTTGAAGTCCATCGCCTGATTCGTCAGCACTGCAGTTTCGAAGTCGACGAAAAATCTGTTACAGTCACATTTCAACAATTTCAGGTCGCATGCTGCCACGGTCCTATTAATGCTCGGCCTGCATGGTCTGGTGAAAGTCTCCTTCCAAAAGCGATGTCGAGTTGTAATGATGAGGTATTCCGATATAGGATCGATATAAGGTTCTCCACCATGTAATGTAACGGGTGGTGTTACATTTGGAATGTTATTACGAAGCAGAAATGAAGGAGCTCAGGTACAGTTTTGGTACATTTCATCGGTGCAAAGTGTTTATTCACAATCGTTCAGAAATATCATGATGAAGTTCAATGACAAGTTAAATGACTAGTATGTACATCAGAGTAAAATATAGAAGTATCAAGATGCAGGAGAGAGAGCAATATCAAGTAGAGGTTGACTCTCTGATGTCGAAATCATGATCTCCCTTGGGGGCTTGGAAAGAACACCAAACTTGGAAAATGTTCAATGGGTGATGGGTGAGAATTTTGGTAAGACAACCAATCAAAAAGGGATAACTAAAAAGAGTGACCAAAGGGGTTGTCCTAAGGGGTGATGTTTGACCAATTAAAGGAGGGGGATTCTTTTGTGGAGGAGGAAGTATTATAAGATAAGGGGCAGACAAAGAGTCTGGTGGTTCACAAGGTGTGTGTATATAATCTTTGGGTAATTAAACCAGGGACAAAGAGGGGTTGTTATGAGGGTGATTAAATGACTCCTTGATGTAAACATCAAACAAGGGTAATTAACGACAGGAAATTAATAGTAAACAATCTTGGTGTTATATTCTGAGGTGAGTATACAAAAGCAAGGGAATTTAAGTTGAGTTGTTAATGAACAGGAAGTTATCCCCAAAATATCCTAAATATACATTACAGTATAGGGAATTTGCGTTTTTCGGATTAACGACCCTTCGGAACAACGAACCTTCGGAATAGCGAACCTTCGGAATAACGAACAGCACCCGTATTTTGTATACTCTACCTATTAGAATAACACGTAAACATATCCCATGTACCATCTACAGAGGTAATGCTAAGTGTCTTGAATATATATACACTGTATGTATATATTATAATTATTGTATATATACATTCTTTCGTAATTCAAGCATGATCAAAGTTTTTTATACATTGAATAATTTTTTGAATATTTTTTTTTCATTAACTCTGGTCAGTCACTTGTGTATTTTATAACATTGTCTGTACCTGTTGTTTGATTTTAGGTCAATATTTTGTTGTAACGAATCACGTATATTGCATGCAGAAAGTGCAGAAATAAAGTCCTTCCTTCGATAAGGAAACAAACCAATCATATTATATATTACACTCAATTGGAGC
This sequence comes from Diadema setosum, assembly GCF_964275005.1. NCBI lineage: Eukaryota > Metazoa > Echinodermata > Echinoidea > Diadematoida > Diadematidae > Diadema > Diadema setosum. The sequence continues at coordinate 36,879,944 of NC_092694.1, read as the reverse complement.
AATGACAATATAATGATAATAACAATGATAACAAGATACAATTTAGTAATAATTCAGATAATGGTCTTATAAACAGGGCTGCCTATTCAGGGCCACGTTTCATAAAATATGTTTAATAGGATAACAACTCTTGCTAGAATAGCAACTTCCATAGGAACAGCCAATCAGGAAGCTGGATTTTGTCGTTACCATGACACTTGCCATTCCAGCAACAGTTGTTATCATGATCACATCAACATTTTATGAAATGGGGCCCAGGTTTTATTGCACTGTTCTTCCAGAGGGCGTTGTTTATGCCATTATTGTTACCCCAGCATTAGGCTCTGAATCAAGCATTTTGTGTGGTTTTCTTGTGATAGATGTCAAAAATCATTCCCAATTGTATTCACTACTAACTACTAAGTGAATTGCCTGTCTCTGAAGTAACTGTTGTCTAATGTCAGAGGTTTCCTGTTTATCTTGTCAATCTCTGTATATTCCACGTCAAAACCCCTTGCCCCCCCCCCCATCATCTGGTTTCTCTTTCAGCATCTAGTATATCTGCTCTCATTTTTCATCAATTGCTGTCTTTCTCTCCAACCTTGATATTACAGATATCCTTTCGAAAACATGTATATCGAAGACAGAATAAGGTTGTAAAGTTTAGAGTAATGATCAAATCAAAAATACTGGAATCTCGCGTCATCGGTGCAGTAGACGATCGTCCTATCGAGGACAATTTCATTTTGATGACTAACTTCGAGACTATATCGACTGGTAGAATGGGATAGAATCGTTTCTGAGCAATAGATTACACACAAATCATCCCATGATTGACATTTTTAATCTATCTTCAAATTCAGTAACTGGAAGGGGGTGTTATGGGTTTTTGAACACCCCCCCCCCCCCCCGCTGGCGAACAGGGTCCGCTTGAACAATATAATGAATTATATACATATCACATGACACAAAAGTGAACGCTACTATTTCAGTTTTTGCAACATAGATAAATAACCAACGTAACGTCTTACTCTTTTGATTGAAAATTTTTCAAAATTTTCCACCCTGAAATCGTTAAATGTCAGTTCTAAAGATGAAAAAGATTCCTCGAGTGGGAGATTTCTTTCCTGCCGCTTCTTCCCCTCTCGGTCGCTCCCCCAAGGTACTCTGATTTTTAAATAATTTGAGCAATAATTGACGAAGGTCACGGAACAATTGGATAATTTTTGTTTTTTGTTTCTTTTTTTGTGTGAATTAACAAACAACCGACTTACCGTCTTACACTTTTATTCAAAAAATTTGCAAAGATTTTCCCTAGTATGTGCACCTAATCGATGAATGCAATTCTAGAAATGCAGAAGCAAGGGGTTATAACCCCTCCCATATCCTCCCTATGTGCGATTTTCAAATATTTTTTTTTTTCAGATAAAAAAAAAATCACGTAACAAAAAAAAAATGGGTTTGTGTGTGTGTGCTTTGTCAGTAAAAGATAAAAATACCCGCTCTCACGATATACGGTTAGCATACGCTCTTCATTTGTTAGGCGAACGTCTGAAAACTAGACTTTGCCCGAAGATTCGAAAGTATTCGAGCGTATCTATGTAGGCCTATAGACTTTGCAAATTTCGCACCCCCCTCTTAATGGTGTGTATACGCTATAGGCATGATACGCTAGCTTGTATGCTAGTGATTGTGTGACGGGGATTTACTTTTTTGATTGAAAATTGTACAAATGTGTCATTCAAAATATGCACCAGATCGTTAAATTCCAGTTGTAAAATGTGAAAGCTTGCTCGTAATAGGGGTAAGGAACTACATCTCCTAACACCCCCACTCTCCTAAAACAGGAAAAAAAAAATATTCCAAACGGCCTTGCCCTCCCAGACCCTACTCCGGTCAGTCCCTAGTAAGAAAGGCCAACTATTTCAAATTTTCAGAAATGAAAATCCATGAAAATCCTATAGTTACGGACCTGCCCGGGTTCGCTCAATATTGATATTTCTTAATGACATTTCAAGAAGAACAAGAAGGTTTTCCATGCAACACAATTACTGGATTGACTTGGCTAAGCAGCGCTTGCCTATTTTGTTTTCTTTATTTTTTTTTATAGGTATGTCTCCATACATAGATCACTTACAGTAAGACACTACACAATTGAACTTACCTTTTGCACCGTTCAGATAAAAGAGGTATGATTCACTGGCTGAGAAGAACAACCCTGGATTTATCCTCTTAGTAGCTCCAAGCAAACATTGTCTTTCAAAAAACAAAACAAAAACAACAACAACAACAACAACAAACATACACACACGGTATAGACACAGAAGGGACACATCAAGAAGCGATATATCTCTGGTGATGACTTGATGTGAAGGCAAGGTTTGACTAACACAGCGCGAGCAGGCCGACTATATGAATGTTATCACATGCACTGTACGTCATAACAGTACTTCATACCGGATATTGCAACATTTTACAGCTCACCAGAGTGCTCTTGCGCAATGTGGTGCTCTTTTTTTATTGCAATTGACAAGAAAAAGTCAATACACGAAGGACAATGGTAGCGTAAGATCGTAATTATGATAGTAATAATAATATTTTAAAGCCACTTTATGTGTCGCACAGCAAATCATCTTGGATATCGCTACGAAACCCCGATTAATTCTATTACAAAAATAAACAAAATCCACTCTTTTTTGACGTAGGTCAAAAAACCTATAATATTTCTTCTTATTTCATTCTCTTATACTGACATATGCATGATGTATATAGGCTTATAGAATATATCTGTGTGTATGTACGTATAAGCATGCAAATGTTTACGTCTGTTAAATGTAATTTCTCGTACACAGACACATTATATTTTGCGCGTTGTATTTCCCCCTCATTTTCATTTGTCCCATTTCCCCCACACTTTATATAAAAAGTCCGATGTGAGGAATGAATGGTAAATCATAGAGATCGTTTTACAAATTATTGTTTGTATCAGTTAAGAAAATTTGGGTAACACTTAGAGACCTCAGTATTTCCTTTATGCCACAGTCTTCTTACCCAGAAGAAGAAAAAAGAAATGTTACAACATCTAAATGAAAATGTCTGCGTTCTCTAATGAATTCAAAGATACCAACTTACTGCGCAACGGAAATGGGGAAAGTGAATGGAAATCAGTAACAACGACGAGCAGACTAAAATGAATGGTAAAAAACAAGCCAACTCCGGACAAAGAAACACACATTAACACACACACACATCGGTATATATATATATATATATATATATATGAAGAGTTTGTTTGCAAAAACCGATAAGTCCATATTTGTCAAATGGAGATATTTGCGATTAAAGGTCAAGAAAAATATAGAGAATAATAAGAAAATTTTTGCTTCTTTTGACCATAACTTCAAAAATATACCTTTATATGTAGTGACCAATATATCATTTGAAAGGTATTATTTTGTACTTTATGACAAACACCTTACTTCAAAATCTTCAAAAATGGACTTATCGGTTTTTGCAAACAAACTCTTCATATATATATATATATATATATATAAATATATATGTATATATACAACATATGAAGGGTTTGTTTGCAAAAACCGATAAGTCCATTTTTGAAGATTTTGAAGTACGATCTCTGTCATAAAGTACAAAATAATACCTTTTAAATGATATATTGGTCCCTACATATTGAAGTTATTGTCAAAAGAAGCAAACATTTTATTATTCTCTTTATTTTTCTTGACCTTTAATCGCAAATATCTCCATTTGGCAAATATGGACTTATCGGTTTTTGCAAACAAACTCTTCATATATATATATATATATATATATATATATATATATATCAATTATATATACACGCACGCGCGCCCACGCGCACACACATACACACACACAGACACACACACACGCACACGCACACGCACGCACACACACACACACACACACAAACCAAAAACCGTACTCACGGATTTTGCTGCCGATGATCCACTAACGTTCGGTGCCTCAATGCCTCCCCTCACCTCGCCCCCCCCCCCCCAGCCTGCCAACAAAATCGGAGACACAAACGTTTCAACAACGTTTACAGGCTCTTTACAATGTTTTGTTTTTATTCTTAACGTTCATTTCCAGACATGTCAGCTACAGGGAGTTGACGCAAAAAAAGATAGCATGATAACGAGGATAATTACAAATTTACCATGTGAAATGAGAAACCTGTTCGAAGTTGAGTTATCAACGCGATTCCAATAAAATATAACTAAATTTCAGCATGAACGTTTTGGTAAAATTGTTATATTTGTCATGAAACTTACTAATCAATTATTACACGATGCAATCACACTTGGTAATGCTACATTGCAGCATCAATAGATTTAGGCATACAGCATGAAGGTACAAATAGATTCTGATATGACGTGTATTTGCATAATATATCTATCGCGTATCAACTGCACGTAATTATGCATTGTGCAGAGTTTATCATTAGCAAAGCAATTTGTAGTACTTTACATATCATACAAACACAAAATATAAATGTATTTCAAGCTTATTTCATTTAAAGAAGCCTCATCGCATTCAGATGAAAAATCTTTTCACAAAGCTCTATAAAGTTTTTACTAAAACATAAGTCTCCGTTCTGCTCATCAACACTAAATCAACAATATTCTGTCTACATGCACTAAATATATCATGATCATGTTTATAACAAAATATCGGGGTCATCCCACGAGACCGACAACCACGAGTCATACAGCTGACGAATTCGACATTGAATAAAGGTCAATAAGTCATGCGTTTACAGCCCATGAGTTCGACACAAGGTAAAAACAGCCCACGAGTTCGACATATTATGCAACATGGGACTTAATGTGTTGGTCGCGTGGGCCTTGTTTGCTTTAGTATCGAACTCTTGGGCTGTATGACTCATGGGCTTTATGACTCGTGGGTTGTATCATTCTTGGGTGTCGTGCTCGTAACGTGCACCCCAAAATATCCGGATGGTCGTGTCTCTTGTACAACTTGTCATATATCGTGTGAAATTGATACGGAAGTTTTGCAATGGCCGACTCGAAGAAATTCACAAAGGTCTCATCGATAATATTCTGGGCATTTCAGTCATCGACAAGTAAGTTCATTCCCACAACAGAACAAAAAATAAGATTAGATCATAAACTGATTGCATTCATCAGCTTATCTGTGTGCGGTGACTATTACAGGAACGTATTTGAATTCCAACGGACCTGTTTCATACAGGCATTTGCCGCCATTTTGCACATACACGTTTGTACTTTACGGTGATGCAGTTTCTACTGCAGCGGCAGAGTAGTATAATAGCCAATCAGTTAAGTAATGTATACATTATTAATGTGGATATATGCATACATTATTGCTGGGCACAATAATCACAAACAAAATTATGTGTGAACATTGATGAAACGGAAACTTGACTCTGTTATCCTCTTTGTGTATAGTTATATCCAGCCGAACCTTATTTTAGGTATAGTTTTCTTAGAAATAAAGACAAAACGCTCTGTTAACTCTTTATGTGCCACGTTCGCACACCCGACTCATACGGGGTGCCAACTTCGCATATTCTGCTCAAACGCACAAACCCGCCCAAATCGATCGATAAATAGCCAAATGCCGCAGTACAATGAAAGCGTTTCTAGTGTTTCCATTTCTGTCACACGTAGCTTGCATTTTACGTCGAGATTGGCCATCAGAGAATGTTCTCTTTTTGATTTCTGAGTAAATTCCAAAGAGATTTTCCCCAGTGACTGCTAGAGTGAGGGGTCTTCATACGCCCTGTACTATTGTTTTGTGAGCGCAAGGAGCATTGGATGGCAACGAGGCAGTAGGCTCACCCCTCGTGCTAACACGCTAGCAAACGAGCAACCGAGGAGCAGCCAAAATCAAGAGCGTACTCGCGTAAAAGTTCAAGTTCGCGTAATACACGCTGTAGAAATGAATACTAAGTACTTAGTACGCAAAGTCCGCCATTACTAAGTGGTACAATGGCGGCCCCCATGCAATCACTGACTCAATTGTAGAGTCCGCCCTCTAGTGGTGGGGAGGAGAAAATCTCTTTGGTAAATTCTAAGTTTCTGTCACTGTTTTGTGCGGAAAAGTCATAGTGAGGCAGATATGTGAAAAAGATGCTCACATCCGGCGGAAAGCATGAAATTTTGCATAAATGGGTATTTTGGGGCGCTGATTTCAAAAATTGCCGGATCCAAGAGATCTGGCCATGGGGTCGGCCGCCATTTTGAATTCCAATATGGCCGCCGCCAAAGATCCCTATCTTCAGTTCTGAAAGACATAAGCCATTGAAATTTGATACATAAAAGCATGGTGGTATGATGACTTCAATAACAGACTTATTTGATATGTCTGACAAGCTGCACGGCAGCCAATTTGATTTTTCCTACATAGTTGCCATGTTCGAGTGTTGAAAATCTCTATCTCGGGTTTGTAAATTAGGCTACCTGATTGGGCGCGCGTTTGTAACTCATTGAGTGCGCGTTGCTGTATTTACATTGTGACGTTAGTGACAGGTGCATTATGCTTCATTTTTGCAACTTTTTTTGGCATGCCCGTGAATGTTAGTGGTGATGTTTGTCTTCGCAGCCATATTGGAATTCAAAAATAGTGGGCATTGCGTTTGTCAGACACATCATATCAATCCGTTTTTAGTATGTTTAAATACTTGTTTGCACCTAATTTCAGCGTCACTCACCACTGAGAACTCGAGATAGGGATTTTGAACATTTCATCGAGGCGGCCATATTGGAAATCAAAATGGCGGCTATTTTATGTTTGTCAAACACTTCAAATTAATCTGTCATCAAATTCCATAGATATGTCAAAACGCTCTTGTGTACCAAATTTTGGTGCTACAGGTCATTCAGAACCGAAGATAGGGATCTTTAAATTTGTTTCGTGGTGGCGGCCATATTGGAATTCAAAATGGCGGCCAATCCCGTGGTCAGATCTCTTGGATCCGGCAATTATTGAAATCAGCGCCCCAAATTACCCCTGTATGCAAAATTTCACACTTTCCGCCGGATGTGAGCACCTCGACCAATTTTTGTTACATATTATCTGCCCTACTATCATGCCTCTACAATAATGTAGGTAGGCCTACTGGTCATTTCAAAGGAAAGCAATCATCGATTACTCATACAATTTACATCAAATTTAAGCTTGGCATTCTCTCTACTACTTTAGTCGTTACAGGTGTAGGATATCAAAAGGCAATAAAAGTCACATATATTTAAAAACAGAAAATTTTTACCAAGGCATGATTCCGTTGCAGTATCAAAATAATGTGGCACATAGGGGGCTTACACTGCGGCACACAAAGAGTTAAATGGAATAAAGTGTGCTTAAAAGACTTCTCTCTCTCTTTCTGCTCTCGCTCTTTTATACCGAGTGATCATTATTGTATCACAGTTCACTTGTAACATAACAAGGAATATTCTAGAAGTTATGATTAAAAATATCCTATATTAACATTTCTTTCTGCTTTTTTAGCAGCTTTTATCACAAATATCTCAATTTGACACGAATGGAGTTAGCTCGTTTTGCGATAAAACCCCTCATATGTTAAATAACATGTTATGTTATTTGCTGAAATGACAACTCTCTCTCTCTCTCTCTCTCTCTCCCCCCCCCCAAAAAAAAAAACAAAACACACAACAACAATGCAGTGCAGATGTGTGGAGTACGTTATGCCTGTCGCTTTGGAGTCAATACTGGAATTCCGTCATCAGTAGTATATAAATCATTTTCATCAGAATCAGTAGTCTAAGCATCTTTGTTGCTTGAAAGTTTATGAAGTACCAAAGACTTAATACTAATTAACAGTGATTAATGCCATAAAGATGAATGTCATGGCAAGAGATTTGAGGGTTCAGGTCCTCCAATCCTTTTACATGTTTACATTGGATTTTTTTTTTTTTAAATGTATTATGGTATCCATATGGTTGCTTCTGTGAGACAAGAATCTACTGCTGATCGCACTATCGAGACAATAACGTAAGAAAGCGCAGTCCAAAATCACGGACAAGAACTACAAAAATGAAATCTATATCAAAGGAATCAAATTTTGTTCAAACCCCCACCTCCGAACTTTTGACCTTCACGCCATCTCGTAGTATAGGCCTACTCTCTGCAGCCATGTACTAGCGACTACATTAGTACAGAAACAGATTCCGCCGTCGTGACCATACTAAGGCAGCAGCCATCGCCCAATCACATACTGTTCTTTTGTTTGTTTGTTTGTTTGTTTAGGTTGGATTTTGTTTTTCGGTTGAGTCACATCTGCCCTTTCCTTGTTTATATCAATACAATTTCTTGATGTTCTACAAGAAATATACGGGTGCACGTCACGAGACCGACACCCACGAGTCATACAGCCCACAAGTTATACAGCTCACAAGTCATACAGCCCACGAGTCATACAGCTCACAAGTCATACAGCCCACCAGTTATACAGCCCACGAGTTCGACACTAAGTAAATAAAGCCCACGAGTTCGACATCAAGTAAAATAAGCCCAAGAGTTATACGGCTCACGAGACCGACACTACGCACAAAAGGTCCATGAGACCGACAGTAAGCAAACAAAGCCCACGAGACCGACACTACACTTAAAAGGTCCACGAGACCGACGCTACGCATACAAGGCTCACGAGACCGACATTACGCAAAAGAGGTTCACGAGACCGACACTAAGCAAAGAAGGCCCACGAGACCGACAGGACGAACAGCGCCACCTATAGACCAATAAATTGTATAGGGTGTCCTGATAATAGCATAGGAAGATATGAGAGATGGAAAAGAAGAGTTGCCATCTCCGGCAGGGTGTAACCCCATCAGTTGCCCCCCCCCCCCCCCCTGAAATGATCAGGATCTTTAATTGTGTTTGCATGGGTGTTTGTTTGTGAAAAAAAAAAACGAACAAAGTACAGTGAAAGTGTGTGACAGATCTTTCCACAGTAAACCTGCAAGGGTGTTGAATTAGTATTAATAAAAAATAAAAAATAACGTAATCGTCTATTAAGGAAGCGTAAGGGATTCGGAAATAATAAGATGCATCCATGAAAAGAGCTATTGTATTTCACGAAAAAAATGTACTGTGTGGAGGAGAATAACACAAGTCACAAATTGAGGTGAATCCCTGCGATATAAAACGTTTTAATCAGTAGCATTACTTTATAGTTACAGAGAAAATTACAAGTAGATCTTACTGCAAAACTTCCAAGCAGGAGGGTAGAATATCTAAAATAGAATAAGTAACTAGTGAATCGGGAAAGAGAAGAGGTAAAAATTATATCCTGTCCATCTTCTAGCTAAAAACTGGGAAAGCCTATCAAAATAGCACGATGGCATTATCAAAGCTCTAAAATTAATCCATACATCGTTCTTGCCCTCTTTTTAATTCATTTGTGGGGTTTTTTGTCTCTTTTTTTTTGGGGGGGGGGAATGAAGAATACTAATTCTTCTATTTTTTTTTTGGGGGGGGGGGATGAAGAACACAATTCTATTTTTCTACTTGATAAAAATGTCGCTCCCTGACACACTTGCCCCCCCCCCCCAAGTATGTAGAAATACATGTTTGATGTCGTTCATAATTATGTAGATGGTCACCACCTTTCAATTGATAGCATGACGAAATTACTACCACCAGTATATTATTTTTCCGCTCATGGAACACCCTGTACAGGTGATTGACATGTAGATGGCGCTGTGTATCCTGTCGGTCTCGTGGGCCTTCTTTGCCTACTGTCGGTCTCGTGGGCTTTCTTTGCTTAGTGTCGGTCTCGTGAGCCTTTTTAGCTTAGTGTCGGTCTCGTGGGCCTTTTTTGCCTACTGTCGGTCTCATGGGCTTTCTTTGCTTAGTGTCGGTCTCATGAGCCTTTATTGCTTAGTGTCGGTCTCGTGGGCTATGTTTGTTTAGTGTCGGTCTCATGAGCCTTTTGTGCGTAGTGTCGAACTCATGGGCTGTATGACTCCTGAGCTGTATAACTCGTGGGCTGTATGACTAATGGACCTATTATTGATGTCGGTCTCGTGGACCGTATGACTCGTGGGTGTCGGTCTCGTGGGATGCCCCCAAATATACATTCAAGCTGAAATTATGACTTCCCTAAAGAGTGTGGCTGGTATGCGGTAATTCAGCAGTTGGCTATACAGATGGTTTTGACCGCCATTGCAGGAATGGTGTGTGTGTGTGTGTGTGTGTGTGTGTATGTGTGTGTGTGTGTGTGTGTGTGTGTGTGTGTGAGATATTGAGCGTTTGAAATCCATGCTGCTTGTTAACTGCCATGCCTTATCTTCTTAATCCACTCTAGGTTAACCGGTGAGTCATTGATTCAGACACATAGACAAAATATATTACATTATCCGCCCGACAAGTCTGACGGCTGACCGTTTTCTTGATAATGTAAAAACATACTGCATGTGAACATACCACTTAAGATTGTAATCACGATAACACTACGTCATTTGAAGATTTCAACCTCTGAATCCGTTTGTGGCGCCAATCTCGAAGCACTCCAAAGTTGGGCTTATTCTTTTCGCCACCCTCGTGGAACTTGATCCGGCTTGCTCGCTCCATCACACTCGCCAGCTTGGAGTTGTCAGGAGCGCTCCGCTGTAGGATGCTTTCTAAGATATCCCGGAGCGTAGTGTGGGCGGAGAGGGCGTCCTCCTCAAGCGGTGCATCAGTGGCCTTCCCGATGAACTGTTGTACAGTATCCATGGCAACCAGTGCCCTTCGGTTCTCTTCTGCCACTCCTCGCAAGTCTTTGTCAAGTTCTGCAAAGAGTTGACCGATGTGATCCATCAGCGTCTTCTTACGGTCCTCCAGAAGTTGTGAGTAATCTGTATAGGCCTTCTCGACATCTGCAATAACCTTCCTCGCAGCTTCCTGTAAAATTACGCTATTTGTCTCAATTACTTTGTTTCTAATAAGGGCTGTTTTCCTCTCCTCCTTCTTGCTTTCCAGCTCCTTAATGCTCTTCGTCAAGCTCTCTTCGTGTTTAATCGCAGCTATGAAATTATTTCCTTTGTGCGCATGCTCCAATACTCCACATCTGAAACAGATGTACTTTCGGCACACTGGGCAGAAATGATCTTCTACTTCCGTGTGATGTTTACGACACGAACATCTCCCTTTAAGAGGGATATTTCCTCTCTGTATGTCGGCCACATCAACAACCGTGTGCTTGGAAAATGCTTTCCAGGTGGCGTGACTCCTCTCACATAGCGTGCACATGAATGCACTGCAATCCTGACAATATACGGCGGCTGCGGATTCCTCGGCGGGCGCGCAGTTCGTGCACGTCGGCCTCGAAATTTTCACGTCGTCTACGAGAGCCTTCAAGTGCATGCTCGTCTGCAGTTGGGTCAAACCTTCACTGGGAACTCGAGTCTGCTTTCTGCACACCGGACATGACATTGTTTTGGGCTGGTCTTGTACCTTGTGTAGTTGTTCGATACAATCGAGGCAGAATGTGTGGGCACAAGACAGGGACTTCGGTTCCTTGTGCATCGTCAGACAAATGGGGCAGCGCAGATTATTGGTCATGATTTGATGAAAAGACGCCATTTTCCACCTGTTTTTCATAAGAAAATGACAAGGTTTGATGTTTAAGACTTGCAAGGACAATTCCACTTGCAGACCTACTACAAATCATAGGCCTATGATTATGGGGCCTAACCTGAATGCACGTGAACAGAATATGCTCGTGCTCACAAAACTTTATTCATATCAGAGTATTTATAACTATGATCCCGATGGAATCCCATTTTCTTCGCTCAATTTTTCAATAATAAATTATATTCATTTCTGGTCAGTTTCCTTCTGTTTACGTTTGTATAACTATAATCAATAAACTTAAAATCCACAATGAGTTTTAGTAGCAATATATATATATATATATATATATATATATATATATATATATATAAAGAGTAAAATCAGTCGTTTAAACATCACAGGAGCCAAAAAATTGGACTGGCTCCTGCGGTGTTTATACGACTGATTTCACTCTTGATATCTATTTACTACACACCGACGCAGAACTTTCATATATATATATATATATATATATATATATATATATATATATATATATATATATATAACTACTCAAACTAAGAGAGAGAGAGAGATAGAGACAGAGAGACAGACAGACAGACAGACATACAGACAGACAGAGCATAGATGGTTATTAAAGGGATGGTATAGTATCAGTGGAGATGAGAATTGGGAATTGGGCTTTCAACTTTTTGCGAGATACCAAGTAATCACTTATGAAATAGTATAGAGCATACCATTCTAAGAGGAATTCAAAGTTTATTTGATGAAAATCAGTTTTAGAATGGCTGAGACATCCAAAAACAAAGTAAAACAAAGTGATCGTAATAAAAGTTGGGTCCCAACTTTTCTTAGGATCGCTCAAGACCAATTTTCATCAAATAAACATTGATTTCCTCTAGGAATTACATGCTCTCTCATATTTCATATAAGAGGTTTCTCATTAGGTCTTCCAAAAATGTCAGAAACCCGAAGTTACATCTCAACCAAAACTATGCAATCCCTTTAAGCTCTTCTTCTATTGATTCTCCAATCTCCATGCCCAAATAGGATGGCGTGTAAGTCATCACAAGATACATGTATCAACAAATTTGAAAAGGATATCCAATGACAAACAGACAGATAGATAGCTAGAAAACAAACAAACAAACAAACATGATGCATTGTATATAGTTTATGCACCAATGATCATTGCCACGTGTACTGCCTTCGCAATTCGTGACATAACGATTTGAGACCACAATTATGCGCATTGTTTGAAACGAGTTTGAAAGTTCCATATCAAAGTTTTACTATTATGTACTTCAAGGTGATTTGAACCTGCCTAACCTCATTTTCATGTCATAACATCAGGCACCATGTCTATAATGATCATCGGCTGGCCGAGATTGAGGAGGATAGTAAACTGAAGGAGAATGAAGCCCATGTGATTTGTGTTAAATGCAGGCAATATCAGTAGAACACATTATTGAAAGTTTTAGTAAAATCTAACACTCCGTTGAAAAACTTTACATTTTTAAAGTTTCCCTTCCACCATTGCTGTATGAGAAGAGTACAACATTTTGCGAAGTCATTTACGGAAAATGATATTTTCATTTTGCTATTCTGTACCTCAAGGTGATTTGAACCTGCCTAACCTCATTTCCATGTCGTAACATGAGACACGATATTTTCATTTTTCTAGCATAAGGCCACTTGACGTACCTCTTTCAGATACAGGGGAATAACAAAACCCTTTCTGTACTTGTCATTTAAAAAATAAAACCTTTCCTGCAATTCAATTCAATTTCAACTGTCAAAATCACAGCTTTTTAATGGATTATTCAATTTTCGTCAAATTTTCAATAATGTTTTCTCCTAATACTGAATTGCTGCATTCAATCATTTTACACGTGCATTTGAGATTCGATCACCTGTAAGTCACATTTACCCTTTCCAGACGAATGCGTTTAAATCAAAAACCTATGCCCTAATAGCAAAAAAGCTACTTATAGGAAGCAGGTGACCATTCGATCTTATTACTCACGATGTTACATGTTTTGTGCCACTGCTTGAGATTATCACATTTCATCGACGGAAATGAAAACCGATTATTTAGTGTTTTATAGGATGAAAGCTATGATTTCAAAAAAAAAAATAATGATAATCATGGCCGTACAATAATATTCTGGTTTGAATATTTCACCCTCTTCGTAATTAGTAATGTATGACAGTATCAACAAAATTTGTTGTAAAGGTATAATCCTTGTGATATGCTTGGTTTTGCTACCACACGCCAACATCACATTATTCTGTAAACGTTATGTTTAAAATACGCTGCAACGAAGGGCTGTTACGTATTTGTTTTACCTTGCCTGATGAACATTCCGATGTTGACTTGAAAACACTTGGCCCACCGTCAAGCAGGTCCGTTATGATACCAGCTAAGCAAACCTGTTGTTGTAGGACTTCCAAACACAAGTGTAGCACTTTATGAGGAAGTATTACGAGTATATAACCATATGAGCGAAATGAAGCTCTGTGGGTCACATGACGTGGACAAAGAAGCGCAAATGAACTCATTGAGGATGAGTCCAGAGTATACTCTTGCAAGTGTCTATGGGAAATGCGTGTTGTAGCAAAATTAGCCCGTCCTCAAAACGGAGAACAACGCAACACATTAGGCCTGCGTCACATCTCGAACACAAACAAGGCATAATATTTTACATCCTTAAAGGCCGTGTCACACCTTTCCGGGCAAGCCTTGCGTGCGACTTATGAAGAACAATTTTTACTACCCGGAGGTCCCCGGAATAAGCCGCACATGACAGTACCTAGCACGTATCTCACCCGTAGTCACCCGGAGGTGTGCACGCAAATCTTTTTACCCGCAACCATGTTTAGGCCCTGTTACACCTTTCCGGGCAAGCTAGGCAGGCTTGTTGCGTGCAGGAATTTTCCAACATACCGGAAATTTCTGAGGGCACACAAGGATTTTGGCGAGTCAGTGCATGTGTCTTACTTGCTGGACGCCTTCTACTTAAATTCTACTTGCGGGTATACTGTGTGACCTTTGTATACCAGTCGCGTGGGGGCTGACAACTCAGTGAAGGAATTCCTCTGAATGAATGGCAGAAGTCCCACGGAATGTCATTATCTTGGCTGCATACGGGGACTGCGAAGTACCTGCGTGGGAGTTGCCTGCGAAGTGCTGCCGCTAAGGGTCTCCTACTGGCGTTCTGCGTGGACCTCTCTGGGCATCCCCGCGACTCACCCGGAAAAAGTTTTGGTCATACTCAAAACTTGGCAGCGGTTAAATCGGACTTGCGGACCAACTGCTGAGAGCTCCGGGTAGCAAATTTGTTTCCCCGCAAGTCAAGCCGCAAAACTTCCCCAGATACGGTATCACAAGGCCTTGAGCATGCTCAAAACTTGTTCCGAGTGAGACGTGGGGGCTCGCTCGCAGATGTACACGCAGAACACCAGTAGGAGACCCTTACCGGCAGCACCTCGCAGGCAACTCCAACACAGGTACTTCTCAGTACCCATAAGTCGCTCGTAACAGAAAACAGATCGTTTTCAAAGCTCTCACGCAGGTCACACGGAATGCACGCAAGTAGAAGCTAAGTAGCACGCGTCTAGTATGGAAGAAACAAGTGCGAAAATTGCCAACATTCTTGTTCGCCCGCGGAAAATCTTCTACGTGCTGGAAACTATACCTCCTCGCAACAAGCCCGCGTAGCTTGCCCGGAAAGGTATTCCGGGTATTTTTGTGCGACTTTGATTGTTTTTGTTTTAAGAGATTTGTGTGTATGAGGATATGTGTGTGTATGTGTGCATAATCTAAAATCCCCAAAATGTAATCGAATCAGGAAGAGAAGGACTGTGGGATTTTTACCGGATGTGCACATCAAAAACATTCCTGCAACCGGATACTGTCTTGGAGATTATTCAACATCTCCTAAAAAAAAAAACACACATACACACAGAAAACCCCTCCAACAGACCAACAAAACAAGAAAAAAAAGAAAGAGAAAAAAAAAGACAAGAACTGTGCCTGGTTTATGCGCAATGCAGAAACTCAGTCAGGGAGACAAGCCTGTCACAAATGTACACATTAGTAGTTATGTACATGTATGATGTACTGCATGCATGGTTGTTTTAATGTGTATGTATACAGGTTACCAGATTAATGGAGAACATTCTATATGATATAGATATAGTACACACAGGTTGACCAGATCAGTGGAGAATTTTCTTGGTGGTATACAATGTAACTACAGTATATGCATGTGACAGGAAATACATTATAGCTCACTCAATCTAGAATGATTTCACCCATTCCAGAATATTCTAGGAAATGCTTACATATTTGGCTGAGTGAGGCACTGTCCTTGTAGCCCAATGTGATTGGTAGTTATTTTTGGTAGGATGTTATGCACATAGTTAGGCAGTGAGTTATCCAGGATTCCTGGAACTTGGACTTGCTAGAATATTCAAGTGTGTAGCCCCAGGTTGGAGAAAATTACAGAATGTACTAGAAAGGGGTGAATGGATAGTATATAAGCCGGAGAAATTCTGAGGTAGGCAGAGTACCCAACACCTCTGCTCTGAGAGTTACGTCACTTCTGGCTCTGAAGTGACTTGTTATAGTCAGTCCTGTGTTACCTGCTGACCTGTTATGTTTGTGGAGATAAGCCTGGGAGACATTTTGCCTGCAGAGAATTAATTTGCCTACATTGGAGATAGACTCCATATTTTAATGTCAATGGACATTGCTACGACAAAGCTGTGACGGGCTGGATTCCTAGCTGGACAATATAAAGTGAATCATCATTCAACGCCTCGACTGGACGTGGTCGTTATATCGTTGGATTCTGCACATTTCGCTGTGAACATTATACCGTGGACATATATCGTGGATTTTACCCCGGATCTATACCGTGGACTATCGTAACCTGCGCCTCTGGAGTTACGTCGGAGGAATCATTCATCGGTGCGTCAAGGATCATTCATCTGTGCATCGAACATCGTATCTGGACATTCTCAAAGGATTATTTGATTTCCAGGGATATTGCATATAATGCGTGTAAGTGATTCCACTACCGATTAATAATTGTTTTTATTGATCATTATTGTACTGATGTGAAAACCGATTACGAGTCTGTACCCACAATATCATTGTTAATAAACTGCCTGAACATTAGTTGATTGTTTTTTTGTGCGATCATTCTCAGAGTGATTTTGGTCGTAACAAAATTGGGGGCTTGTCCGGGAAGTGAATTTAAAGCCAAAATACCAGTGAGTTGATTGTTCAATTGTAAATTGTGTGTAATACATTGTGACAATGTCAATCAGTACAATGGATGTTCAGGCATTTGTTCAGAGGACAGATTTGTCCCTCAAAGATTTGCAAAGGTTACGCAAATGTGATTTGACTGCCATTGCACAGCATTTAAGTGTAGATGTTCCACAAGGTGTAAGAAAGGCAGAGATTTTTGACTTGGTAGCTGGTCACATGGAGCTCAAAGGAGAAATTGACACTTCAGATCAAGCTCAAATCTCAGATCAAACACGGCTTGAGCTCGCAAAATTGGAAATGGAGAAAGAGAAGATGAGATTAGAAATGCAAAGAGAGAAGGAAAAAGAACAAAGAGAAATGGAAATGAAGGAAAGGGAAAAACAAAGAGAAATGGAAATGAAGGTAAGGGAAAGGACTAGAGAAGTGGAAAGAGAAACTGAAATGAAGAAACTTGAAGTGGAGCAACAACTGAAATTGCGTGAGATGGAATTGACTCATGCACAGACTGTTGGAAATCGTGAAAGGGCTCCCTCTGAATTTGATTTGGCTAGGAACATTCGATTGGTGCCAAAGTTTGAAGAAAACAGAGTTGATGCATATTTTGTGTCATTTGAGAAGGTGGCTGACAGTTTGAACTGGCCACAGGAATTTTGGCCCATGCTCCTTCAAAGTGTGTTTGTCGGCAAAGCAGCTGATGTGTACTCATCTCTTTCCAAAGAGCAATCACGTGACTATGCTACAGTCAAGAAGGCGGTGTTGAATGCTTATGAGTTGGTGCCAGAGGCGTACAGACAGAAGTTCAGAAATTCGTACCGCAAACCAGGCCAGACACATGTTGAGTTTGCTCGTGAAAAAGAAATGATGTTTGATAGGTGGTACAGATCCCTGAAAGTGGATCAGGATTTTGATAACCTACGTGAGGTTGTTCTCTTGGAAGAATTCAAAAAGAGTGTTGCTTTCAGTGCGAGGTCGCATTTGGATGATCACAAGGTGACAAGTTTGCATAAAGCAGCCTTGATGGCTGATGAGTATGAGCTGACCCACAGAAATGACAACAGACCACCTTTCAGGAATTTCTCTGGAAATAAGAGAGACAAAAATCAGTCGAGCAATCCAAAGAATGCTGGTTCTGAAAAAAGCACAAGTTCTGAAACTTCATCGGCACCAAAGCCTCAATCTGACAAAGGGTCCAGTACAAGTGCAAATGTCATCAAATGTTTTCATTGTAACAAGACAGGGCACGTAAAGTCACAGTGTTGGAAGTTGCAAAACAAAACAAAGAAGGACATGGGATTTGTCATGTCAAAAAGTGTCCTACCCGAAAACAGTGTCCCGTTCAGTGAAACACAGGCCATTGAAAGTCGATCTCCCAAATTCAAAGATAGGACTAAGCAGGTGGATGAGAGCTATCGTAGCTTTTTGTTTGATGGTGAGGTGACCCCATGTACTTCTGGTGAGGCATGTAAACCAGTAGTCATCCTGCGGGATACGGGGGCCTCTCAGTCGTTGATGGTGGATGGTGGTATGACTTTTCCACCAGATAGTGCAGTGAATGCAAAAGTCTTGATTCAGACTGTTGATGGCAGTTATATGTCAGTTCCACTGTATAGAGTGGATTTGAAGTGTGACCTAGTTTCTGGTCCTGTGACTGTTGGAGTTGTTCCTGAGTTGCCCATGGTAGGCATTGACTTCCTGTTGGGGAATGACTTGGCTGGGGACAAGGTGGTTGCGTCTCCAGTTGTTTCGGATAAACCATGCAGTGGTGGTTGCTGAAACTGAGCAGTTGCAGGAGGAGTTTCCTGGGATTTTCCCAGATTGTGTTGTGACTAGGTCTCAGGCTCGTAGAGCTGTTCAAGATGATGCGGATTTTGTTGATGTGGAGGAGAATTCCGGTGTTTGGTTGGCAGAAACCTTATTCAAGGATTTGAATGATGGGGTTGCTGTATTAGGCTCCGAGGCTAACAGTGATGGGCTGTTTAGCAAGTCTTCCTTGGTTGAAGCACAGCAGGCAGACTCTGAGTTGAAAGGCTTGTCTCAGACGGCGTGTTCTGAGGCTGAGGCTGAAAAGGTCCCTGAGTGCTATTATGTCAAAGATGGCATTTTGATGAGGAAGTGGAGACCTCCCCATAGGCCAGCTGATGAGGATTGGACGGTGGTCCGTCAAGTTGTTGTCCCTCCCTGTTACCGCGGTGAGATTTTGAGAATTGCCCACGAGTTACCAGTTGGCGGCCATTTAGGCGTCAGAAAGACAAAGGATCGGATCATGAGGCATTTCTATTGGCCAGGGTTGAATGTGGATGTGGCTGAGTTTTGCAAGACTTGTCACACATGTCAGGTGGCTGGTAAACCACAGCATTCAGTGAAGCCGGCGCCATTGATTCCGATACCTGCGTTTGAAGAACCATTCAGTCGGGTTCTAGTTGACTGTGTTGGACCTTTGCCTAGGACTAGGTCGGGTCATAAGTACCTCTTGACAATCATGGATATGTCTACACGGTTTCCAGAGGCTATCCCATTGAGAAATATCACTTCTAAGATTGTGGTAGATGCTCTAGTGCAGTTTTTCACTAGGTATGGGTTGCCCAAGGAAGTGCAGTCTGACCAAGGGTCAAATTTCACGTCAGGCATATTTCAAGAGGTGATGTATCGTTTGGGTGTGGAGCAGCTGAAGTCGTCAGCTTATCATCCCCAATCCCAAGGTGCATTGGAGCGCTACCACCAGACCCTAAAGACAATGATTAGGGCATTTTGTGAGGAGTATCCCCAGGATTGGGATAAGGGCATCCCTTTCCTGCTGTTCGCAACGAGGGACTCCCCAAATGAGTTGACGGGTTTCAGCCCATTTGAGTTGTTGTACGGTCATGAAGTTAGGGGCCCACTGAAGCTCATCAAAGAGAAATTCATGACTGAGGATGATGAGGTCCACCTTCTTGACTATGTGTCAAAGTTTTGTGAAAGGCTTTCAAAGGCTTGTGAGGTAACTAGGGAACACTTGAAAGTGTCACAAGACTCATTGAAGAGAAAGGCAGACAAAAATGCCAAAGCCCGAACCTTCAAACCAGGTGACAAAGTTTTTGTACTGCTGTCCATACAAGGTGAACGACTGAAAGCCAAGTTCAGTGGCCCATACTGTGTCAAAAAAAACTTCAGTGATGTGAACTATGTGATCAGTACACCAGACAGACGCAAAGAACAGAGAATGTGTCATGTCAACATGTTGAAAGAGTGCTATGACAGAAAGTCAGTTGGTGTGACATAGGTGGTGGATAGCACAGTAGAAGTTAAGGGTGAAAGGTTTTCACCTCACATTACACATACAGTGTTTAGCTTATCCATTACTGAAGCACCGGTATGCAATTTGAGTTTGACATGATTAGCTCAGAGAATCCAAGCAAAATCAATGTAAATGCAGCTATTCAAAAGGCATGTGATAGTATGTGATTATTGTTGCTTGACTTGATTTTTACCTTGTAAATAACAATGAGAAATTGTGAAGGTAAAAGAAACCCTTGCTACGGCAAGGCTTTCTTTTTCCCATGGGGGATGGTGTCACAAAATGTACACATTAGAAGTTATGTACATGTATGATGTACTGCATACATGGTTGTTTTAATGTGTATGTACACAGGTTACCAGATTAATGGAGAACATTCTATATGATATAGATATAGTACACACAGGTTGACCAGATCAGTGGAGAATTTTCTAGGTGGTATACAATGTAACTATAGTATATGCATGTGACAGGAAATACATTATAGCTCACTCTAGAATGATTTCACCCATTCCAGAATATTCTAGGAAGTGCTTACATATTTGGCTGAGTGAGGCACTGTCCTTGTAGCCCAATGTGATTGGTAGTTACTTTTGGTAGGATGTTATGCACATAGTTAGGAGTCATCCAGGATTCCTGGAACTTGGACTTGCTAGAATATTCAAGTGTGTAGCCCCAGGTTGGAGAAAATTACAGAATGTACTAGAAAGGGGTGAATGGATAGTATATAAGCCGGAGAAATTCTGAGGTAGGCAGAGTACCCAACACCTCTGCTCTGTGAGTTACGTCACTTCTGGCTCTGAAGTGACTTGTTATAGTCAGTCCTGTGTTACCTGCTGACCTGGTATGTTTGTGGAGATAAGCCTGGGAGACATTTTGCTTGCAGAGAATTAATTTGCCTACATTGGAGATAGACTCCATATTTTAATGTCAATGAACATTGCTACGACAAAGCTGTGACGAGCTGGATTCCTAGCTGGACAATATAAAGTGAATCATCATTCAACGCCTCGACTGGACGTGGTCGTTATAACGTTGGATTCTGCACATTTCGCTGTGAACATTATACCGTGGACATATATCGTGGATTTTACCCCGGATCTATACCGTGGACTATCGTAACCGCGCCTCTGGAGTTACGTCGGAGGAATCATTCATCGGTGCGTCAAGGATCATTCATCTGTGCATCGAACATCGTATCTGGACATTCTCAAAGGATTATTTGATTTCCAGGGATATTGCATATAATGCGTGTAAGTGATTCCACTACCGATTTATAATTGTTTTTATTGATCATTATTGTACTGATGTGAAAACCGATTACGAGTCTGTACCCACAATATCACTGTTAATAAACTGCCTGAACATTAGTTGATTGTTTCTTTTGTGCGATCATTCTCAGAGTGATTTGGGTCGTAACAAGCCATACGCACTTAATCCTACTTTACTAGTAAAAATTTGGCAGAGTTGACCAAAATAACTGATCGTAAAGAGCATCGTCCCTGATACCCCTCCCCCCCCCCCCCCGATTCTTTGCACCGTCAACCTTTTTCGTGACTAAAGGCCGTGTCACACCTTTCCGGGCAAGCTAACCGGGCTTCTTGCGAGGAGGGATTTTCCGCACGCAGGAAAATTTTCCGCGGGCGGACAAGAATGTTTGCGAGTTTTGCACCTGTTTCTTACCTACTAGACACGTACTACTTACCTTCTACTTGCGTGTATTCCGTGTGACCTGCGTGAGAGCTTTGAAACGGATCCATTTTCTGTTACGAGCGACTTACAGGTTCTGAGATGTACCTGCGTTGGAGTTGCCTTGAATATCTCAAATTCTCAAGAATGCAGTAGTTGCATCATCTAGATTCAGATTCAGCTCCCTCCAAACACGAACTTTTTCACCATTTAGAAGTAAATAGTAAATACATCGGAATTTCTGGTTGTAATTGGCGCCGGCCATTCTGGCGGCCATCTTGAATATCTCAAAATCCTCAAGGATGCAAGAGTTGCACCATCCAGATTTTGATTCAGCACCCTCGAGATAGGGTTAAAACATCAATTGTTTTCAATAATTTTCTCACCATTTAGAAGGAAATTTATTGGAATTTCCGGTTTTGGCGGCCGTTTGGCGGTCGTTTTGGCGGCCATCGTGAATATCTCCAAACCCTCAAGGATGCAAGAGTTGCATCATCCAGATTCGGATTCAGCGCCCTCCAAACACGGTAAAAACCACGAACTGCTTTCAATTTATCACCATTTAGAAGGAAATACGAGAGAATTTCCGTTTTTGGCGGCCATTTTGGCGGCCATCTTGAATATCTCCAAACCCTCAAGGATGCAAGAGATGCATCATCGAGATTCGGATTCAGCTACCTCGAAATAGGGTAAAACCATCAATTATTTTCAATTTCTCGCCATTTAGAAGGAAATACATGGACAATTTCCGGTTTGGGCGGCCATTTTGGCGGCCATCTTGAATATCTCCAAACCCTCAAGGATGCAAGAGTTGCATCATCCAGATTCGGATTCAGCACCCCCGAAATAGTGTAAAACCATCTAAAAACATTGGGTGGACGGTAAAACAAGGTTAGGCCCAAAAAGTGGCTTTGGCACCCAGACTATGGTCCGAGCTAAATTAGCCCTCGCCAAGCAGTAAAAATTGCGTTTAGTAACCATAGCAAAGCCGCGCTACTTTTACCATGACCCATTCATAAACTTGGTCACGTAAGGGATAACTGCCATGGTAACTGAACGCGTCATGGACAGAGCGGAAGTGCATTTTCGCGTGATAAGATGTGCGTATCGCCCGCTTATAAGCTGAGCAGCGGAAGCTGTGACTTTTGACAGTGAAAGGAATTTTGGCCCGCGCCTGGCGCTGCTATCGTTCATAAACTCTTCGATCAGCGCCAGGCCCGCTCCTGGTCCGCACCTGGTGCTATAGCTGCAGCAGCGCCAAAATAGTTCGCACCTGGCGCGGGCCACTTTGGCCCCCACCCATTCATAAACTCAAAATTTTCGACTCGGTCCGCTCCTGGTCCGCCCCTGGTCCGAGCCAAGAGGGTTACTGAAAGGGGTATAAGACACAAATGCACTGACTCGCTCAAATCCTTTTCCGCCCTCAGAAACGTCCAGTATGCTGGAAAATCCCTACACTCAACAAGCCCGCTTAACTTGCCTAGAAAGGTGTGACAGGGCCTAAACATAGTTGCGGGTAAAAAGATTTACGTGCGCACCTCCGGGCGACTACGGATGAGATACGTGCTAGGTACTGTCATGTGCGGGTCATCTGCGAGGACCCCCGGGTAGTAAAATTGTTCTTCGCAAGTCGTACGCAAGGCTTGCCCGGAAAGGTGTGACACGGCATTAACAGAAATGTTGGGTGCGTTTGATACAAGGAGTCTTGTGGTCATGGCAACCTGCGAAAGAGGATGTCCGGAAAGGTATCAGGTTAGGTCCAGTTCAGCTCCTCAGAAATACAATGCTTGATGTTTCAGTGTAATCATGGAAGTAGGTGGGTTAGCATGGTGACAATCATATCGATGTCGTTTGTGGGAGAAGGAGCGACAGGAGGTTTTAAGCCTATGATCAGATCCAGAATGCCTTCTTAACGCTTTTGAAATATATAAAAAAGGATATGGCAATTTAACTCTGAACCTCTAGTCAGGATGACGAATAGATTGATGATTGAACACAATGTGCGATGATCTACACATTATTCACATTTCATGTGTGACTGATAGAATTTAGGTTATTGATACTTTGATTATCGAGAATTTATAAGTCGTGGACATGAATAGACTATGAAAGACGACTTCACAAGCACACACTATTTGATAATTATATAATGATATTATTAAAGGAAGGTTTAATGATTTTTTATATAAGGAATGCATAACATACGTGCATGAAAACAAGTATAATTATTGCAACTGATTGACAAATTGCCCTGCATCGACGTAAATAAGCACTGAATTGATCAATGTTTTAGTAGTAGCCATGATAAAAAATCATGGGCGTACATACTCGAGCAGGATTCGAACCTACGACCTCCTGATCACCGGACAGGCGTCATCTCCACTAGACCACCGAGCTTTCGCCCGACAGCAAGTGCTGGTTCTAATCCTTGCATGCAGCGGGTACTGCTTTGTTATTCAAATTCATGAAATTCTTCCGTCGAGATGTTTTCATTGCAACTGATTGACAAATTGCCCTGCATCGCTGTAAATAAGCACTGAATTGATCAATGTTTTAGTCGTAGCCATGATAAAAAATCATGGGCGTACATACTCGAGCAGGATTCGAACCTACGACCTCCTGATCACCGGACAGGCGTCATCTCCACTAGACCACCGAGCTTTCGCCCGACAGCAAGTGCTGGTTCTAATCCTTATAGCATGCAGCGGGTAGTGCTTTGTTATTCATGAAATTCTTCCGTCGAGATGTTTTCATTGCAACTGATTGACAAATTGCCCTGCATCGACGTAAATAAGCACTGAATTGATCAATGTTTTAGTAGTAGCCATGATAAAAAATCATGGGCGTACATACTCGAGCAGGATTCGAACCTACGACCTCCTGATCACCGGACAGGCGTCATCTCCACTAGACCACCGAGCTTTCGCTCGACAGCAAGTGCTGGTTCTAATCCTTATAGCATGCAGCGGGTCGATGCAGGGCAATTTGTCAATCAGTTGCAATGAAAACATCTTGACGGAAGAATTTCATGAAGTATAATTATGTTTGTATACTGCATGATAAGCGTGTGCTTATACACATAGGCATGTAAGTGTCTGTCCGCTAGTTTTGAACCACATTTAGCGTCTTACTGTCGTCACAGGAAACAAAGAATAAGACCCCTATGTCATTTTTCGGGGGGGGGGGGGGCTGCCGAATATGCTACTTTTTAGATTCTGAATGAATGCAAATACTTGTAATAATGATTGACACTCAATTATGCAAAACCTTTTTTTCTCTCTCCCCCGAGGGCTATCATAAATAGCGGAACACGAGTGAATGAATATACCATTCTAAATAATTTTCCGTATAAAGGCAAACGAAAACAACTTGTAGATGAAATGTTTCATTTTTGCTTTTAACCATTTTTACTACCGTTTCCTTTTCGCGAAGTAAAGGTTATTAAACCGAAACCTCAACAAATTCATTCTAATGCTTTTTTGTAAGAAGCGTATCAAAGCTAAAGAGAACAAGTTTTCAAGAGATGCCTACATGTTGTTGTTGTTGTTTTATCCATCCACCATAAGCCCCTTCCCCTTCACTCCTCATCCCACCATACAAACATGAAGATACTCACAAATACAACGTAATTAGATTGACATTCAAAAAAAAAAAATCTGCAGCTTTTATTTCTAATTTTTTTTCAGTCCCATGCACAATTGAAGTTTGAAGTTTGAAGTTTGAAGTTTGAAGTTTTTATTAGCAACAACATTTGAACATGTACATTTTCAATCATTATACAATTGTATTTACATACATATATGAAAGAAAATACTTATCTATTACTCCTTTACAATATCATGATTAAATGAAGACATTTGAGATTTAAATGTGATGCATGTAGCGTAATTCTACAAAGTTGTTGTTAACAAGGAAACCAAAAGTTAGCACACGTGCTAGTCGAGATTGGTCACCTTGATCTTCATACTAAAAGCTAAACACAAACGAAAAATTATTACATGGTTGGTTGAAATGGCTGTTAATATTTAAATACAACGTACATCATATATTTTCTAACATAGAAAACTAATTATACTTGATACAATATCTATTAGAGAAGGAAATCTGCAAGGCATTTACGAAATGTAGATCTTTTGCTTTGTTCACGCATTTCTCCTGGCAATGTGTTCCAAAGTTTTGGTCCTAAGTAAGAAATTGAAAATTGTCCCTGTGTGGTTCTAAATTTTGGTAAGTACAACATTCTTTTTTCATTTGTTCTTGTCCTGTAAATATGATGCACAATTTGGCAATAGTCATACAGAGGGTGCGGAATAGTTCCATTGCAGAGATCGTACATTAATGTTAAAACTGAGAACTTATGTAACCTAACAACATCTAGAAGTTTGAATCGTTGGAACAATGGTTCTGAATGTGTTCGTAAAGTCGAAAATGTTATAAGTCTCAGAGCCATTTTTTTGAGAAATATGTATACAATTTAAGTGAGATTTATAAGTACTGCCCCATACTTCAATACCATATAATATGTGTGGTTGTATAAAAGATTTATACAAAAGCACAAGAATGCGCTGCGGAACATACTGTCTTAATTTATACAATACACCTACTTTCCTTCGAACACATTTATTTACCAATTGAATGTGAGGTTTCCAAGTGAGATGACAATCAATCTGAGTTCCGATAAAGGATGCAACACTCACTTCATCAATGTCTGTGTCAGATAGTTTTATTGCACCCCTCATCGAAACTAACTGGCGTTTTCTTCTGATTACCATATAATTTGTTTTCTTTAAATTGATTGTAATCTTATTGGCATTACACCATGTTTGAACTTTGTGCAGGTTTTCATTTACTTCATTCACATCTATTTCTTTTTGGCGAGCAGCGTAAGTATGAAAAATATTTGAATCGTCGGCAAACAATCTGAATTTAAAGAAAGAGCAAGAGCGTGGCAAATCATTTATAAATATCAAAAAGAGTGTTGGCCCCAAAACTGACCCTTGCAGGACACCACAAGTTATAGTCTTCGGTGTCGAGACCATTCCTCTATAAGATAGCAGCTGAGATCTGTTAGACAGATAATCAGCAAACCATTGAAGTGGAATTCCACGAACACCATAATGAGCCAGTTTACATAGAAGAATATCATGATTTATCGTATCAAAAGCCTTTTTAAAATCTATAAAGATACCAAGTGTTACTTTTCCTTCATCAAGTGATGTCATTAGTGTATTTACAAGATCAATTAAAGACAATTTCGTACTGTATCTTTTACGAAAGCCATATTGGTGTTTATAAAAAATATCATCGGACTCAAAAAAATCAACCAGTCTATCATTTACAATTTTCTCTAAAACCTTTCCAATTATTGGCAGAACGGAGATAGGTCGGTAATTTCCAGGGTCCGATTTTGGTCCTTTTTTATATATTGGTGTTACTTTGGCTATCTTTAAGGCTTGAGGATAAATTCCAGTTTCTAAGGACAAATTAAAAATGTAAAGCAATGGCTTACAAACAAAACTTGCTGCATCCTTTAATAATCTTACTGGTAAATTATCATATCCATGTGATTTCTTAGAGTCTAATGCGAATAAAATATCGAACACTTCTTTCTCTGTAACTGGCCTCCAAAATAACGATTTATTATTCTTTTCCCCCAAGAATTCTTTTAGATTAATTTGTGTTTTAGGAATTTTAGTGGCCAACTTTGGTCCTACAGTAACAAAATAGTCATTAAGCTCTTCTGCTATTTCTTTTGCAGAAAAAAACAGATTTAACTTCATCAACTTTATTAACCTCCAACTCTTCAATTTCTAAACTTGCAGTATGTTCTTTACCAGGATTTAACAACTCATTGACTATTTTCCATGTTTTACCCGAATCTTGCTTATTATCATTAAACATACTACTATAATAAACCCGTTTGGCATTTTTCAAAACAGTAGTTAGAATATTTCGATATACCTTGTACTCCCTTTCATATTTTAGATCAAAATTTGATGACCTATACTTTTTATACAATTTGTATTTCTTTTTAATTGATTTTAAAATCGCCTTTGTTACCCATGGATTTTTAGGGTAACATTTTGAATGACTAGTACTATTGTTCTTTCTTAATGGAGCATGTTTATCACATATTTCCCGAAATATACCATAAAATACAGAATATGCATCATTCACATCTTTACACTTATACACAAAATCCCACCTAACATTGGCTAAGTCTAAACAATATAAATCGACATCATAATGTTTATACGATCGTACAACTTTCCCAAAAGTTGGGACGATACTTTTAAAATAAAACATACTTTCAAAGACAGTAAAGATTGGAAGATGGTCTGAAACATCAGCCTCGATAACACCTGCATGTATATTAAACATGTCCATATTTGTATACAAATGATCAATCAAGGAAGCAGAATTTCGGGTTAATCTAGTTGGAAATGAGATCACTTGAGACAATCCAATACAATGCATGACAGAAAGTTTTCTGAATCTTTTCCAATATCAATAAGATCGATGTTAAAATCACCCATAATCAAACAATTATGTCTATCCAATTTTAAAGAATGCAATACATTCAAGAAAGATTCTTGGAATTCTGTAATGTTGGTATTGGGTTTACGATAAACAACACCAACAATGACCTTCTTTTTATCACATAAAAGCTCAAGCCACAGGGATTCTGCATGTGCTATTGCAGTGAAACCAAGTCGTTTATATTTTAATGATGAGTGAATGTAAGCCCCTACACCTCCACCCCTAACATTTCCGTGGCGGCATTCAGTCTCAAGATTATAGCCCTTTATTCCCAGTAAAGATGTGTTACTCACATTCCACACTTCCGATAAACCAATGATATCAAAATTTGAACTTAAACTACATTCATACAAGTTTTTTAGCTCATCGACATTTTTATTTAAAGAACGAATGTTAACGTGTTACTGAAAAAGATTTTGCCATATGTCCCTGTAAAACATTATCGAAATTACTAGGAGTTAGACGGTATGATTTAACATTGAGATTACTTTCATGGTCAATGGGAGGGTTATCGGCCAAGTTAACATATTATGTGTACTCTTAAAATAATACAGTGTTAATGTGCTTTCTTAAGCAAGAACATGAAGTTTGAAATCACCGTAATCAACATCGTCGATTCCAATGTCAAACAAGTCATCAGGGTTGCGTAAGATCTTTTGTTCACCATTATGCAGTTTGCAGATGATGTTCCCTGATTTGGTTTTCGTTTTCATCACACTCTGTGAATCCTTGGCCCTGGCAAGCACAGCTAACCGCATCGGGGTGAGGTCCTCGTTGATGAACAGACCTTTGTACTGGTCTCTCCCCTTTAACTTGAACCGTGCATCATATAGCTCATCCCTTCTCCTCCTAGCCACAAACCTGACGATGGCCTGTCGAGGTTTGCCGTCGGTTCTCTGTTTTCCAACCCGATTGCACATGGAGATGTCATCGGGTTTGATGTCGACACCAACTTCTTTGGCTATGTTGCATACTTTTTGGATGAGAGCCTCACCTGTCTCCTCCTCATTCTCAGGGAGGCCGTTCACCCGCAGGTTTTCCCTCCTCATCTCCTGCTGGATCTCGTCTTGTTTGAATTGCGTACGAAGGAGGTATGGGTTTACGATCTCCGTCACACTCGCCATGCAGGCATCTTTTACAGCCTGCACAATAGCAGGTACTGCAGCTTTAACCGCTGCTTGGACAGCAGTAGCAACAATTGTGGACATGTCACCCTGGGCAGCTCTCGCCCCCATCTGGCTGACACCCTCCAGCTGGTCTAGTATACCGTCGAAGTTAATGAACACCCCATTCCCCTCTGGTTTGGGCCCTGCTTTATCCTCCATGCCCCTCACTTTTTTGACTGCAGTGTCTATTCCCCCGTGGGCGATAACACTCTCCTTGGCCACGTTGATATGTGATGGAGTGCGAGCACGCTGTGGAGTGAGGAATTTGCCTGGATTCTTCCCTTGTTTTGGACGACCCATACTGTATGCAATGCAGAGCACTGGTAGCTATTAAATACTGCAGGACAATCCCAAAAATGATGATCACAAAAAACTCAAGTTTCGTGGATCCAAGAGTGATAAAACATGTCCAGAAGGTTCCTGAGGCTATAACGATCCAAATATGGCAATATGATGGACCAGCTCCAGTCATAACATGGACAAAATAGCGCACATTTGCAGAGCAGAACAGGGCATGACCTCTTTGGTGTGCACCCACATATATTTTTATATAATTGATATTGATAATTACACTGAAAATCACAGTTAACAGACAATAGAATATCTCAAGGTTAATAGGTCTCTATCAAAAACTGAAAGAAAAAAGGCTGATGGAGTTACTCAATGCTGTAAACTAGATCATAACCGTCTGAGAGTTTACTGTGGAAATCTTGAAGACATTGACACTTGTTCAAGAGCGTCAATATGCCCATAGTAATCTGAATAATTGTTATGTGCAAATGTTGATTAAAATACAAATCATTCCTTTGCTGCTTAAAGCCTCCAAGGAGCTTACAACCATCTTTATTTCGCCGTATGATCCCAAGATCGTTCAGGCCTGAACTGCTACTTCCTAAGTAATTATTTTCCCCCTCAACTCATTCTTTATGAGAAATGAAGTAAAATTTTGCGTCAAAGCTATGGAACGAAATGCTCTGTCTGCATGAATATTATGAAACTGTGATCAACTTTCCATCTGTACTCATAAAAATCGCTAAATGTTAAGTATATACTTAGGAATATTGAAATTTAAACCATCCTACGGTCCTATTAACTACTACGCGGTCAAAACAGATGACGTAAAAATAATAGTACACCGGTCTCCTATTTGTCTTTTTACTAGATCATTGTAGATAACTTTCAAGACACGAAATGCAAAAACGCATTTCTACAGAAAACTTCGTAGAATGAGGGGTACATAACAATTTAAGTTTGACTTGTATGCTGACTACCATTCCGATCAGGCCTTCAGGGCAATCATTTAGGGGCACTTTCGAGATTTTTTTTTTTTTTTATTTTACGGAGCATTGATATTTCATCCCCATCATCACCTGAAGATTAATTTCAGTGAACCTTCCTTCCCATCCTCATTATACCAGCTTTAATCATTATATTCATTATATTATAGCTAGCATTATCGTTATCGCCCTTAATAACATTGTCATCACTGCATATAGTCCAGTTAAAATATGGAATAACCCAAAACAAATTGCAACAGAAAGCATTTCACTTGCATTTAACCCGGAAGAGCTATCGGTATAGTAAAAGTTCCTTAAAATGTTTAATTCTTCATGAATTCAAAATGACCGCCATGTATACCTATTTGCGCTTATCATCTCGGCGTATAAAACCAATAGAAAGTCAATTCTGGTGTGAACACAATTATGACATCAGTAGCAACTTAAACGTATTCCTTTGTACAAAATTTGCACAACTTTGAATTCAAATGCATTTAAAAAATGCCGCCATAAGGTCGGCGTGTTCACCGTTATTGGAATCACTGTCATTAATACCCAAACGGTTACCATGTCGTCAATATCGCAGTCATTTTACTATCTAGCAATAACATAAAGATACAGGTTATCTAGTTTCTTATCGATCGAGTTGCTCACTTATTTTCCAAATGCAAACATCATAATTGATAAATATTTGATCATAATTGACACGATGATGATAATGATAAAGATACAGGTTATCTAGTTTCTTATCGATCGAGTTGCTCACTTATTTTCCAAATGCAAACATCATAATTGATAAATATTTGATCATAATTGACACGATGATGATAATGATAAATCTACAATGAGCATGAGAAATTCCTTCAAACAACTACCAAGGTTGACAT
Source organism: Diadema setosum (assembly GCF_964275005.1). NCBI lineage: Eukaryota > Metazoa > Echinodermata > Echinoidea > Diadematoida > Diadematidae > Diadema > Diadema setosum. Next base: position 36,848,244 of record NC_092694.1, on the reverse strand, counting down.
TTCCTAATGATCAGCAAGACTTGAAATTCTTCAGTGAAATTATTATTTGTCAAAACACTTCATCAATATCATGATGCGTATGACCGTCACTAGATTTAAACATACAACATAGAGGCATGGTTGATCATGAGGCGTACGTAGGCCTAAATGCAATGCTAACATTGATGAATATATCAATTTCATTCAAAGAAGTCTAATCGCATTCATTTTAAGGACAACTTCATTCATATTGTATAGATTAAGTGGATTCATCAACATTAGTAGAACACATCAGTGAAAGTTTGACAAAAATCCGTTCAAAAGTTATGAATGATAAAAGTTTCTGTGCAGCCATTGATGAATGAGAAGACCACGACAATTTTGTAATGGTACGTATATATACGTACAGCGATATAAAAAAAAAAAAAGTTATAAACCGAATCAACATATTTTCATATTTCTTACAAATCGAATGAGCGTTGGCCGTAGCTGTTTTAGAAAGCAAGGGGGAGTATATTTCCCTTAGTTATGTGCGTCAGTAACAATCAAGGGAAAGTGTATTTTTCATAAAGAAATAAATTTTGTGGATTTCTTTTTTTTTTTTTTACATTTTCTGTATATCGTTCATACGAGACATCACAAATTGCAGTTAGTATTTGGAACGGATTTTCCTCAAACTTTCACTCATGTGCTCCACTAAAATTGTTCCATTCACTCAATTCGTACATGTACATTAGGGTAAACCTGCCCTTTCATGTATTAAGGCGCTCTTCTTTTTTCTTTTTTCTTTTTTTTTGGCTGTGAGCATAAGCGTTTACTCTGCTTAACAACTTTCCCTTGGCAACAAACACTGTATTTAGCCGATCTTTTGTATATTTTCTGACGTTTGATTTGAGTCACTTTGATTTGATTGATGTTTGATACGAGTTGCTTTGATTTGATTTATTGGTTTTTGCATTATCATTGTACATGTACACACATTTTGACTATATGTATATGTATAATATATATATTATATATATATGGGTGAAAACGTTGAACGATGTACAATTGGGCAAATCAGGGGTCAAAATTAAAACATGTGACTCATTGATATAGATATATCTCAGTGAAATGTCATTATTGTCACCTTTCTTGCAAACCCAATTATACTGGGATATCTCCAAGGGTGTTGTTTTTATTCAAGGTTAAATAGAACTGTGACATAATGGCGAATGTCTCTGACTAAAATAAACATCGTTTTAGTGAAATTTCAAATGAAGGGTGAAAAAACATTCAAATGAAAATAGTTTAATCTTGTTCATACTTTCGAAGACTGTGTTAATTTGTTCCTAAAATATTGTTTACCTCCTGTGAAGTTTACAAAAGCTAATACACATTGAAGTTAAAGAAAAAGTTGAGTTTTTGTCATTTAAGCAGAGATTTTCATATTCTTATCTTCACTTTCATCTCATTTGAACAAAACATGTAGCAGGGGTCTCATTTGTTTAAATGTTAATGTTCAGTAGATACTAATAATGAATTTAGTGCATTTCGTTTGATCAAATCACCATAAAAGCCCTATACAGACGCTGGAAGTAAGCCATGTTTTGATCAGACACGTTCTGGTTTCACTCATAGACGTTCCTCAGACATAGGCAATACAAATGATGTCCTTTGATCCATATTTAAGAGTTTTGTGAGGAAACAACATTTTCCTTTATTAAACACATGTTAATCTTTTGTCAACAATTCAGAATGGTAATTTCAACTTGAATTATTTTTCATATACTAACTGATTGTAACTACGAATCTCCAAATTGTAAGAGGAATTTCGATTTCTGCACCAAAAATCAACAACAAGCCTGTTCTTGATACATTATTCAGATCTTACAACACCTTTTAATGACAGACAACAAAATCACATGAAAAATTTGCAATTTCAATTACTTTACCTAATAACTCATTTATATCAGAGACATTTGCTTTTCCATCAGGGACGTTTCGGCTGTAAGTTATCACTAAAATTAAACATCAAGCAAATGGACATACCACATTCATTGAGAAATCATTTACCTAGGCCTAAATGTCGAGAATTGTTTTTGTTTATGATGACCACTACTTTGCATTTTACCTTCAGGTGTATATGCAGGTGTGCCCACAAGCTATCAATTTTGTATATGTTTGCTCTCAATTGTAGTCCAAATCTATAACACAGGTAGACACAAATTTATTGATACTAATTTAATTTGACCCCTTAGTCGAAAATATGATTGTATGAGTATAAGCCAGTTTGGATTTTCATTAGGGACCGTATCTGGGCCACTGTTATGATGTCGTCTCAGAAAGCTGTAATTAACCTTTGCTTATCCTAGAAGCATCAAATTTCGCTGCGCTTGTTTTTTCATACTATGGCAGATATAAATTGTAAACAATGTAATGCACTTGCCACAACACCAAACTCAAAAGAATATCGACAGTATGGTATAGCAACTGTTTGTTGACCAAAAGTGAACTGAAAACCTCTTTCAAGAGGTTGGCAATGATAACATAACAATATTACATTTTATCTGTCACATCGTTAGGTGATTATTAATCCTTCTTCCTTCAACTCAAAGGCGATGCATTATAGTGTTCATAGTGGAAACTAGGTAAGGGACATTCTTAATAGACGTTTTCTTGTTTCATCACAGACGTTAGTATTTTTCCTTTTCTCATGTATTTGGCTTACAAACCTCAAAAATATCACTAGAATATTTCACCTTACTTCCAAAGGAAAAAGCTTCATTAAAGGGGAAATTCAGCCCAAATGTATAAAGTTATTCGCTGATAAGAAAGAAAATCATACGGGCTCCACAAAAATGAGAAGGTTGTGACATTTTGAAGTTTCGTTAGTTCTTCAGTAAACAGTTTTTGAATAGTCATTATGAATCTGCAAATGGCAAAAAGAGCATGTCATCCCCTCACAACTTGCCATAACATTTGAACATAATATTTTGAAATTTCCAGTTTTTCATTCAAACATAATTATGCCCCAGGCTTAAATCCGGGTATATATGTAATTGATCACTATTCCGAAGGTAATCAACCAGGAATAGCATTATGTTTCAGATTTCAATGCCAGAAACATTAAATTGTCGTTATTTTTTGTACACGATCAATGGAAAATGGAGAGGTTATGGCATGGTTAGCTCACTCATTTACATATTCTTATCCACTGTACAAAAACCTTATTTGCAGAAATTGGCAAAAATTCAAAAAGGCAGTTAAGTAAGGGTGCAATTAAAAATAATTAAGGGTTCAAGTGTGTCATGCCATTGTTTCAAATTGGGTGCAAATTATTTGAACCTTTACTTCTTAGCGTATAAGCCTAAAATTTCACAGGCTCAAAAGCAAACGTAGTGACGTGCATTAAAAACAGAGTCGGCATTATAACATTGAACTGCATTTCTCCTTCATTTGGTATTCAATGTCCTCAATCAGTGCATAGTATCGACTGTGTCGCTTGCGACACCTGAAACCGGGGTTGGGAAAGTCATTATTGTGTAAACAGATGGCACCTCCTAGATATCCGTCCGGTCTTGCCAGTACCACGGCCGTGGTCTGGAACTTGTAGGCTCCATGAACATGACTGAGACTAAAGATCCTAAACAGGATATTCGGAGTGTTTACAATCCACCCGGTCTTCCCATCTTGCTGTAAGAAAAAAAAATAGAGTAAAAATGATATTAAAGTTAACTTGCCATGCACTGGAGCAATGTACGCACAAAAAAATGAACGTCTCTGATCAAAATTATAAAATCAACATTGTTTTTAGATTGCGCAAATTACCTAGAACAATGTATGTATACGAGGGCCATCTACTGTGGAATAATGAAAGATCTACTCCCAATTGTAGTAGTTGAAAATATGTAAAACGTCCCGTATAACGTCTCTGACGTAAACATCTTTGCTTATCAGTACTTAAAGGGTTTGATTTTTTCAAGATATTAGCATTATATTTGGATTGAGGAACCTATGTGCTACAAACGTAGGCAGCAATTCGCCATGATGGGTCATTAATATTGGTTTGAGAACATATCTGATTTGTTCAGAGAACGTCCCTGACCTAAACCTGTTTTTCTTACATTTCTGCTTCTCTCACAAAAAAATACGTAATTCAAAGTGACTACTACAATATAATTATAGACTACTGACCTATTACTAGTCATAAAACACAGTTTCTGTCCAGGCCATGTGTTTACACTTGCTCAATCAACAGAAAACCTTAAATCTGAAACTCTTCTACACATTTTCAACATATTTCAGGAAGCTTCATTTTTCTTAATATTATAACACGCCCGTGTAAACTTTGTTCTTCTTGTTCCTATAATACTAACCGCACCAATCCAGACCTAATTTTACTTTAATGTTCTCATAATTTGTAGAATGGATGTCTTTATTTCATGAAACAGTAATTATCAGAGACGTTTTTCATTTTGCTCATAGGTCTTTGGTCTTCATGTAGAATCTTACATATTTACTGTCTATCCTTCTTTAATTTATTTCTAATCCAAAGGTTAAAATACATAATTTCACAGATGATACTAATTGGCAAATCTACGGAATGATAACTGTTATAAATCGGCACAAACACCAGGAAAGTTTTTGTTATTACTCACATTTTCAGGATTTGTGGGCATTTCCGTTGTTGAATTATGCCGACTCGATTGCAGGATGGCGCGTCAGTGCGTAATACAAGCGCGCAAATAAAGTATCATGCAGTGTGTAAGTGTCAGATGAGGGAATATCCCTTTAGAGATTTTCAATCAGAGACATTCGCTTTGATCAGAGACGTTTGCCAATTTGGATTTTCAACCAGAACTCATTTTTATGGACAGTATGCTGCTCTTGTTGCCAATCATCATAATCGCCTGGCTCACAGTGACGTACTGATCACCAGTTTTTATCTCAAGCATAATCAACTTTCATTAATGACACCATTAACCAATCGAACATCTCTGATGGTTATTCAGTATAATTTTCTTTAATGAGCCACCACGCGATTATTTTATACAGCTCACTCACAAATTTTGATGGAATGGTAGTATGGATAAGACGCTAAATAAATATGGCCTTACATGTTTTCATATTCATCCTGGAGTTTTTGCGTCAAGGAAAAGATAATTCATTCAGAGACGTTCTTTTTCAGACATGAGTGAATTCAAAAGTTCCTGATAAGATAAATAATAAACACGTTCACGGCAGAAGTACTTGATTAAATAGTTGGAGTATGTGGGCTTACTCACAAGGAAAAACAAAGCTGTAGAATTGGATAAGAAAAAAAATTGCGACTTCTGATTCTGGGATTTTTTCATAAAATATGTATTTTTGTCAATTTTTTCAACTTTAAGGCATTATTTTTTAAAGGAATGCGGTAACAACAATACAAAGTGTATATTTTCTGAAAGGCACAACCCTCCCCTACCAAATGATACATAAAACTATGAAAAACACCCACAGGTGACAATTTTACAAGGGTCTGAATATCGCAAAGCCCGAAAATGGCCAATAGGCCGGTTTACTAATGTATGCACAGATCTTTAATTTTGCACACGGCCGCAACCTCGGGCAAACAAAGGATGCGAGCCTGCAACGTCGGCTGCTGCAGCCGTCCCCGACACGTCCCCACATGTAGACTTACGTGTATGTTGTGTGCATGTGTGCGATGCATCAACTTCGACTTTACCTCCTGGCATTTCGTGTGGCTCTAAATCAATTCCCAACCTTAGATGAGGGAAAATTCTGCTGTGATCAAACGCAATTTGGACTATAGTTTCGATTTTATTGAATTTTGGCTTCGATTTTGTCTCCAGTAGTTCTGAAAATGGGTGGAAAACACTGCTGCTACGGAACATACAACAGTATGACCGCATCACTTCAAGCTTCAATGATTTTAAGCATTATGATTGATTGTGAAATCTAAACTAGACAACGAATCTCTCATAATCGATATGTTTCCAAGGATTCTTTTTAAAAGTTAGACTCAGACTGATTAGACTTCATGAAATAGAATGACGATTTTGACTTATTTTTCTATTAACAATAACAGTTAGGGGGCCTAGCCCTATATAATAATGATAGACTAGACCTAGGCCTAGATCTAGAGTAGATCTAAACGTAGGCCTAGACCTAAAATTAAAAACAAAAACAATGATAGACCTAACCTCCCTGACATTCGCAGTAGGCAACATTTATTTCCCCCGTTGACTTATTCATCACGACCCAGGTCTGGTACGTTGGTTTGTTGAGGTATGTCCGGTCGCCCTGGAACACGAAAAGGGCTCGTGTCCGAAACCTCATTGAACTTCAGGCTTGAAACACTCCCATCCGCGAAAAGACGGTAGTCCTCAAATGACTTGTATCCCTTTAGCTTTTCCAGTCATAGTCAGTCCGATTGATGATCAGGTAGTTGAACACGTCAAAGAGTCCAAAATCTGGAATACTCTCGAAGTTGGATGTAAACCCAGCTAGCTTGTTAGGATCGGAGAACGAGCAGCCTACCAGAGCGAGCTTCTCCTGCAGTGACCGGCCGGTGTCCGCCCGGGAGAGGTCGGGATCAATGGGCAAATCCAAATCGGCTACGGCAGTTGCACTAGTTTGATGAGTTTCTCCTTGTTGTAGCCGCTTGTGCTCACACCTATATCCCTAAAATACTCAGTTAATTCCTTAACTGTCCAATTCTTCCATGGCTTGCTCGAACTTTGGCTAGAACTTGAAGCTGACGTCATCTCAAAGCAAGATTATAGCAAACAAAAGTTGTCGATTATCCGCAGCGAGTAATGATCGTAGACAATACACGCGTGAATGCAAAAACAGTGTGGCGCGCGCGTCCGCGCTTATTTCGCTTGCCCGACTTAGTTACAATCACTAGGGTCGCGTGGGGTTGACGTCATTATGCATATAATTAGTAAACCGGTCTATTGTACATCGTTCAACGTTTTCACCCATATACCTATATTGCTTACATATTAATTTTGTCTCCATTGAATATAAATGTATCACAAAAGTGTGTCCGTGGTACAATGATACAGAAGGACTCTAGCTTAAAGGTACTAGCCCACATTTGCAAACCCACGGAAATCAAAACTGCATAAAGCAGGTCCAATATGACTTCAAGTACAAGTTATAACAGTAACATACCTCACCTGTTGCTCTCTGTCTATACAATTCGATAAAAGAGAGAAAATCATTGTTTTAAAATCAATTTTCAAACCGGGTCAACCCGACCCAAAATCGAATTACGAGCGCGGGCTAGCTACGCACATTAACTTACACATGTATCGCATGCATGTAGTACGTGCGTGGACCGGAGCTAGCGAGCGTTTTTATACGCATGCATACGGTGCATTTTCATTTATTTTTATGAAAGTAATGGACTAACTGGAACGAAATTTTGCACAGGTGTTACTACAATCATACCTAAACTCCATGCTAACTATGAAACCAATTGCTGCAGGTTTACAAATGTGGGCTAATAAATTTGATTTGCTTGCAGCCCTTAACATAATGCATAATACATAATGCATACGAAGAGGGAAAAAAAGTGTTGAAGAGTGACTTGCGTAGGGAAGGAATAGAAGAAAGGGAAAAAGGAAAGGAGAGGTTTGACTGCTGTCAGAAAAGGTTTGCCTGTTTGTTCACATCTTACACTCTTAAAACATCCGAGTCAGAACTGACCAGGAACTGGGTCCGTTGGGGTCACACACCATTCCGGGTCAGAAATGACAAGGAATGGGGTCAGATATGACCCATTCAGAGTCACGAATATTGGGTCAGGGTGACCCCATTTGGGGTCTTCATGACCAAATTCCAAGTCATTTTTTACCCGGAACGGTGTGTGACCCCAACGGACCCAGGTCCGGGTCAGTTCTGACTCGGATTTTTTTTAGAGTGTAGGGTATCCCCTGGATTACTGTTCTTCTTCTTCTTCTTTTTCTTCTTCTTCTTCTTCTTCTTCTTCTTCTCCTCCTCCTCCTCCTTTTCACATAGGCACAGATGGACAGTTTTGTATTAAAGCCAGGTCATGGGAGGTCATATGACTACCTAAGAAATCATGTTTGGCAAAATTTACAAGGAAGTTTATGCACAGCACATATACATCAACATGTTATAGGATCATTGATGTAACGATATGTGATTTATGTATTATTCTCGACATGCTAACTATACATACAAAGATAGGCTAGGAAAAAAAAAATCACGTAATAAGGTGTCAATGATGTTCTGGGCAATTCGTTCATAGACAAGTAAGTTCACGTCCCACAGTAAAACGAACACGAAACATATATCATCACATTAAGAAATATCATTTATCAGTTTGTCTGAAACAAATGCTGTTTACAAGAATTTGTTGCACTTTGAAATTGCCCATTTCATAGTAAAATCCGATTTTACTTTGTAGATATTATGGTAGCGGCCAACAGTCAATCAGACATTGTGTGGGTTCAAACGATCAATGGCGATACTCAAATTATTTTTATCCTCATTTATTGAAAAAAGATATTCATAAAACGTGTTCATGACCTTAAATCTTCAGCTATATAAAGTTTGCCTGCTGACTGAACCTTGTTATAGTACGAAATTAACAAAAATAAAATTAAATGCCGCAGATTGTGCTGAACTATATGGAGGGTGGAGAGGACGACCCGGGGTAATAGTGTTGGTGGGGAACAATAAGGTTTTTCCAAATAAGCACACCAACACACACACACAAACACACACAAACACATGTAGTGTTTTTCTGCAGATACTCGTAAAACCACACCTTGCTAGAAAAAACAAACAAACACGAAATCATGCTTCCTTGCTCGCCTGGATATGCAATTTCAAACTCTTCCCTATAATTATGATAATTATCATCAATGATTATACTACAATTTACAATCCCAACATTTTTTGTTACTTTGACCATTTTTTTTTAATTCTAGACAAAAGGATTTTTATAGTGACCATTAGTTCGCTGTCTCATTGACTTGGACAAAATATAAAGCTCTACTAGACCATCATTGTCAGATATATTTCAAGACAGAATAAATTCGTGGACAAGTTGGCAGGGTCATTTTAATCATCTGTATATTGCAGCGTCCACTACTCAGACAAATATGTAGAGCTTGTCTGTTGTGCAAAGAGCGAGTTCGCCCGTATCGAACTCGCGCAGGTAATACCAGTGTCGGTTTGTCGGTTTCTTAAAGCTGAACTCCTTGACAAGAGTGTGCATGTACTCCAGCTTGCTCGTGTACCGTTCGATGGTCAGAAAGTTGTTCTTGAAAACCCAGGCTACGATGATAGATCCGTTCTGGCATTCAGCCGGGAAAGGAACTGTTTTCTCTTTTGTCACTTGAACTTTCTTTTCAGAGGTCACCGTTTCAAAGAGTAAAACGCTGGTAGAACTCTTCAATATCACAGAGCTGCAATGTTTCTGGGCAAGAATTTGGTGAGGTAGGTGCTCACTACACTCAGCAACCGTTTTAAGTGAATCATAACCTAAGTCATTAGAAAGGTGGTGCACCTCGATTTTCTTGGAATTCCTGTAAGAGAGATAAATGTCACGGACCCGTTAATGCTGACATTACCTAGTCCACCTTCCTCTCCGATCCTGGGACGTATGAAAGAGTTACTCCAATAATCCTCTTTAAACGTCTGCGTGTAGACCTTGACTTTGTTCTCGCAATCACGAATTACACAACGTCCGTCCGATAGGAAATCCAGTCGTCGGACCTGCACATCTTTTAGCACCGTCTGCAGCAGTTCACCATCACTGGAGTAGAGGTAGATTCCACCGTCTTGACATCCAACGGCCATTGTACCGTCAGCTCTTGCAGCCATACAGCTCATGCTGTCTATCCTCGGTAGGTCCACATTTGCCTTAAGAACCCATTTGTAGCGCCAGTCTCGAAGAACTCCACATCTCAGTTCAAGTCTCGATGGTAACCCACTGAACTCAATCTGACTTGCTCGCTCCATAACCCTTCTCAGCTGGAAATATCCAGGAGTATCCTGCCCAAGAATATCATCTAAAGTATTCCGGATCGTCTCGTGGGCCGATAGGGCGTCTTGTTCAAGAGGTGCCTCTTTGGCCTTTACAACTAACTGTTCTAGAACATCTATGTCACCCAGCACTTTTTGGTTGTGCTTCGTCACGTCAAGCAGGTCTACTTCAAGTTCTTCAAAGAGTCTTTTGACGCGACTCAACAGCGTTGTCTTACATCTTTTGAGTCGCTGGATAGATAAAGTGTAGATTTTGTCAACATTAGCCCTAACCATTTTCTCACACTCTTTCAACGCCAACTGCTTCTTCTCGGCTAATCGTATTTTGTTGAGCAGGGCTGTTTTCCGCCCCTCTTTCTTATTTTCCAGTTCTTTAATACTCTTCGCCAAGCTCTTCTCGTGCTTAATCGCAGTTATGATGTAAATCTCTTCGTGCAAATGATCCAATCTTTGACATCTTAAACATAAGAACTTCTGGCACTTGATACAAAAATGGTTTTCTACGTCCATTTGATGTTCTTTGCAGGAACGTCTCCAATTTAGAGGAATTCGTTGCTGAATGTCTTCCACCTGAACAACCGTGTCCTTGGAAAAAGGTTTCCAGGTGGCGTAGTTCCTCTCACACTGCACGCACATGATTGCACTGCAATCCTGAGAATATCCGGCGGCTGGGGAGTGCTTGGAAGGCGCGCAATTCGTGCACGTTGGTGTCGAGATTTTCATGTCAGAGATTTCACATGTATGTTTGTTTGTAATTTGGTCACACCTCCACTGGGGATCGGAGTCTGTTTTCCGCACACGGGACATGACATTGTCATTAGCTGACCTTGTGCCCTATGTAGTTTTTCGAAGCAATCGAGGCAAAATGTGTGGGCACAAGGCAGGGACTTCGGTTCGCTGAACATCGTCAGACATATAGGGCAGCAAAGATCCTGCGTCACGAATTGTTGAAATGACGACATTTTGACACCTGTATGCACGATAAGATAATGAGACAGCTGTCAACGCACAGCGCATTATGACGATTATTCGTGTTATGTCTATTCTCAACAGCCTTGATCACAAACCCAACACACCATTCAGCCTGCCATCAGGTGTTATGTCTTACGAAACTTAGATATCAGGGGTTCTGTGTATGCTCTACTTTCTCTGCCTGCGGATGGACAGTGAACTACGGTTAGACATCGAATATCTGCTCAGACAATAAAGGGAATGAAATAACGGAGAAAGAGATGGAGCTTGGATTGATTAAATCTTTACCAGCACCCCCCCCCCCCCCCGCGAAAGGATGACAAGGTCGAAAACCCATGATCCAAATGAAACAATAACACATTTGTGAAGACGAGTACGTTCACGGATCATAAGAATAACACGAAAATTTTGTGTTTCGAACAAATACATAAGGGCCTACTGTTGTAACAAGTACTGTCTTCTAAACAAAAGACTGACATGCAAGCATGTAAGACTATTCCAAAATTATTGCTAAATTAGCAATGATGATGAATAGAATATTTATGTTTTGTTCACTCTGTAAGAAACAGGTAATTTTGATCGGACTTGTCTCACCTCATCCTGTCTCATAAGAGAAGGGAGTAAGTGGGAATGTATAATAAACTTCTAAATTACAAATAATTAAAGAAAAGACAACCCTGGTCTTGTTGGTTACATTTTCATTATTCCTAAGGCCCGTTAGTCCGAATTTCATTTGTCCGAAAATGAAAAGGTTGGTTATTCCGAAGGCTCGTTATTCCGAAGGTGCGTTAATCGGAATACGAAATAAAATTCACAATACCGAGGGTTGATCGTTATTTCGCAGCTTCTTTTCATTTCCTGGTTTAAATGAACCTCTGATACAATCCTTTGGAATAACGTCACAAAATGTTTTGATTAACGAACATCTATTTATATGGAATTTGTGTGTTTCGGACTAACTAACATCTTCTGGAATAACTAATCTTATTTCGTTCTCGGATTAACGATACTTTGAAATAATGAACATCACCCCCTAATGCTATGTTTGTTTGCAAAAAGCACAAGAAATTGGAGAAACAGATCAGTGAAGCTCTGGAAAAGAAATCAGGCGCTTAGAAATATCCTTGAATTGTTAAAGTTTAGAAAGGTAGACAAATTGGCAATCAAGTATGTGTGACGTATGTGTTAAGAAGCTGCCAATTCGGTTTGTAAATATGTATTTGTTTGAAATACCTTTTTTCCCATGTTTTACGTTTGAAGAATATTTTTCTTTAAACCTGTAATTCACATATGTGATGTATTTCTGCATGTCCTCCTCGTCGGATAAGTTCTATCTGTGCCAGAATCTTTGGAAAAATGAAGAAACTAAATGAAATCTTGTGTATAAAACAGATTGAGAGCTGCTCAGCTGCTGCAGCAAGATAATAATAATAATATAATTGTTTTGGATATAAATTCCAAATTTTATTGTCCAAGAATGAAAATTCTTTTTGCCCAATTGATCGTGGGCCCGGCAGCCACTGAGCAGCGCCAGATCGACGTTGCTCTAACCTTTTCAACTGTTGAACGGCAAACAAGGTAGCAGCAACTCCCATCTTTTAACGTCTTTTGGTATGACGCGGCCGGGGTTTGAACCCACGACCTCCCGATTGTGAGGGCAGCCGCTCTACTCACTGAGCCAACACATCGGTCACTGAGCCAACACATCGGTTGACTACTTAGTCTTAATCTGTATGAAATTATACACTGCATAACTTTTCAAGTGTCAGATTTTCTCCTCCTATTTTTCTGTTTTCATACAAGCAACATATTATCAGGCTGGAATTTCCATTAACCCTATGAAGCCCAAGCTATTTCGACCCCTTCCAGACCCAAGGGGGGGGGGGGGCCTATAACTTCTTTATGATGTATCACCGTCATAAAGTTTGGCACATTGCATTGGTAGAACAATTCATATTCTACATGAATTTCTCAAGGTCACCCATTGAGGTCGCTTTTAACCAAAATATATAGAAATACAAAGGAAATAATATATGCTAAAATCATATTTTTCTTTATATTTCTCTATCCCCAGTATATGTGTTTTCATTTCATACCAATGATTTCTATATTTGCCACAAAGGAAAAGCAAGTCAACCTTCACTAATTGTCACGGTTGAAATTTCTTAAGGTCAATACATGGCGGTGGTGCATGTAATGATACTTAACAATGCCCCCAAAAGCCACCCATCTAAAGTACTACCACTAGCATCTGGAAGAGCGCCTATATACACCGAGGTGAGGTATAGACGCTAGTATATCTCAATCCTTTCCTCATCTTGCCTTCACCGCCCGCAGCGTGAAGAGCCTGATGTCAAGTCCAATTAGACTTACCCGGTTGATTATTCACTCCACCGTCAGACCCAGACAGTGGCGTATCTAGGGGGGGGGGGGGGGGGGCAAGGGGGGCACGTGCCCCGGGCGCCACTCTTTGGGGGCGCCGAAAACGAAAAAAAAAAGAAAAGAAAAAAGAAAAAAAAACGAAGAAGAAAAAGAAAAAAAGAAGGGAAAAAAAAAGAAGAAGAAGAAGAAGAAGAAGAAGAAGAAAAAAACTCGCCCGGACCGGAAGGAGGGAGAAGGGGGGGGGGGGGGGAGAAAAAACCAAATCAAACAAGATGAAACGAAAAATGACAATGTTTATTGTGTTTACACAGGAGTTCCATGTTTTGTAAGCTGAAATTTTGGCTCGCTCGTTGCGCTCGCTCGCCAAAATTCATATAAAGAGAAAAAAGAAGATAAGAACAAAACGTTATGATGACGCGGACAAAATGACAATGTATATTGTGTTCACACATGCCATCGTTAGAAGGCAAAATGTTACACGGAGCAGCGGCTGCAATTTTATTTCTTTCGTTCTGAAGCGATCGCCTATTGGATCAAACGAGGGCGCCAAAGGTGTCGAACATACGGGGGGGGGGGGGAGCAAAAAAAAAAAAAAGATAAGAACAAAACGCGGAAATATACAAATTTCGGCTCACTCGCGCGTCCTAATTTAGAGTATTTTCTTTTCAAGTCCTCAGTTTGTTGGTATAAATCGTTATCTATAAGGCCGTCACCATTTTATAATTTTCTTGATTAGAATTGTAAGATTTAATAAGCAAAAATGACAAGAATTCCATGTTTTGTAAGCTAAAATACAAAAATTTTCGGCTCGCTCGCTGCGCTCGCTCGCTAAAATTTATCACAAAAAAATTAAGAACAAAACGTGATGATGACGCGGAAATATACAAAAATTTTCGGCTCGCTCGCTGCGCTCGCTCGCCAAAATCTATCTAAATTTATTACATTTAAATCACCCTCATCTATAAGGCCGTCACTATATCTTTATTAGAATTGTAAGATTTAATAAGCAAAAAATGACAACAATTCCATGTTTTGTAAGCTGAAATACAGAAATTTTCGGCTCGCTCGCTGCGCTCGCTCGCTAAAATTTCTCCAAAAAAAAAGAGAGATAAGAACAAAACGTGATGATGGCGCGGAAATATATAAATTTCGGCTCACACGCGCGTACTAATTTGGAGTATTTTTTTCAAGTCCTCAGTTTGTTGGTATAAAGCAAAAAATGACAAGAATTCCATGTTTTGTAAGCTGAAATACAACAATTTTCGGCTCGCTCGCTGCGCTCGCTCGCCAAAATTTATCACACACAAAAAAGATAAGAACAAAACGTGATGATGACGCGGAAATATACAAAAATTTTCGGCTCGCTCGCCAAAATTTATCTAAATTTATTACATTTAAAATCACCCTCAAAAGACCCCTTTTAAGTGCTTGAAAAAGCATATCATGTAGACTTTTTTTAAAGTCCCTACCGGGATGGGCTTGGGGTTGAACACTTTTTCAGAAATTAGGGGCGCAATTTTCGCGCTTGCCCCGGGCGCCGTTTTCCCTAGATACGCCGTTGGACCCAGATGTCATCATGGATGTCCCAGGAACAGTAGTCGAAACTTTCGCCGATGGCTGTCTTCTTTTCCGGCCCACCGCCCTTTTTGACGGCGGTGGAGCGATGTCAACGGGACAGCGATGCCGGCACTTCGGCCACGACGGCGAGATGTCTGTCTCGTGATCATTCCATACCCGCGGACTGGTGCTCGTTTTCTAGCTTTAGCTTTTGCCATAGTGTCTGTTATAAAATGATGAATTAGATCCTGATAAGATTATTATTATTGAGAAGTACACTTTATAAGTTCACAAGGTATTAATTTTGCTTATTAAACATGATTTTGTTTCTAACAGGTCATAATCAATGAAATATAGTGATTCATTATAAGTTAAGCAGGTCATATTAGCAATCTTACGTTGTGATGGATATAGTATTGACTAGGCAATATATTGATATCGGGGCTTTTGCTGTATTTTGTATTGTTTAACCTCGGGAAAATAGCTGAATTGCAATGGTATCAAACGAGGATAGGTTTCAACAGATTATTAAAGAAATAATACACAGTCATTATGGTTCGGGAATTACCCACTCTTGGTACGTTCAAGACAATCCAAATATCCTCGGCTATTCTCGGCTATCCCCTATGGCGAGTTAGACTTTTCGTCCTCATAAGTCCTATATTCTATAATAAACTTAATCATATTCTCCCATATGAAAGCACAATTCAAACTTATTTGCTATGAAGGACGTACATACTAAGAGAGCATGCTGGCCCTTAATTTACAAATGACAGATACCTCATCATAATTTGCCAAACTGTGTGTTTGATTATTGTTGTAATATTGAGCATGGTTATGACACAAGTGGACTAAAATTAAATTTGCATTATGACCCAGCAAAAGGCAAAAATAAAACCTGCAATTGGTAAACAAACCATATCATTATAATTATGCTGGAAGTATACCTCCCAGAGGTTTACCAATTTATCTAAAAGAAACAACAAAAACTCACAAAACACCTTTCGCAAATCATTAAGAATATATGACTTTGATAGCGAATCTAACTTTTGATCATTTTATTTCAACACATCGTCTTTTTTTTTTTTGATCAAAACTTCCTAAATACGCCACAAAAAGTGTGCACCACATCGTTCAATATAAGTTCTAAAAGTGCGTAAGATCATACGTGTGAGAGAGATTCCCGCAACAATTTCACGCAGTAATAAAATGATTTATTTCGGGTTGTTATTTCCGTTTCTCAGCTTATCTTGTACCTTTTCATTGACACATTTCCTATTATATTTCATCCAAAATGAGCACAAAATCGTTCATTTGAATTCCAAAAATGCAGAAACTCAATGGTGTTCCCGAAGGGGGTATAAAATCCTAATACCCCCTCTCATTTCGTACTCTCCCCCACCCGCCCTTCCTACCCTGCTCGGTCGATGCGCTTATTTTGTTAGATTGTCCAATAATGTGGGCAGTAAATAAGAGAATTAAGATATAATGAAAGAATTATAAGTCTGTTTGTTTGCATTTTATTTTTTTTTTTGCTTTGCAACTTAAAGAAATAACAAACAGTGATGTACCCATATGGTCTTACTTTCTCCATTGGCATGACTGGAAATTTTCCAAATAGATCACTCAAAGTTTGCACCAGATTGTTAGATTCCAAATCTAGAGCTTCAACACCTCTCTGTATAACTGTCGTACGGGAAGGAAACACCCCCCCCCGGGGGGGGGGGGGGGGGGTGCTCACTGCGTTCGGCCATATTCCGGGGCCTACCTATCCTACCCCATACTTGAGCGCTTTACCCGAAGTGTCAGAAAGGTCCACCATTTCCAATTTTGAACTTCCTCCATAAATATTTCCATTTCAAGAAAATGAAATTTCAGGAAGAGCAAGAAGTCTTTCTCAACAACAGCAATGTAATTATTGGATTGTCCTGGCTACGCAGCACATTTCATGCCTCAATCTGTTCAAAGTCGAGGCGTGTCTCCATGCATAGCTTATGTACAGTAGAATACATCACATATGATAACTTATTTGAACCGTACTTACCTATCTTTTGAACTTTTCAAAGAAGTCTGATCCAATGACGCTGTAGATTAATCCAATAATTTTGCTCTTAGCAGCTTCAAGCAAACATCATCTTTCAAAACAAACACATACACGCACAGTAGACATGGCAGAAAAGAGGAGATGCCTCTACTGATTCCTCGATGTGAAGACAAGGTTTGACAACAACAAAAAAGCGCGAGCAGGGGACTATGTTATCACACACTGCACGTCATCCCATCACTCAGACAAGATATTGCAACATTTTCCTGCTCACCAATGTGTTCCTGCGCAATGTGGTGCTCTTTTGTATTTTTGTTATTGCAATTGGCAGGAAAAAGTCCATACAGGAAAGACAGCGTTAGCGTAAGTTCATGACTATGTCTCACATAAAAATACTCTCGGATATCGCTATTATACCTTGGTTCTTCTGTAACAAAGACAGCCAAGATCCACTCATGTTTAAAGGGATTGTATAGTTTTGGTTCAGACCTAACTGCAGGTTTCTAACATTGTTTTGTTGAATTAATGAGAAACGTAAAAGAGGATGTAATTTCAAGAGGAATTCAACACTAATTTGATGAAAATTCATTTTGAAATGCTCGAGATATCCAAAAAAGAGCAATCCTGATAACAGTGGGACCCACCTTTTATTGAGATCGCTTTGTTTTACTTTGTTTTTGGATGTCTCAGGAAATTCAAAACCGATTTTCATCTAATAAACTTTGAATTCCTCTTAGAATGGTATATGCTCTGTACTATTTCATAAGGAGTTTCTTGGTATCTCTCAAAAAGTTTATAACTCGATCCTCATCTGCACCAATATTATACCATAAATGTAGGTAAAAAACGTTAAATCAGGGAGGTGAGCTGGTTAAATCCATCTTTTCATGTCCCTTTTATACATACACACATACACACACATAATAGTGCCAGAGATTTTTTCTTTCCCAAACGTACGTGGTGCCTCATTGTGTGTAGCATAGTGAAAGAAATTAGACCTGAGGCGGACGTCCGCTTGATGTCTAATTTCTTTCACTCTTTATATTCTATATATATATATATATATATATATATATATATATATATATATATATATACATATATATTAATAAATATATGATATATATATATATACACATATATATATTAATAAATATATGATATATATATATATATATATATATATATATATATTAATATATGTAATATATAATATACATATATATATTTTTTTTTCACACAGACATGTGTACTTTCTTCTTTTTTTCTTTCCTTCTTTTCGTCGGAAGTCCGATGCAAGGCATGAATGACGACTCATAAAGATGAATTTTTAAAAAAGTATTGTTTATGTTAGGAAAACTGGGGTAAAACTGACAGACCTCAGTATTTCCTTCATTTTGGTTCCACCATGCCCCCCCCCCCCGCGCCATACTCCCATAAACCAGCCAACAGAAGCGAAGGCACAGAAAGAAGGGAGAGTCAACCAGACGACATACCTAAACGTGACTGATGTACTCTTTAAACCTATTATTAACTTTCATTTCCAAACATTGATGGCCAATTGAAGTTACAAGTCACGAATAACAAACATGAAAAATGATGAAAATCAGCAGCTCTCTGATGACCACTAAACAAACATGCGGAGACAATTGAGCAAGTTACCAAATATTTAATTTACCAGATGTGAGAGGTTAAAACGTTAATAAAAAGTAAAATATCAAGCTTTGGGATTGGATGTACATGTAAAATGACAGGATGATGATGACAAATTCAAAATGTTAAATGAGGAACTTGTTCAAAGTTGAGTTATCAACGGTAAAGTTGTTATATATATGATTACAATCTCTATCTATACATATATATATATATATATATACATATATATATACACACATATATATATATATATATATATATATATATATATATATATATAAAATGAAACTTTATAGCCGTCAGTATGCATGTTACACAATGCTATTGTACCTAATAATACTACATTGTGGCATTACTAGATTGAAGCATACATCTGGAAGGTATAGTCTTTGCTAAAATGTGTGTTTGTATACTAGTACATTTATCACATATCAACTGAACGTTATTATTATGAGTTGTGCACGGATTTTAATAAACAGAACAATTTACAGTGTTTCGCATGTGTATTACACGTACGTATACATGATATAAGATTAACGTATTGTAATATTCCATTTCAAAGAGCCTGATCGCATTCAGATGAAAAAAATCATTTCTCCACGAGCTATAGAGTATATACACAAGTCTTCATTCTGCTTAACAAGACTGAATTAACGCAATATAATTCTGTCTATGCATCTGTATGTTAATTACTGTTCATAACAAATACTTGAATGATCTTCTGTTTCATGTCGTCTGATTTAGATACGGGACGCAGTATGTTCTCGACATTGGCAACGTTTGGAAACAAGAAAATCATAACACTTGCAACGAGATGCTCCAATATCTTCACAAAGGACTCGCCGACGATATTATGGGCAATTCAGTCATTGTCAAAACCTATTCATTCTTTCATTCTTTCATTAATGAATTAAATGATTACTTAATTAATCAATTCATTCATTTTTCCATTCTCAGCCGAACCATATATATTTTACAGAAGTTGTACAAAAAGTAAATAGTAAGTTCACACTCCACACTAACCCCCCCCCCGAAAAGAAAACAAGAAAATGGAAGATTACCTTACAAAACAACTGCAAAATGATGGTTTTCATCAGCTTGTCCTAGTGAAATGGTGAATTTCATACAAGAACATATTTCGAGTCTATAAGTGGCCTGTTTCGTATGGATATTTGCCATCGCAGTGATGGCAGTTTCTATTGCAGCCGCAGTAACCATGGTAACAGAGAATCAGCTAGTGTATTCAAATTGTCTTTGTGGATACTCCAAATGCAGATACTCCGGGATGTGAATGTTTAAAAATGTTTATGCAACCGCCCCTTGAATTCTATCTTCGACTTTACATTATAATGACTGAATCTTCTTGTAATATGATATGAAAACAAATTAGAAAGAATAAACTGTGCTAAAATGACGACTAACCCCTCTTTTAGCGACCCTTTTACCACAATAAATATTAAGAGTGCCATTTTCAAACATTTGAATTAACTCCACCATCAGATATAGCAAAATAAAAGCCTTCCAGTGATACCTCACTCATGTCTCTTGTAACATGAAAAGGACTAGTTTGAAATTATGGGTACGTTCAAACGACAAGTCCCACCCTCGAGGTTAGGAAACCTCGAGGTTAAGCTTGTAGTTAGGGACCGTGTAGACGCACTCGTATATAGTTAGCTAACCTCGAGGTTAGCTCGATGTTAAGAGCCACGAGATATCTCGGGGTTGGCGCTCTAACCACGAGCCTTGGGGGTCCCACTTGCAGTTAAGCACCGTGTGGACACAAAAATCAACGAACTCAAAGGGGCAGGAGCTTAACCTTCAGGTTTCCTATCCTCGAGGTTAAGCTTCGTCGTGTGGACGCACGTCGTGTTTAGAAATATCGCGTATTTTCTTATCATTTTCTCTGTTTTTGCAGCCTTAATTGCAAATATCTCAAAATAATTATGGAGAATCAGATTCTCCATAACTATGCACTGTCCTAACTGAATCTTATCACAAACTGTACCAATGAATATCAAGTGAAATTTAGATTATTTTGCTGATTTTGCCGATTTTTTTTTCCCGACTGTCAGACGACGAGGTGTGATCACCCATAACAGCCTGCTTCGAATTCATTATTCCCTCCAAAAGCTGTCGCGCAGATCAGGAACTTTGAGATTTTTATACCAGAGTGAGAATGGAGAGACTACATGGGGGAGGGGTATTCTTGTAATTTCCTCCCGTAATTGATTCTTCCTAAAATAACAAGCGAATTACTCGTTGCTAGGAAGACCAAACAAGTGGAAACCATCCCGAATAAAATACATGAAAATGAACATGCCCTGATACGCATCTGGAAATAGACCTATTCAAGCAGCCTAAAAGGAAGAGAGAGAGAGAGAGAGAGAGAGAGAGAGAGAAGGGGTGGGGTGAAACAAGAGGTAATCACATGCACATGTTTTGCAATCAACTTCTGACCTTCTGACAATTACATTTACAAAATTAGTGTAACTGGCGTATGATTTGGTTTTAAAACAATAGTCGGAATCTGATTTTTCAATAGCGTTCGCGAAATATTCGGAAGCAAACGTAAAGGAAAAGCTAACCAAAATCTTAATGGGTTAATATTATTGTTAGGCGCCTATTTCTCCCACAAATTCCTAGAAACATGACACTGATCTCATAAGTGCAGAAGACACCAGGAACACAAAGAAGAAGTAAAGTATCAGAGATACCACTTAACAGACAGAAATTTTCAGAATCAAGAAACAATAGCAGCAGGAAGAACATAAACCACAGTTATCTTATGCGAAAAAGTAATGTTGACCCACATACCTATATTGGTGTAGCAACGTTCAGCTTGCATTACCCTTCTGTACGTCTCCCCTGTAATGGTCTAATAGTTGTTGTTGTTGTTTTTTTCAGTCCAATACATTCTTTACTTTTAATTTATAGTCACTCAAAGAAGTCTCGGTCATAATTTCGCTGTGTCACTCAGTTTCATAAATACTTTTTTTTTTGTGAGGGTGATAAGTTTGCGTCTCAGGTTAGTTTTCTTAACAAGTTTACACATTCTCTACAAGTATCCTTCAATTTTGATTTTTGTTAAACACGTCTCTTTCTAAAACGCTTGTCAGTGCCGTATGGGCATTCATAGTGGTTGTTGCTCGGATCTTGGGATTGATTTTATTCCATATTTCTCTAGTGCTGATTGAATTCAGTGATAGAGATGACATGAATGCTAACTTTCACACAGAGCAGATTGTAAACCAAATGCTTATGAATTGATAGAGATTGATCTTTGTGTCAGTTAGTGAGATAATATCCGCTATAGGTACCATAAATTTAATGCGTTTTACGAACGTCGTATTTCACCAAAAACAGACACAGGAAATTTGCACTTAGCATGGCTGACACTATAATCGCTTATCATGCAACACACCAAAAATGATTTCTTTTAATGACTTGAAATTCCCAAGGCTTTTACCTCTTTCATGACTTTACTGTAAACAATGCACTTTAGAAAAATCCTTGACTTCAAATGGCAGTGAATGGAGAAATCCTGAAAAGCCATCTAAAATCTTGTAACTTCACTTAAAGTTATTATGTGTTATAAGAATATGTCTTGTACCCTGCAGCCTTATGATAGCTTCTAAAAAGAAAAGCAAAAGGAAAAATCCACTTTATTTTGTACCTCATATTTGATATCCGATATTATTGTAATTCCCCAAATTTGGATTATGTGGAACGATAATCTTTATCCATTAAAAGCAGAATGTTTTCAGTGAACACTAAATTTGCAGGCCGCTTTTCGACTAGGGCAAGTGCTTGATAGCCCACCTGAATGGAATATCTTAATCATCCGAGTCTACAGATAGATCCCTTCCCCAGACTCGACAGGACAGTGTATCCCCTGCCCAGACTCGACAGGACCGCGCAGGCTCTAAATTCTTGGGCAGGTTGTTCAGGTCATTGCAATCGTCCGTATTTGCAGCGTCCACTACTCCGCCGAATATGTAGAGCCTGTCTGTTGTGCAAAAGGCGAGTTCTCCTGTACGGAACTCGCGAAGGTAATACCATTTGCGCTTTTTCGGTTTCTGAAAACTAAACTCCTTGACAAGAGTGTGCATGTACCTTAGCTTGCTCGTGTACCGTTCGATGGTCAGAAGGTTGTTCTTGACAACCCAGGCTACGATGATAGATCCATCCTGGCATTCAGCAGGGGCAGGAAACGATTTCTCTTTTTTCACTTCACCTTCCTTTTCGGAGGTTAGCGTTTCAAAAAGCAGAACGCTTGTAGAACTCTTCACTATCATAAACATGTTA
Organism: Diadema setosum; assembly: GCF_964275005.1. Taxonomy (NCBI): domain Eukaryota; kingdom Metazoa; phylum Echinodermata; class Echinoidea; order Diadematoida; family Diadematidae; genus Diadema; species Diadema setosum. Next base: position 36,825,341 of record NC_092694.1, on the reverse strand, counting down.
CTTCTCTGAGCAACAATTTGGTCAGGCTGGTGCTCACCACAGTCAATAGTTGTTACCAAGGATGGATATTCACTTCGGAGTTCCTGCACCTCAATCGTTTTGATATTCTTGTAAGAGAGATAGATAGTGTCTGACCCATTAATGCTGACACCACCCTGTCCACCCTCCTCTTTTGTGATGGTGGAGATTTTAGCATCATCCCTCGTATCCTCCTCAAACGTCTGCGTGTAGACACCGACTTCGTTCTCGCAGTTACGAATTATGCAACGTCCGTCCGATAGGAAATCCATCCCTCTGACCTTCACATCTTCTATCGACGTCTGTAGCAGTCTACCGTCATTGGAGTAGAGGTAGATTCCACCATCTTGACAGCCAACGGCCATTCGTTGTACCATCAGCTCTTGTTGCCATGCAGCTCATGCTGTCTTTTCTCGGTAGCTCCACATCTGCCTTAAGAACCCATTTGTAGCGCCAGTCTCGAAGCACTCCAAATTTCGGCTCATTTCTGGATGGCAAACCATGAAACTCAATCTGGCTTGCTCGCTCCATCGTATTCGTCGGACTGGTATTGGCAGGGACGTCTCGCCCTATGATATCATGTAGAGTCTTCCAGAGCGTTTCGTGGGCAGAGACAGCGTCCTGCTCAAGCGGTACCTCCATGGCTTTCCCAACTAACTGCTCCACAGCATCCATGTCACCTAGCACTTTTCGGTTCTGCTCCGCCACCGTTACCAGGTCTTTCTCAAGTTCTTCAAAGAGTTGACTAACTTGGGCCAATATCGTCGCTTTCACTTTTTCGAGTTGTTGGACATAGGAAGTGTAAATTTTGTCGACATCGGCCTTAACCTTTTTCTCGGTCCCTTTGATTATCAAGTGCTCTTTTTCGATTAATGTGATATTGTGGAGCAGGGTCATTTTCCTTTCCTCTTTCTTACGTTTCAGTTCCTTAATACTCTCCATCGAACTCTCCTCATGCTCACTTGCAGTAATAATCTGCTGCCCCTTGTGCGCATGCTCCAACACTCCACATCTGAAACAGATATACTTCTCGCACTCGGGGCAGAAATGATCTTCTACCTCCATGCGATGCTTCTTACACAAACGCCTCCCTTTAAGAGCAATCTTTCCCTGCTGAATCTCTTCAACCTGGACCAACGTGTGCTTGGAAAACGCTTTCCATGTTGCGTGGTTCCTCTCACATAGCGTGCACATGAGTGCACTGCAATCTTGACAATATACGGCAGCTGCGGATTCCTTGGCAGGCTCGCAGTTCGTGCACGATGGCGTTGAGATTTTCACGTTTCAGGTCTTCATGTCTTCGTCACTTGCTCTTACATTAATTTGAATTCAATCGTGTTTCCACAAAACTTTCATTTCCAATTCAATTTGCAATGATTTTATCTGCAAATGTTGCTTGCACAGGATTCTAAACGTGAAATTTCATTTCATTTCATCTCATTTCATTTTATCTCATATCATACCACTTCATTTCATCTCATCTCTTACCATTTCATTTCATTTCATTTCATTTCATTTCATTTCATGTGTCTCTCAGGTCTTCATGTCTTCGTCACTTGCTCTTACATCATTTTGAATTCAATCGTGTTTTCGCAAAATTTTCATTTCCAATCTGCCTGCGTGATCTTATCTACTAATGTTGCTTGCACAGGGTTCTAAAAGTGAAATTTCATTTCATTTCATTTCATCTCATATCATATATCATATCACTTCATCTCATCTCATCTCATCTAATTTCATTTCATTTCATTTTCATTTTATTTCATTTCATGTGTCTCTCAGGTCTTCATGTCTTCGTCACTTGCTCTTATATTAATTTGAATTCAATCGTGTTTCCACAAAACTTTCATTTCCAATTCAATTTGCAATGATTTTATCTGCAAATGTTGCTTGCACAGGATTCTAAACGTGAAATTTCATTTCATTTCATCTCATTTCATTTTATCTCATATCATACCACTTCATTTCATCTCATCTCTTACCATTTCATTTCATTTCATGTGTCTCTCAGGTCTTCATGTCTTCGTCACTTGCTCTTACATCATTTTGAATTCAATCGTGTTTTCGCAAAATTTTCATTTCCAATCTGCCTGCGTGATCTTATCTACTAATGTTGCTTGCACAGGGTTCTAAAAGTGAAATTTCATTTCATTTCATTTCATCTCATATCATATATCATATCACTTCATCTCATCTCATCTAATTTCATTTCATTTCATTTCATTTCATTTCATTTCATTTCAATTCATTTCGTTTCATTTCAATTCATTTCATTTCATTTCATTTCATTTCATGTGTCTCTCAGACCGTTATGTCTTCGTCAATTGCTCTTACATTACGGTGTATATTGAATTCACTCGTTTTTCCGCAAAGCCATAAATATGTCCTTTCCGTTATCAGTTCTATTCATATCATATAACACTAGTCAGACATGGGTTCTTAAATTCAGATCTGCAAGATGGAGGAACAGAATGGACGAGGAGGATAGAGAGGAGAAAAGAAGAGCAGGAGGAGGAGGAACAAAAAGAGGAAAGAGAAATGATTAGAGCAAGGAAGTGGCATTAGTAATGGCGGTCATATATAGAAATGACTTGTAGGCATTATAGCATTATATTGATAGTCATTCTAGCAAAGAATTTTAAACAAAGGACGCCAAAGAAATCAGATGAACTACCGTATGCCATTTTTTTTTATTTGCAAGTTTTAATTGAAATAAATTCAGACCAACCCCGAACAAAATATGTGTTTAGATAGTTCCTTGAACATATTCACATTAGATGTATTGTCTGATTGTTGACAAAAGCTAAGCACACATTATGCGCACTACTACATGTACGGTGTTTAGATAATCATACGAAACACATACCCTTCAGATACTTGAGACCAAAGACTGCAGGTAAAGAAGACAATGGTAAAGAAAACGCAACCTCTTGTGCTAACCTTTCCAGTACTAGACAGAATCATTGCAGTGATTGCACAATGGATGTAATTGAGTGTTCTAAGGGACAGGGAAACCAACTTAGTGCTCTGATTCTTAGTGAAAAATCACCAAATTACAATTATTTTAATTGCATATTTTCATGTCAAAGTGTGCTGAGTGCCGATTCATCTTATGAAGCATAATCAAAGTTAATAAAAGTGAGTCTTTTCGTAGTATAATAATGATGTACTGTACAGGTGACGGGAGCAGATTTGAAACGTTTAAAGACAGAACTTTGACGATTACATTTACACAACTCAAGAATCGAAGGAAACAAGTGCAAGAAGTGTCATTATATCACTCTTAAGAAAATAAAGACAATGGAAAGAGTTATGAGAACACTTATGCCTTATGATCATCATTATCAAGACAATTGATATCATAAATACAATTTTCTTTCAAAATCTGAAGTTGCTTATCCCCGACTTGACATGAAATCAGCTGCACAAAATCCTGACATGCAGATTTTATTTCATTCTACCGGTGATTTGTACCGTTAACTAATGTTGTTGATAGATCATTAAATTTAGCCACTACGTTAACATCCTTTATACTCACAATCATCATTGCTACAGTAAGACGGAACATATATAATATGAATAGAAGGACGTTTTTAACTGCTATTGATAACAAGAATAGGAAAGTGATGATTCGTGTGCTGGTGAACTTGAGACTTTTGAGGCAATTAAATCATTACGACATCTAATTTGGATATGTGATCGTGATCAGTATCAGTGTAAATATAAGACAAATGTGAAACTTTAATTTTCCATTATTTTCTTACCTTTTATCCAATTCTGAGGAAATCATATATAGTAAAAACATTTACTGGATTTAGCAAGTTGGATGCGAAGTAATGTGTCACTTTGATATCAACAGTATTTATCATTGCAAGTGCGATGTAAACAACCACTTATTCTCTGTTCTGTGTAGACCTGGTAGCCATGGAAAAAAAAAAGTATTGGCATAATGTGATTATACTCGGGTGAGTTTTTTTTTTTCTTCCATGGGTATTGCTCAAACACTGAATAATCGGTCTGTATTTACGCCGATGAAAGACAATTATCAATTACTAGAACTTGCAATAAAAACAAAAGTTACTCGATTTAAAAATTATGAATTTGAATAAATAATTATGCAGTACCTGTTGCATTATACATATGAACCATCACTGGGTATCGGGTGGAAGCTCGGTAGTCTTTAACTGATATACGACGTCTTTCTAGCGATCGGGAGTCGGTATAGTTGAAATCCAACCTGAGTATATATGCCCATGATTTTTATCATCAGGGCTCTCACTGAAAATGCTGAATAATCGGTGCGCATTTACGTCGATGAAGGGCAATTGTCATTAACCCTATTAAGCCCAAGCTATTTTGACCCCTCGCAGGCCCAAGGGGGGGGGGGGGCATATTGTGCCCCCCTATATAATTTTTTTTATTATTTGATGTATCATCGTCATATTTGGCACGTGGGTAGAGTAACTCATACTCTACATGACCGTACATTTGAATTTTCACAAGGTCACCCATGGAGGGCGCTATTTACCAAATATAAAGAAATACATAGGAAATATGCTAAAAACATGATTTTTCTGTATAATTTCTTTATCCCCATTATATATGTCTTATTATAGACCAATCATTTTCATATTTGCCACAAATGATAAGCAAGTGGAATTTCATTATTTGTTATGGTTGAAATTTCTCAAGGTCACCACATGGGGGCGCTATTCATATCAACATAGTGACACATTATGAGACCTGAGATGAAATGTATGCGATGGGTACATGTATAGTTATGACATTTCATATTTGCATAATACTGGAATTTTGAGATTGCAAATTGATAATATGATAAACTAATGATATCAGAGGCATAACTTGGGTGAAGGAATCAAAATAACTCAAAATATAAGGGCAATCTTTAGAAAATATCATTGTTTTCAATTATCTCTATATTATATCTATTGTTTTATGCCTTTGTCACATAAAAACAAAGGAAATAATAAGAAAAACTTTCCAGGACCATAATTACTTCAAATTTTGCTCCTTCAACAAATTTCAGCCAAGAAACACCCATTTCATACACTGTAATGCTGTTAAATGAAATGGGAACAGAAAAATGGGAACAGAAAAAAGATGCAAAATCTGACTGACATGGTTGTCAGCTTATGGTTGCCATGGCAACCAGCAACATCAAATATAGCTAAATTATATATCAAAATGTTTGTAATAAGATTTTAGGAAAAGTCACCAAATTTGGTTGAAATCGGATAAAGGGCGAAGGAGTGGCAAACGAAAATCTGGTAGGGGGGCACAATGTGCCCCCCCCCCCCTTGGGCTTTATAGGGTTAACAGTGTTGTAATGAAGACAACTCGACGCAAGAATGACCAATTTAAATCTTTAATAGTGGTCGTAAAGAAAGTTGTGACTGGGTTTGTAGTGCTGAAAACTAAAACACCCTTGGAAAAAAAAGTCGATGTGGTCTCCCGAACAATATTCATTCAAAAATATTTCAAGCATTAAAACCATTGAAAATTTCTCAATTTGCCGGTGCACTTCAGAGACGTGATTAAGATTTATCTTCAATCTCGACGTTTCAAGATGTTCACAAACAAAAAAAACCCCAGTATATTAGACCTGATATCAACAAGAAGTTGATGTATTGTGAATCTGTTTTAAAGGAAATTACGACATGGCATGGATAACGAATGTGACGTAATGAGAGCTTGTTAGCACAATGTTAATACTGTATTTAGCTGTTTATGGAACTGCAATTAGAAGGTTGTGTTTCCGTATTTGTCTTTCCCCAACAGTATATAGTATACACACAGGTTGCAGGAATGAGATGTTTCAACTTCAAGATGGAAAACAAAATGGCACGTAAAAGCTTCGGTGTGGAAAATGTAGATCCTTAAACAATTACCACGATTTGAGGTTGCTATGCTCAGGAGTTCATCCACAACAATAATGATTCCATACACTTCAACTTTCACAAAATGTCAGCATACTGGACATTAACAGTAGATACAGTGCGGATACATGAAAGTTTGATAGTCGTTTTGACTATTCTTCCTAGTCTTTCTAAAGTCATAGAAAGACTTGTTGATATCAGACTGTATGATTTTTTGTTACAAATTGATATACTGAACCAAGACCAATATGGTTTCAGGAAATTTCACTCTACTGATATGGCACTAGCCCAGTTGTATGACAGAGTGTCGACTGCCTTAGCTGAACAAAAACATGTCATTGGTGTGTTCATGGACCTAAGCAAGGCATTCAACACTCTTGACCACACTATCCTTTTACGCAAATTACATTGTTATGGAGTTCGTGGCACTCCACTGGAATGGTTTGAAGATTATTTATCAAATAGACAGCAATACGTATACTATGAATCGGTAGACTCTGAAGTTTTACCCATACATTGTGGCGTCCCACAAGGATCCATATTGGGACCACTACTATTTCTAGTGTATATAAATGATATTACAAATTGCTCTAAGTTACTGCAATATATTCTGTTCGCCGATGACACCAATGTATTTTGTTCCAATTCTAATTTTCAGTCGCTTTTAAGAAATCTTAATATTGAATTGCCGAAATTATCTACATGGTTTAAGAGTAATAGATTGTCACTCAATTTAAAAAAGACAAATTTTATTTATTTTCATAATAAGAAGCATAAAAATTAAATGCGCCATTTGAATATAATGGTGGATGGTATGTTATTAGAGCAAAAAGAAAGAGTCAAATTCCTTGGAATATATATCAATGAAAATATGAAATGGAATGGTGTCATGTGCAATACATCTCAGGTAAAGTGTCTCGTAACGCTGGTATACTCTGTAAGCTTAAGTATTATGTCCCAAAGAATATTTTATTTATGCTTTATAATTCGTTGATATTGTCAAATATCTCATATTGTAACATTGTTTGGGCAACTGCGAAAAGTCACATTGACAGTATATTGCTTCTACAAAAGAAAGCTATACGTATATGTACCAATTCGGGTCATCGGGACCATTCAGATCCCTTGTTCGTAGAATCAAAAACACTACAGGTAAATGATATTAATTTTTTGCAAAATTCACTTTTTATGTTTCGTTTGTATAACGGTCAGTTGCCATCTTCTTTCTTCTCATTATTTCAGTTAAACAAGGATATTCATTCTTATCCCACAAGGCAATCTGATAAATTTCATCTACAAAATCCTAAAACGGTGATGGCTCTGAAATCTATCAGACACACTGGACCTGATATTTGGAACTCTCTTCCTTCAGAAATTCGAACTTTAAAGTCTATGTATTCTTTCAAGAAAGCTGTAAAGACAATGCTGCTCTCTGGATATCAGTGATCTTATAATGTCCATTGCAATTGTATTGTATACGAAATTCCCTCGTTGAATTATCGCCGTTCAGAATTTATTGCGTAAAATAACCGACCATGACCTGTAACTGTTCACCTGTACCTCGGTGAGAAAATACTTTGCCATGCTTTACTATCCAGTGATCCAGGTGATCTAACTTTGTGTATTAGAGAAAGCAGACAGACCTCTCCTCTCTCCTTTCTCCTATCCTATCTCTACGCAAGTCATCCCTCCCCCTAGTTTCCTATATGTTATGTATTATGTACGAGGGCTGCATGCAAATCAAGCAATGCTTAAGCTGTAGCCCTTCTGCGTTATTCATTGCATCACTGATATGTTCTTTTGTACATTGTAAAGGCAATGAAGAAACTGTATTGCTGTACATTCTAAAGGTAATGAAGAAACTTACCTTGTTAGCAATTAATGTTTATGTATATCCATTTATATGTACGGTACCATCAATGTATATGGTATATGTGTATGTATCTGCATGAGCAATGACATAATGCAGGAACCAATCAAATCAAATCAAATCAAATCAAATCAAATCAAATCAAATCAAACCAAGTTTAGAATGTGCGGGCCTGATACTTGCGGTGGTCTCCCTTCGGGCTAAATTCCGATATTCTCCGATATTCAAAGCAGGACATGGCGGTTAAAACATTGTGTCTATAGCAGTTCATGCTCGACAGGATTCAAATCATGATCTTCTCGTATTGAATAGGATCCAGAACCTTATCATTTTTACCCATGTGCTCCTACACAAAGTGGTATGTGGCACAAAGATCCTGCAAAATTCCCTTGATCAGGGTAACTGAGTACTCCAGGTAGCTAGCATCGTACGCAAAGCGTGTTACAGGTGTCACAGTTTATATCCAAAGTTGGACGAATCTCGTGCTCATTAGGCAGCTATTCTACAGAACCAAGCACATCATGGACGCCAGCCGTTTACAAATTTCATCACCTTGACAGCGTGAAATGGCGACATATGAAACTCCTTCTCTAAGATGTCTTGCGACATTGACTGCAAGAGGGCGCCGTTCATCTGGTCCTCCAGGAAAGCTTCTACGACACGATCCTGAACTTTGAGCAAGGCCAGCGCCTGCGCGACTTGCTCGCACGTCAGACGAGAGATGTCCCTCGGAATGTCCCTGATGGAAGTAATGTGGGGGAGCTCCATATCGTCGGATTTACTCGCCTCACTGACCATCGTGTTGCCTTTAACGCTTTCCAACGCGGGTATCGGTGGAGAAGGAACCTGGTCAAAGAAATGAATAAACTAAAAAGATGTCTCTCCTGCACCGAAATCCTTGCATCTGATTGGCGGAGTGCAAAATTAACAGCGAAAATCATAAATGCCCCTAAGAATGTTAACACGAAGTTTGAGATCTACGACCCCAAGTACTTTGACGCGCCTCCTCCCAGGTAAGACAAAGTGATTCTTATCGGGGACAGCCGTCTTTGCTTATGTTTTTGAGGGTTTTTTCCCCCCCTAAGAACAGCGTTGTAGCAAAATAAATCGCATGACTCGTTTCGTTTTCCCGAGTTGAATTTATCTATTTTTAGTAGGGAATTTGCATAAAGAATGATAAACTTATATGCCGATGTCAAGATTGTGTTACCATTAATAAAGGTAATGATAAATCAATTCATCTGGACTTACTGTTTCAATTTCCAGAACGGTTTCAGGTCCGATCCTAGACGCTTCATCAGCTCGTCTGATTTGATGGCGGGAAGGCGTCGTTAATCGGTGCAAATGCACTACCGACGTTATTGTTCTATTTTTGTTGGACTGACTCCGATTAGAACATTGGTAGTGCATCTGCACCGATTGGCAACGACGCATTCCTGCCACCAAATCAAACGAGCTGATGAAGCGTCCAGAATCGGACGTGAAACCGTTCCGAGAATCAAGGCCTCCATTTTATAAAAGATGTTAGGGTAGCAACTCTTGCTGGAATGGCAACTTCCCATAGCAATAGCCAATCATGAAGCTGGATTCTTGTCATTACAACGACAATTGTCATTCCACCAAGGGTTGTTATCACGTCAACTTTTTTTTTTTATTTTTTATTATAAAATGGGACCCTGATGAATTGATTTTATTTTGTATTTTTATTGAACGTTACCTGGATTAATCATAACCTACACCAATAAGATTGTGTTACCATTGTAATATCGGCACCTACGGCGTAGGAATGATTGTCATGACTGCATGAGGTCGGCCTACTTTTACGAGAATCACCAGAAAATTAATTATCGGTCTGGGGTTTTTGACTACCGGAGTCAGGTATTTATCCTCTGCCTCATGCTCTACCGCTTCCGCTTCCGGGTCGCCGGCGTTAGTCCAAGCGCCCTCTACTGGTCCGTGTGGGTTGCTCTTCCGGCCTTTTCGAACAGATGGGTGAGAGGGGCGAGGAATTATAGTCGCTATTGGTGGGCCGTTTAAATTCAGTTGTGGACGCGGTGTATCCGGGACCGGAGGAGCCGGCCTCTCATTGATCGTTTGGTTGGAGCTGAATTTGATCCTCGCATTGGCGTCCCCAGCGTTTTTCTCATACCTTGAATTACCTTTAGGGATTCATAAGAGAAAATAGAAAGGAACAGAAATTCATCGAACGCTCGAGAAAAAGAGAGGGTCAGAGAATATGCAAATAACAATGGTATTCCTCTGTATGATTCATGTATCCTTTGCAATACAAATTCAACAAATAGCATAAATCTAAGAATGGTTTTTTTTTTAAAAAGGCCTAAGCTATGCTTTAATTTCATTTTGGTAGGAGGTTATGACCCTCCCCCCCCCCCCCATAACTGCCTCCATTGTACATCACTCTTGATAATATCATACAAACGGACACACATACTTATATAGATTTTGTTTATGCGTACGTTTGAGTATTTGTGTGTATGGCGTTTTTTAGTTTCGTCCGTTTACCTCCACTCGCTGCCAGCAGATTGTCACAGGAGGAAGAGCGTGGGCCTATACAAGGGGGTAGGGGCGGAGGTGGAAGGATTTCGTCAAGCAGGTCGGCACTGTACGGACGAGATCCATTCTCGCGAATCCTGAGGGTGAATGACCCCGGAAGCGGAAACTCCAGCGTCGACGACTTGTTGTCGGGCCTACTAAGGGGCAACTTTGGAAGCTGCCGATAAGGTGTGGAGTGTAGGGGAAGGCCAGGGGTGAATGACTTTGATCGATCAAGTGTGACGTTGCTATGGCCGGTGGGCCGCTGGTGTTGAGTGATACGTTTATCAACACCTTCAAAGACCGACCGTAGGTCGACAGAGCTGTGGCTTGAATTCAGACCTAGAATTCAAAAGGAAGAAAAGAGTACGTATGACGTAAGTGAAAGATATAAAATTATACTTCAGGTTTTGAGTGTTAAATTCTGAATGGTTGAAATGGGGAGGTGGGGGGGGGGGCACAATAATGATTGCCTGCAGCCTCTTAAATATAGTACCCAAACTTCCCCATAGTTCTGATCGGCCCGTTCGTAGCGGTGCATCATACACGCGTAGTGTAACCGTTTGGCTTCCATACCGCGCGAGGTGACCCTTGTCTAATGCAATACGATCGCAATGAAAACTGCCGTTGCAAATGATTCGATTTCGCATCAGTATTCATATAGTGTGTAACAACTACTGACATGAGCGCAGTGAATTATGAACACCCCCACCCCCCCCCCCCCCCCCGAAAAAAAAAGAAAAAAAAAACTGTTGGTGTGTTAATTTCGTTTTGAAACTAATATTACCCTAGAATACCGAACTATGACAACAGCCAAATCCCTAATTTGGATATAATCTTTGGACACCCCTTGCGAAATAGGGTCCATCCCACGAGACCGGCACCCACGAGTCATACAACTCACGAGTTCGACATTGAAAAGAAAAACAGGTTCATGAGTCATACAGCCTACTGAGACAGCCCACGAGTTCGACACTACCCACGAGTTACAACAAGGGACTCAATGGCCCGAATTCACGAAGGTGGTACAATCTTGTCCACGGACAAAGTCCATGGAGCGCCAAGTGTCGCATGGAATATTTCGTAACAATGTAATATAATGTAAAGTTATATAATGTAATGCATTGTAATGTAATGTAATTAAATGTAATGCATTGTAATGTAATGTAATGCAATGCAATATAATGCAATGGAATGTAACATAATGTAAAGTTATGTAATGTAATGTATCGTAATGTAATATAATGTAATGACATAATTTTTTCCCCTTCCACAGGGTTCCTTTATCAAATAATATCATACACACAAATATATATACAAAAAGAGATATATGTACATGCAGATTTAACACATGATATTCTTGGCCATTCTAAATACAATAAGAACAGCAAATAGTTACAAAAATCAATTATAAATTGCAAATTCTTTTCAAAGTGTCAGAAAATTACCTGAGAAATCATTTCATAAGAAAACACAATCAGAAACATTTAGTAAAATGTAATGACATAATGTGAATGACATAATGTGAAGTTATGTAATGTAGTGTAAAATGTAATGCAATGTAAAATGCATTTAAACATTTTTTCGACGATCGTAGACTTACATTCACTGCTGGTGGACAAATTAGCGATACTCTCTTCAAAAGGCCACCGAGGGGGCAGCGGTGGAGGATAGTCTGCCATCGGTATATCCTCCATATTGACCACATCATTATCACACGGAGGCGGTGGAAGGCAGTCAAGTGGTGGGGGAGACATCGGCCACACATTATCGAAGGAACCCGGTAGGGGAGGTATCGATGGTCTTATTTTGAAAACCGCTTGGCTGTGACTTCGACCGCACTGAAAGTCGATCGAAGGAGTAGTTGAGCAGCTTTCGGGATCTATGTTTGTTGTTAGAAGGAGACAAACTGAAGAAAATTCACACCTCAACTATAATGTTCTTGAACTTTTTGATCATTTTATTTCAACACATCCTCTTCCTTTTTTGAATGAAAACTTTCCAAATACGCCACCAAAAGTGTGCACCACATCGTTGAATGTCAGTTCTAAATGGGCAAAAGAACGTACGTGTGAGAAACCCCGCTCCCACACAATCCCCTTTCATGTCACCGCCGGCGGAACGTTTTCAAAAGTGAAAATGGGGGGAGGGGTTCATAAGCTAACAAGCAAAAAAAAAAAAAAAAAAAAAAAAAAAAAAAAAAGGTCTTCAGCGCAACTTCTGGTGCCACTTCCGGGCTTTTTTTTTTTTTTTTTTGGAGGGGGGGGGGGGGAGCCCCCCCCCCCCTCCGTTCCGCCGGCCATGAATGTGGCTGCCCTAAGTTATTAGATTTTCAAATAATTATGAGAAAGTTCACGAAAAATGAAATAATTTATTACGGGTTTTTATTTCTCTTCTCAACTTCTCTTCAACCTTTTCAATGAAAAATTTACAGCTTTCCATCCAAATTGTGCACGAGATAATAATAATAATAATAATAATAATAATAATAATAATAATAATAATAATATAGGGTTTCCCGGTCAATTTCATACTTTTGTCATTCAAGTTCCTATTCCGAGCATTCGATTTCACGCATTCCACGCTCGCAGCACTGAATCAGCTATCAAATTCAAAATTCGGTCATTCGAATTCACTATCCGAGCATTCAAATTCACTATCGGAGCATTCAAATTCACTATCGGAACATTCAAATTCACTATCGGAGCATTCAAATTTAAGAGAGCAGCACGCATTTCATCAATGAGCATTCACATTCATGTCAAGCTGGCGACGGAATCTCGTCGGTCATTCAAATTCGTGAATAGGCAACCATGTTCCAAATAACTGCATTCAATTTTAAAAGAAGTCCTGAATTTAGTTAGTTTGGGGCCGTGTATGCATGTGTTTCTCATTTGGCTTTGAATATATTGGGATTTATGGTGATTATTTATTTTGCAGTAGAGGTCCACCTGTTCATTGACAATTTTGAACTCGCGCTTAGCAAATAGGAATATACAGGCATATGTCCCTCGGATTGGACATAAAATGGAGGTCCCACATGTAAGAGAGTCACAACTCATGCACGTAAAAGATCCCACTTCATTTATTCATCGCAAAGAGCAGAACATCTAACTGGACCCCATATGGAAGACCAGCTTTTGCAGCTGAATATGGGTTATCCAGCCATCTTCTTTGATAGAAAATGAAACAAACAAACAAAAATTAGGCACTGATGTATAGGCCTACAGACGAGCATAATACGGAGGGTTGGTTGACACTTTCGAGGAAAAAACCACAATTTCGACTATATTGACACTGATACATGAACATTTTATACGTGCTGTTTGTTGTGTATTGCTGTCTTATTGGTTTACTTTTGCGGGACTATGTGAGATCATTGTGTGTCAGTTTGTCTTAAATTGATGAATTGTCATTATGTGGTTGGTGTTGGGGCGTTGTCAGCATGTAGTATCGTCAAGGAATATGATTACTAGTCGTTGTGTTGTTTTTATGCACTGCTGATTGGACATTGCAATTTGAAATTTATTAAGATGAAAAACAAAGAATACATGAACAGAGAACAATGTAGAACATGTAAAAAATCCTAATTACACTATATGCAAACAATCATTGGTTGTGTTGGCCCTTTTTCCTTTCTTAAAATTCTCCTCCATTTTCCTCGTTAAATTGATTGCACGAAGTAGGAACTTGATCGCGTAAAAATTAATTTGAACGCTCCAAACAAGCTCATTGGGACTATCACGTGACTATCGCATGAATTTGAATGCACGAGTAGGAAAGTCGGTGCTCGCATTTTGAAATTAAATGCCCAATCGTGAATTTGATATCACGAAAACGAAATACAACGCTCATAAATGAAATTGATCGCTCGGATTCTGAATTTGAATGCCCGAATATTTTCGCGTGCGTGCGCTGCGTGAATTTGAATGCACATTAATGAATTTGAGTGGTCCAAAGAAGTAAGCACAGGGCGGGATTCGAACTCGGGTCCTCCGAACGAGAGTCGGGAGTCTTATCCACTATGCCACAGCGCCCCCACAGATCGTTGAATTCAGTTCCGAAAATGCAGAAACTCAATGGTGTCCCCGAAGGGAGTATAATAGGCATAACCACCTCTCATTGCACACTCTCCCCCCTGCTCAGTCGATGCGCTTATTTGTTAGATTGTCAAATAATTTTGGAAGTGAATAAGAAAATTAAGCTACAATGAAAGAATTTTAAGTCTTTTTGTTTGTTTGTTTGTTTTTTTGCTTTGCAAATGAAAGAAATAACCAACATATCTATCGTCTTACTTTCTCCATTGGAAATTTTCCAATTAAATCACTCAGCAAAACAACTGTTATACGGGAAGGAAACTACCCCCTACCAACATCAACCACTTCCAACTGATCATATTCCCCCCCCCCCCCCCCCCGGTCGGGGACAATAAAATCACTGCGTTCGGCCATATTCCGGGGCCTACCGACCCTATACCCTGCTCGAGCGTTTTACCCGTTAGTTGCCCGTATAATGTCAGAAAGGTCCACTATTTCCAGTTTTGACCTTCCTCCCTAAAAATTTCCATTGCAAAAAAAAAAAAAAAATGAAATTTCAGGAAGAGCTAGAAGTCTTTCCCAACAACAACTGACAATGTAATTACTGGATTGTCGTGGCTACGTAGCACATTACTCCATGCTTCAATCTGATTATAGAGGCGTGTCTCCATCAGGCATGTCCATGCATAGCTAATGTACAATAGAATACATCACAAATGATAACTTATCTATCAAACGTATACTTACCTTGATCTTTTGCACCTTTCAAAGAGGTCTGATCCAATGACGGACACTGTAAATTAATCCAATGATTTTGCTCTTAGCAGCTTCAAGCAAACATCATCTTTCAAAACAAACGCATACACACACGGTAGACATGGCAGAAAAGATGCCCCTACTGATTTCTCGATATGAAGACAAGGTTTGACTAAAACAGCGCGAGCAGGCCGTGTATGTTATTACACACTGTACGCCATCCCATTACTTAGACAGGATATTGCAACATTTTACAGCTCACCAATGTGTTCCTGCACAGTGTGGTGCTCTTTTTATTTTTGTTATTGCAATTGGCAAGAAAAAGTCCGTGCAGGAAAAGCAGCGTTAGCGTAAGTTCATGACTTTTATTGTCTCGCACAAAAATACTCTCGGATATCGCTATTATACCTTGACTCTTCTGTGACAAAGACAGTCAATATCCACTCATGTTTAAAGGGAATGCATAGTTTTGGTTCAGACCCAACTGCAGGTTTCTTACATTTTTGTTGAGATAATGAGAAACCTCTTATGAAATGTGAAAGAGGATGTAATTCCAGGAGGAATTCAACATTTATTTGATGAAAATTGGTCTTGAAATGCCTGAGATATCCAAAATAGAGCAATCCTAATAAAAGGTGGGACCAACTTTTTCTTGAGATCGCTTTGTTTTACTTTGTTTTTGGATGTCTCAGCCAATCCAAAACCGATTTCATAAAATTAACTTTGAATTCCTCTTAGAATGGTATATGCTCTGTACTATTTCATAAGGAGTTTTTTGGTATCTCTCAAAACGTTTATAGCCCAATCCTCATCTCCACGAATACTATACCATAATGTAGGTCAAAAACGTTAAATCAGGGAGGTGAGCTGGTTAAATTTATCTTTTCATGTCATTTTTCATACATACACACGTGCACACACATATATAGCGGGAGAGAGATTTTTCCTTTCCCAAACGTACGCAGTGCCTCAGAAGAATGATGCATATATATATATATATATATATATATACATAATTATATGTATATATATATATATATATATATATATGTATATATATATATATATATATAGATATATATAGATATATATATATATATATATATATATATATATATTAAAACACAGACACATTGTATTTTCTTCTTTTATTCCTCTTCTTCTTTTCGTCGAAAAGTCCGATGCAAGGCATGAATGACGACTCATAATAGATGAATTAAAAAAAAAAGTATTGTTTATATAAGGAGAACTGGGGTAAAACTGACAGACCTCAGTATTTCCTTCATTTTGGTTCTACAATGTCGCCCCCCCCCCCTCCGCCATACTCCCATAAGCGCGGAGGCACAGAGAGAATGGAGAGTCAACGACATACCTAAACGTGACTGATAGGTACTCTACACACCCTTTTTTATTTATCTATTATCAACTTTCATTTCCAGACATTGGTGGTCAAATTAAAGTTACAAGTTACAAATAACAGACGTGAAAAATTATCAAAGTGAACAGCTCTCTGATTACCACTAAACAAACATGCCGAGACAAAGACGCAGGTTACAAAATATTTAATTTACCATATGTGAAAGTTTAAAACGTTAATAAAAAGTAAAATATCAGGCCTCGGGATTAGACATACATGTAAAATGACAAATTTACAATGTAAAATGAGGAACTTGTTCAAAGTTGAGTTATCAACGTGTTTCAATTTGCATAAAGACCAGAATGAAGTTGTTATAAACATATGTATATATATATATATATATATATATATATATATATATATATATATAATGTGTGTGTGTGTGTGTGTGTGTGTGGTGTGTGTGTCATGAAACTTTATAGCCGTCAATGTGCATGTTACATAATGCTATTTTACCTATTAATACTAAATTTTAGCAGTAGCAGATTGAAGCATACATCAGGAAGGTATATAGACGTTGCTAAAATGTGTATTTGGATCCCAATGTTGTATCACGTATCAACTGCGCATGATTATGAATTGTGCACAGATTATAATAAACAGAGCAATTTACAATATTTCGCATATTTCCTAATTATCATCCGTACACATGATATGGATTTAACATATTGTAATATTTCATTTCAAAAAGCCTGATTGCATTTTGATGAAAAAGAAAAAAAAATCTCCACGCGCTATAAAGTATAAACAAATCTTCGTACTGTTTAACAAGACTGAATTAACGCAATGTTCTGTCAATGTACCTACATATTAATTACTTGAGTATTGTTCATAACAAATATTCGGATGATCTTCTATTTCATGTTGTCTGATTAAGACACGGTACACAGTGTGTTCTCGAAATTGGCAATGTTTGGAAACAAGGAAATCATAACACTTGTAACAATCTATCTTTACAAAGGACTCGCCGATGATATTCTGGACAATTCAGTCATTGGCAAGACTTATTAATCAATTCATTCATTCATTCATTCATTCATTCATTCATTCATTCATTCATTCAATCAATCAATCATTTATTCATTCATTTTTGTTTTCATTTCCAGCAGAAGCATGATATTTTACAGTAAGTTAGTAAGTAGTAAGTTCACACTCCACACTACCCCCTCCCCAGTGGCTTGTTTCATATAGATATTTGCCGTCATTTCACTTCGCAATAGTGACAGTTTCTATGGCAGCCGCCGTAGCCATGGTAACAGAGAATCAGCTGGTATATTCAAATTGTCTTTGTGGATACTTCAGTAGTGGATGTTTGCGGATGTGAATACTTTAAAATGTTTACGAAACGGACCCTTGAATTCTATCTTCGGCTTTACATTATAAGACTGAATCATCTCTTAATATGACAAGAAAACAAAATTCAGAAAGAATAGATTAGGCTGAAATGACGACTAACCCCTCTTTTAGCGATGCTTTAACCGCAACAGATACGACAACTTTGATCCGAAAACCAGTTCAGTGGCATTTTTATACATTTCAAGGTAAGTCCATCATCAGATATAGCAAAATAAAACCTTGAAACATGAAAAGGAGTATCTTGAAGTTATGTTTTCAAAATATTGCATATTTTCTTACTATTTCTCTCTGTTTGGCAGCTTCAATCGCAAATATCTCGAATTAACAAAAAATGGAGGGAACTCATTTTGCGATCAGATTCTTCATAATTATCTACTGTCCTATCTGAATCTTATCGCAAACTGTACCAATGAATATCAAATGAAATTTAGATTATTTTGCTGAAATGGCGATTTTTTTTTCCCGACTGTCAGGCGACGAGGCGTGATCGCTCATAACAGCCTGCTTTGAATTCATCATTCCCTCCAAAAGTTGTCCAAAAAGATCAGGAACTTTGTGATGTTTATACCAGAAGTGCATGGAGAAACTACATGGTGGGGGGGGGGGGGGGCAGTATGGTAATTTCCACACGTAATTGATTCTTCCTAAAATAACACGCGAATTACTCGTTGCTTGGAAGAAAAAAAAAATCATACTCCGTCGTGCCCCACACTAAAGAACAAGTGGAAACAAACCCGAATAAAATACATGGAAATGAAAAGACCCTGATATGCCTCAATATCTGGAAAAAAAGACCTAGGGCCCTACTCCATCTGCCCAGAACAAAAGAGAAGGAGAGATAAAGAGGGTGGGGAAGAGGGTGGGGTGAAACAAGTCGTAATCATATGCACATATTTTGTGATTAACTTGTGACCTTCTGACAGTAACATTCACCAAATTAGTGTAACTGATATAGTTACTTGCTTTTAGAGCACGAGTCGGAATCGGATTAGCGTTCGAGAAGTAATCGGAAGCAAACCTAAAGGAAAGGTTAACCAAATCTTAAAGGCTTAAGGACGTTCCTCACTTAAAGTGAAGTCCATGTCATTTTCTTCAAACTTTCCATACCGTGACTTTGACCCATCCAAAGCCCAAATATGTAAACAAAACCATAGGTTCATGTGCTTGTTTTTCTTCTACGGGACTTTGGAGGATATGACTAATCTGCCGTCCTGTACCAAAATGATAGCGTTACACGATCAAGACCATGATTGCCAACAAAATCTGCAATGACAAACTTAAACCCCCATAATTCTCTCAAAATCCACGTTATTTTCTCCAAATTTGCAAGAATTGCAGAAAAGGGTACCCAAAACGAGGAAAAGGTTTTAAAGCTAGGGTTTACACTCTCATTCTTCAGCAAGCAGCGCCCTCACGCGGCAGAAAACACCGAAATCTCTCAAATCTTTCTCATCGACGTTTTCTGTTAGGGGTGAGCAAAAGGACATGGTTCATAAAAGTTTTGCTGTACATTCAAAACCCATGTCATTTTCACGAAACTTGACCAAAATGTAGAAAGAGGCTTACTAATTCCAGAAAAACAATCAAAAGTGGGGGTTCATGTGCTCGTTTTTGTGCTAGCAGCGCCCCAATGGGACATATATCATCGTAAGTCCCAACAATCTGGTCAGGAACCTATGCGGAGATGCCCCGACAGGGTGGGTTTGTAAAACTTATGCTGTACATTCAAAACCCATGTCATTTTCACGAAACTTAAACAAATTGTAGCTTACTTATTCCAGAAAAATAACAAAAAGTGGGGGTTCATGTGCTCGTTTTTGTGCTAGCAGCGCCCCCATGTGACATATATCATCGTAAGTCTCCAAAATCTGGTCAGGAACCTATGCAGGGATGCCCTGACAGGATGCGTTCATAAAACTTACTAGTATGCTGTACATTCAAAACCCATGTTGATTTCACGAAACTTGACCAAATTGTAGAAAGAGGCTTATCAATTCCAGAAAAACAATCAAAAGTGGGGGTTCATGTGCTAGTTGTTGTGCTGGTAGCACCCCCATATGATAGAAATCATCCTAGGACCCCCAAATCTGGTTATAAACCTAACGTGGATGCCCTGATTAGGTGGGGTTCATGAATGTCATGCTGTACATTCAAAACCCATGTCATTTTTACGAAACTTTATTAAATTGTAGAAGAAGGGTTACTTAACGCAGAACAATTGTAAAAATGGGGGGTTCATGTGCTCGCTTTTGTGCTAGCAGAGCCCCCTTGCGACAGAAATCATCGTGACACCCCCAAATCTGGTCAGGAACCAGTGCAGGGATATATACCCTGCTAAGATGCATGAATCTCATGCGGTTCACTCAAAACCCCATTTTCTTTTTTTTCTTTCTTTTTTCAAAAACAAAAAACAAAAAAGTGTCATAATTGTATTGATATGGTAGAAAAATATTCAGAAAGGAAGGTCCATGTGCGTTTTTGTTATTTCCCTTACACAACCATAATGATATCATGTGGACGCAAGCGTGGAAAACTCCACATTGACATGCTTGTTTGTTTGTTTTACCCACTTGCTGTAACCACGTGCAGTAAGTTATAATGTAGGAAGAAGACTGAATATAAGGAAATGGGAGTTTTGCCATTAGTCTGACAGTCCTCCAAAGGAAAAACAAATCTTAATATAATAACGTTGATTGTAGATTGCATGTGTTGGTTGTTGCAGTGGTTGGTAAAGTGCGTGTTGTGAATTATGGATATGTACCTCCCCCCCCCCCCGAAATTTGATTCTCCTTTTGTTACACCAGATTTGGTAATCAAAATTAATATTTGAATGGTGTAAGTGATAAATACATATTTGGTAATACTTTCGTAACCTTGTATTTTGTAACCAAAAATAAAGAAAACCCAAATATTTTGTATTAGTAATGACAAGTTTAAATTTAATTTAGATTTTAACAGAGATATTCAGATTGTCTTAATTGTTAGACCTAAAGATGAAATGTGTCTCATGTTTGTTTTGTTGTTGTTGTTGTTGTTGTTGTTGTTGTTGTTGCTGTTGTTGTTTTTGTTGTTGTTGTTGTTTTAACACCTAGTCTAGTAGACTATAGTAATCCTCGACTAGGGCCTATAATGCCCTATAGTACCTTAGCACTCGATTTGACCATGTTAATGAACAGATAATGAACTGCATGTCACAAAACAGATCTATGGATTGAAAATGTAAACAGCTCAGTTCCACTTCCAAGCTTACCGATCCCGTCGATCAGTGTCGTGCTACCATGACCATGATGCGGCTCGGACCGCTGAACTTTGCGTAGTACGTACAGATTGTAACGCGTACAGTCGGCACGCGAGCCGAGCGAGGCCCCCGCGGCCGCGGTGGGGAGATGCTGTCGGGTATCCGTACGTACCACACTCTAGCTCGATATACTAAGTATAGTACTACATAGCAGCTGCTCAGCTCAGCTAGCTCAGCCCATCACTCGTGAGTGCGCTTCTACGCTCTTTGTTACGTCACTGAAACCTGCGCAGCTAGGATGCGCACAAACTCAACTGAGGAACGTCCTTAAAGTTGTTAGGTGCTTATTTTTCTCACATTTTCCTAAGCCTACATGACACAGATCTCATAAGCACACAGAAGACACCAGCATGGATACGAAAACAAAGTAAAGTGTCAGAGAAACCATAAACAGACAGAAAATTTTCAGAATAAAGTAACAAAAGGAGCAGGAACAACATAGCCGTTGTTATCGTATACGAAAAAGTAATGTTGACCCACATACCTATATCGGTGTAGCAACGTTCAGCTTGCATTGTCCTTCTGTACGTCTCTGTAATGGATTCATTAGTTGTTGTTTTTTTTTTTCAGTCCAATACATTCTTCACTTTTATTTTGTAGTCATTCAAAGAAGTCTCGTCATAATTTCGCTGTGTCCTATCGTAGAGTTTCATAAATACTGACACATCTTACATTACATCGGTTTTTTATTTTGTGAGGGTGATAAGTTTGCGCCTCAAGTTAGTTTTCTTAACAAGTTTGCACATTCTCTACAAGTATCCTTCAATGATTCTTGTTCAACACGTCCCTTTGTAAAACGCTTGTCAGTGCCGTATGGGTATTCATAGTTGTTGATCGCATCTTGGAATTTACTTCATTTCATATTTCTCTCTTGCTGTTTAAGTTTAGTCATAGGGATGACATGAATATAACTTTTACATAAAACAGATTGTAAACCAAATGCTTATGAATTGATAGAGAGTGATCTTTGTGTTAGTAAGTGAGATAATATCCGCTATAGGTACCATAAATTAAATGCGTTTCACGAACGTCGTATTTCACCAAAAACAGACACAGGAAATTTGCACTTTTATTGCTGACAATTATCGCTTATCATGCCACCCACGAAAAAAATTCCTTTTAATGACTTGAAATCTCCAAGGCTTTTACTTCTTTCATGACTTTACTGTAAACAATGCACTTTAAAAGAATCTGTCACTTCAAATGGCAATAAATGGAGAAATCCTAGAAAGCCATCTAAAATGTATTCACTAAAAGTCATTATGTTTAGGTTTTCCCGGCCAATTTCGCACTTTTTTCAGTCCAATTCATAATTGCTGCACTCAACTTAGCACGATCATGATCGGTATTTCAATTTTATAATCTTTTCATTCAAATTCATTTTGGAGCATTCAAATTACCTTTAACATCATTCGAATCAGCACTTTTTCAGTTCAAATTCGTAAGACAAGCACCATTTCGCAAATCGTTCATTCAATTTAGCATGATATAGTCACGTGATCACGTACACGCTGCGCTCGTTCATTCGAATTCATTCTTGGGCATCCAATTTCGCATTTACTGCAGTCAATTTAGCAGACACGTTTATGCTTCTATTCCTTTTTTTTTCATTTTCATTTATCATAGGTATTGTTTGCAAGCATCATAACATTTCATATTTTCGTATTCATTCTTTATTCTGATATCACCTTTGCAACAGTACTTTCAAAATATGTGTATGTGTTTATGATGTTCGATAGCATTATTTCATTCACAGATACATTAATTTTAAGTTTGTTTTGACATTAGTTGGTAGATGGAAGGTTTCAATTTACATCGTGATTATTTCTTTCATCGGTATATTTCATTATTTTCCTTTGGTGGGTGCTAATTGCGTTAATCATCATTAGGAATAAAGTTCTTAGATCAGCTCTAGCCATCAATTTGTCAAGGTTATTACCCTCAAATGCTTCTATGATGCTAACGCCTTTCCCTGTCTTCTGGAGATATACGCCTGTATCTAACTCGTGCTACCATGACTGGACATAAGAAAGTGAAGTGATCTATGATATTGGTGCATGTATAGTTCTGATAACATGTATGAAAGAAGAGGGGCGTTACAGAACAACAAACTTGAGTTATTTAGGGTCAAAGATACCTTTACTATAATACTTAACAGTGTGTGGATGAAACAAAAATTCACATATGAATACGCATAAATCACGGTTCTCACCTTTTCAAAAATAGAAATAACATTACGCCAATTTGAATGAACATGTTTGGAATTTGACTGCCCATACGCGAAATTGAATAACTGAAATACAATTTTCCGCCAGTGCTGGCGAATTTGAATGACTGAAGAGCACGTGCCAATTTGAATGCCCGTTTTACGAATTCGAAAGGCAAATGTGCGAATTTCATTGATCGAAGTGCTACGTTTAACGCACAAGTTGCAATCTTGAATGACAGAATGTGCAGTGACGAGGATTTTCGCTAAATTGAATTAACCTTTTTTCAAATGGACTGACAATAGTTCGAAATTGGCCGGGAAAACCTATATTATAAGAATATGTATTGAACCCTGCAGCCTTTCAATTCAATTCAATTCAATTCAATTCAATAGTTTATTTATTTCCATCATCAAAAAAAAAAAGAAAAAAAAAAGAAAAAGGGAACATGATCCAGAGCGGTACAAATTTTCAATTTGTCTTTCATTCGTCTGATAAAGGCATTACGATAGAATAGCTTCTAAAAAGAAAAGCAAAAGGAAAAATCCACTTTATTTTGTACCTCATACTTCGTATACGATGTTATTGTAATTCCCCAAATTTGGATTATGTGGAACGCTGTTCTTTATCCATTAGAAGCACAATGTTTTCAGTGAACATTGAATTAGCAGGCCGACTTTTCGACAAGGGCAAGTGCTTAATCATTGTTAATGGCCCACTTGACTGGAATATCTTAATCATCCGAGTCTACAGAAAGATCCCTTCCCCAGACTCGACGGAGCCGTCCATCCCTTGCCCAGACTAGACGGGACCGCACATGCTCTAAATTCTTGGGCAGCTTGTTCAGGTCATTGCAATCGTCTGTACTTCCAGCAGCCACTACTCCGCCAAATATGTACAGCCTGTCTGTTGTTCGCCTGTGCGGAACTCGCGAAGGTAATACCATTTGCCTTTTTCGGTTTCTGAAAACTAAACTCCTTGACGAGAGTGTGCATATACTCCAGCTTGCTCGTGTACCGTTCGATGGTCAGAAGGTTGTTCTTGACAACCCAGGCTACGATGATAGATCCATCCTGGCATTCAGCAGGGGCAGGAAATGATTTCTCTTTCTTCACTTCACCTTTCTTTTCGGAGGTTAGCGTTTCAAAAAGCAGAACGCTTGTAGAACTCTTCACTATCATAAACATGTTACTTCTCTGAGCAACAGTTTGGTCAGGCTGGTGCTCACCACAATCAATAGTTGTTACCAAGGATGGATCTTCACTTCGGAGTTCCTGCACCTCAATCGTTTTGATATTCTTGTAAGAGAGATAGACAGTGTCTGACCCATTAATGCTGACACCACCCAGTCCACCGTCCTCTTTTGTGATGGTGGAGATTTTAGCACCATCCCTTGTATCCTCCTCAAATGTCTGCGTGTAGACACTGACTTTGTTCTCGCAATCACGAATTACACAACGTCCGTCCGTAAGGAAATCCAGCCCTCTGACCCTCACATCTGCTAGCACCATCTGCATCAGTTGACCACCACTGGAGTAGACGTGGATTCCGTCGCTCTGACATCCAACGGCCATTGTACCATCAGCTCTTGCCGCCATACAGCTCATACTGTCTGTCCTAGGTAGCTCCACAGCTGCCTTAAGAACCCATTAAATATTGTAACGCCAGTCTCGAAGCACTCCAAATTTCGGCTCATTCCTGGATGGCAAACCCAGAAACTTGCTCGCTCCATCGTACTCGTCGAAATGGTATTGGTAGGGACGTCTTGCCCTATGATATCATGTAGAGTCTTCTAGAGCGTTTCGTGGGCAGAGAGGTACTGCTCAAGCAGTACCTCCTGCTCAAGCAGTACCTCCATGGCAGTTCCCAACTAACTGCTCCACGTACAGCATCCATGTCACCTAGCACTTTTCGATTCTGCTCCGCCACCGTTACCATGTCTTTTTCAAGTTCTTCAAAGAGTTGACTAACCTGGTCCAATTGATCGTCGCCTTCACTTTTTCGAGTTGTTGGACATAGGAAGTGTAAATTTTGTCGACATCGGCATTAACCTTTTTCTCGGCCCCTTTGATTATCAAGTGCTCTTTTTCGATTAATGTGATATTGTGGAGCAGGGTCATTTTCCTTTCCTCTTTCTTACGTTGCAGTTCCTTAATACTCTCCATCAAACTCTCCACATGCTCACTTGCAGCAATAATCTGCTGCCCCTTGTGCGCATGCTCCAACACTCCACATCTGAAACAGATATACTTCTCGCACTTCGGGCAGAAATGATCTTCTACCTCCATGCGATGCTTTTTGCACAAACCCTCCCTTTAAAGGGAAGATAAACCCCGAGAGCAATGTCGACTGAGTGAAAGCAGCAGCAGTAGTAGAACACATCAGTGAAAGTTTGAGGAAAATCGGACAATCGATGCAAAAGTTATGAATTTTTAAAGTCTTGATGTTGGAACCGCTGGATGAGGAGACTACTAGAGGTTATGACGTATGAGTGGACAACAATACCAAGAGAATATAAAGAACATTCTGCAAAAATCCATTTTTCATGAAAATTACAAATTCCATCAACTTGATATTGACATATGTTAAGGGTAGCAATTATTCCCCCTGCATTCTGAAAGCGGTTGGTCCATTGCTCTTTCATAATTCTAGAAAAGTGAATTTTTGTTGAATTTCCTTTATATTTTCTTTGTATTGTTGTCCACTCATACGTCATATCCTCTAGTAGTCTCCTCATCCAGCGGTTCCAAAACCAAAACTTTAAAAATTCATAACTTTTGCATCGATTGTCCGATTTTCCTCAAACTTTCACTGATGTGTTCTACTAATGTTGCTGCTTTCACTCAATCCACATTGTTCTTTGGGTTTACCTTCCCTTTAAGAGCAATCTTTCCCTGCTGAATCTCTTCAACCTGGACCAACGTGTGCTTGGAAAACGCTTTCCATGTTGCGTGGTTCCTCTCACATAGCGTGCACATGAGTGCACTGCAATCTTGACAATATACGGCAGCTGCGGATTCCTTGGCAGGCTGGCAGTTCGTACACGTCGGCGTCGAGATTTTCACGTCATCTACTAGAGATTTCAAATGTACACTCGTCTGCAGATTGGTCACTTCTTTACTGGGAACTCTAGTCTGCTTTCTGCACACAGGGCATGACATTGATTTCGGCTTTCCTTGTGCCTTGTGTAGTTGTTGAAGACAATCGAGGCAAAATGTGTGGGCACAAGACGGGGACTTTGGTTCGCTGAACATCTTCAGACAAATAGGGCAGCAGAGATTCTGTGTCACGATTTGGTGCAAAGACGCCATTTTGATATCTGTGTGTAGGACAAAACAATGAGACAGCGCTAAATATGAAGTGGATACACTGAAATGTACATAGATTATCTGCATAAGCTATCGTAATCTAGTTTTGATGCTGTGATAGCCTTAATTGAAATCCAACCAATCTCTTGTTAAAGGGGAAATCTAGTCTAAAAGAAAGAGATTACGAGTTCAATAATAACACTTTGATTGAAATCGGGTCACGGAAAAATAAGGAAGTTATGGCATTTTAAAGTTTCACTAACATTGGAGGATACAGTTCTTGAATGGTCAATATGAATATTCAAATGGCAAAGTGAGCATGCCATTACCTCACAACTTGCCATATAATTTGTACATACATTTTGAAATGTCCTGATTTTCATTCAAACACAATTATGCCTGTGGCTCAAATCCTGATATATCTTACTGATCAATATTCCGAAGTTATTCAACCAGGAATAACATCAGGTTTTACACCTCAATGACAGAAACATTGAATTTCCGTCATTTTTTTTTTTGTTTGTTCATGATCAATGGAAAATTGTGAGGTTATGACATGGTCAGCTAACTCATTTGCATATTCATGCCACTGTACACGAAGTGTTTTGCAGAAATTAGCAAAACTTCAAACTTTCATAACTTGATCCTTATTTTCATCCGGTTTCACTCAAAATTTTACTGTAGAACTCGTAAAATTTTATTCTTACACATCAGAGTAACTTATTTCTGGACTGGATTTTCCCTTTAAGTCCTCACGAAACTCATCTCTACCTCATGCATGTAGGTCTATATAGCCTTAATCCCTCTTTAGTGTCTGGTGGGCCGGCGGAACGGTGGGGGGAGGGGGGCCTTTTTTTTTTTTGCGCCATACATAGGAATACATAGGGTGTCACCACTTTGGGCCCCCCTTCCCCCCCCCCCCCAAGTGGCACTAGAAATAGAATGAATAGGCCTATTTGAAGCCCTGTATGGCCTTTGTTTTTGCGCTGAAGACCCTTTTTTATTTCATTTTAATATTTTTCTTTTTGCTCGTTGGCTGAAGAAACCGGAAGTGGCACCACAAGATGCGCTGAACCCGGATCGAAGTGCCCCCCCCCCCACGTTTGATAACGCGGCGCCTGCAATGAGTGTTAGCAGTGTTTTCCCAAAAGTCAATTTACCATTACTGTTATTGTTAGTCAAGCATCATTCTCTGAATCATCTACTAGTATATTGCCATTTCTTGATAACAATCACTCCTGATGGGATGTAACAGTTCCTTGCCTGTCTCTACAGTAAATTCTGTCCAATGCCGGGTGCTTCCTATTGAAAGTTTTAATCTCTGTTATCCACATCATAGTCACCGTACCTCCAATACCAACTGGATTCTCCCTACTGTGTAGTACGTCTGTATCTGTCAATAGTAATCCCCTCCCATTTCTGTCGTTCTGTCCAACTTTATTACGAGTTATCCGTAGGAAAGTATTAAAAAATCCATGGCAAAAAAAAACTGTTGTAAATCATATCAGAGTAATGACCAAATCAAGATTGATCAAAAGAATCTAGCGCCATTAGGGCAGACAATTAAGTCGACCCGTCTGTCTCGACATAATCTACTTTTGATGAAACGAAACCCCCCCCCCCAAAAAAAAAAACAAAACAACAACAACAACAAACAAACAACAACAAAAAACCACACACACACACCTCTAAAAAAAAACAAACAAAAAAACGACTGATCTTGAGACTATTACGTCTCCCTGGATACGGGTAGATCAAGTACAGAAAACAATATATAGGCAGTTCCCGTTATAACGAAACCCCGGGACCGGCAGTTTTCTTTCGTCATAATCGAACACATGCAATGTATAGATATAATATAGATAACAATTTCGGGACCTGACTTTTAGGTTTGTTAAAACGAAATTTCGTTACAACGGAATTAGTTATAACGTGTAGCGTAACTGTTATGAGGTGATATAGTGCGGCAAAGAAGACATAAATTGCAGAATTTATTATGCGCACTCACCTTCAGTGCCGCTCAAAGAGGTCTGATCTAACGGCGGAGAAGAGTAATCCGAATTGTCCTGTTAGCAGCTCCAAGCAAATATTATCTTTCACTGTAAAAACATCGGTGTTAGATTTAACACCATAGGTGTTAAATCTAACACCGATCAATCTTCAATAGAGGACCACACCCACAGGTGTAGAAAATGTATTGTGACGGTGTTCAAAAGTGTTCACCTGGCACTTCGTGGTGTTAATTTGACACTGTAGTTGGTGATATTTTTGACACTGCGCTAGAGTTAATTCATTAATGACACCGCATGTTGTTGATTTGATATTGGTGGTGTTAATTTCAATGGTATAGCACCCGTCCAGCTTCAATAGGAAACCACACCAACTGGTGTTACTGTGGTGTAAATGTATTTACACGTTTTTTTCAAAAATCAAGTACTTTATCGGAAAATTCTTCATCGTCTCGTTGAAGTTCAGAATTAACAAGAAATTCAGTAACTAAGAAACTATCAAAAAAACAATTTTATATCTTGAAATGACACCCGGAGGTGTTAATCTAACACCATGAATGAGCACCTGAAATTTAACATCAGCTCGGTGTTTCATCGGAAGTAGTACACATACGTGCATACAAATATCATAGACCTAAATTGCCTCTGTCATCGTGGTCATAATAAATAGTATTACCATTACAGAAAATAATTCATCTGTCGTGTAATCTGTCACCGGACTTTTTGCAGTGTTCAAAAACACATACACACACACGGTAGACATAGAAGAGACACAGCAAGAAGAGGATGCTGGGACCTCCGGTGATTATGCCTGATGTGAAGACAAGTGGCCCGTTTCATAAAACTTGTCATCAGTGACAAGTTGTCATAGATGTGACAAGCTACTGAAATCCTTGCATCTGATTGGCTGAGAGCAAATTTGTCATAGAAATGTGGCAGTTGTCACTGATGACAAGTTTTATGAAACGGGCCCCTGGTTTGAGTATTACACAGCGCACACAGGGGACTTTGCGACAACACAATGTACGTCATACTAATGCTTCAGACAGGATATTGCAACATTACAAAGCTCACCAGTGTTCTTGCACAATGTGGCTTGCTGTTTTTTCTTTTATTTCTTCTTCTTCTATGTTTAGTGCACATACCATAATTTTGTATGTTTTGCCCAAATGTAGTCGACGGAAACAAGAGCTTAATTCAGGAAGTCCGCAGGATATATCATTGTGTGATAGATCATGTTTACACTAGCTGTGCCTTTCTCATCTTGGCTGTTGTTATGCGTCTGTAAAATTCAGAAAGAGGAAAGCAAATAAACAGAAGAACACCTGTAATATAAATTATGATATAAATCGGTCATAGGTATTTGATATGATGATATAATATGTATGATATGATATGATATGAGTATCTATTGTCTGTTCAATGGTGAAAAGCAGAAATTTGTTTTTCACTGGTTGACTTGATATGATGATATGATAATGATATGATATGATATGATATGACATGATATGGTATGATGTGAGTATCTAATGTCCGTTCAATCATAAAAAGCAGAAATCTGTTTTCACTGGTACACAACGGAAAATACATTATTCAAATGCAATCACCCAAATTTTACGTAAAGTAGTACACATACGTGCATACAAATATCATAGACCTAAATTGCCTCTGTCATCGTGGTCATAATAAATAGTATTACCATTACAGAAAATAATTCATCTGTCGTGTAATCTGTCATCTGTAACCTGAATTGGGAGATTTATGTTGCCTGAAGATCTCTCTCTGTCTTTCTCGATATAAAAATCATGAAATTGTGTACACAGGCAATATGCCTTATATGTGTATTTTCCTATACAAGACTACACAAAATCCACCAGGATTCTATATATACACAGGGAATAGATAAATATCATATCCGTAACGGTGATATCTCATGATACTTCATTAAATTTTCTGTTATGGTCGTTCTTGGTTTTTCCCCTGTTATCATCAGTATTACATTTGTGTGTGTGTGTGTGTGTGTGTGAAGCTGATAGAATTTAATGTCTAAATGTCAAATGAAGTGAAAACTAGTAAACGACCAGAACTTTGCCACATAATAATGAACGCAAATAATAATTATAATGATAATGATAATGATGAAAATAATAATAATAACAATGATAATAATAATGATGATGATAATACTAATAACAATGATAATAATACTGATAATGATAATGATTATAATGATAATAATGAAATAAAAAAAAACAACGCTTCCTCGAAAAGGTTACACGTAATGTCTCTATCATCAGCTGATTAATTCAGCAAACATCGTGAATCGAAATGAGAACTTTTTTTTCTGTATTTTTTTCTATCACATTCGCCCAATGGGGAAAGTTGAAGAGAAAATCAAAACCAATGAATGTATCATCAAATTCTTAAAATCAGATCTGCAAGATGGAGGAACAGAATGGACGAGGAGGATAGAGAGGAGAAAAGAAGAGCAGGAGGAGGATGAACCCAAGGAGGAAAGAGAAATGATTAAAACAATGGAGTGATAATAGTAATGGCGGTCATAATATAGTAATATACAAATGATGCACAGGACAGCGTGGATCGGTGAGAATTGGATGCGCGATTTTAACTTTGGGA
Source organism: Diadema setosum (assembly GCF_964275005.1). NCBI lineage: Eukaryota > Metazoa > Echinodermata > Echinoidea > Diadematoida > Diadematidae > Diadema > Diadema setosum. The sequence continues at coordinate 36,793,978 of NC_092694.1, read as the reverse complement.
CGAGAGCATCCAATTCTTACTGATCCACAAAATTAACCTGAGCATCATTTGTGTTATAAAATGGGCCGGTAAATTCATGAAATACAAGCATTTTCCCCATTATGTGCCCGGTACACCTACAACACTACACAAGACTTTAACAATGCGTTCGGATTTTACCGGACGAATGGCCACGCGTTTGGATTTTACCGGACGCATGGCTCAGTGTGGATCAGTGATTCATGAAATACAAGCATTTTCCCCATTATGTGCCCGGTACACCTACAACACTACACAAGACTTTAACAATGCGTTCGGATTTTACCGGACGAATGGCCACGCGTTTGGATTTTACCGGACGCATGGCTCAGTGTGGATCAGTAAAAATCAATGCATGACAATTGACCACTCAGATTGCAGAGATTCTAAAGCACATAATAATAGTATAAATAGAAATGACATGTAGGCATTATAGCATTATTTTAATTCTAGCAAAGAATTCTAAACGAAGGACGCCAAAGAAATCAACTGAACTACATAACTGTATGCCTTTTTTTTTATTTGCAAGTTTTAATTGAAATAAATCTTAACCAACCCAAACAAAAATATGTGTTTATGATATTTTTCTTGAAAAAGTTGAACATACCTGAGACCAAAGACTACGGGTAAAGAAGATGGGTGCACGCCACGAGACCGACACCCACGAGTCATACAGCCCACGAGTCATAGAGCCCATGAGTCATACAGCCCATGAGTTCGACACTAAGCTAACAAGGCCCAAGATACCTTGTTATCTGTCGTACTCGTGGGCTGTTTTTACCTAGTGTCGAACTCATGGGCTTTACTTGCCAGGAGACGAACTCATGGGGTGTATGACTCTTGAGCTGTATGACTCATGGACCTCTTTTCAATGTCGAACTCGTGGGCTGTATGACTCGTGGGTGTCAGTCTCGTGGGATGGACCGTATTTCGCGAGGGGTCTCCAAAGATGAAATCAAAATTGGGGATTTGGCTGGGATGACCCCAAGAAGACAATGGTAAAGAAAATGTAATCTCTTGTGCTCACCATTCCAGTCTTTGAAATAATCATTTCAGCGATTGCACAATGGATGTAAGTGAGTGTTCTAAGGGACAGGGAAACCAACTTCGTGGTCTGATCCTTTATAGTGAAAAATTACAATTGTAATTGCAAATTTTCATCTCTTAGTGTGCTGAGTGCCGATTCAGTTTATGAGGCATAATCAAAGTTAATCAAAGTGAGTCTTTTCGTAGTAGAATAATGATATACTGTACAGGTGACGGGAGTAGATTTGAAAAGTTTAAAGACAGAATTTTGACGATAACATTAACACAAGGCAAGAATCGAAGGAAACAAGTGCAAGGAGTGTCATTATACCACTCTTAAGATAACCTAGAAATAAAGACAATGGAAAGACTTATGAGAACGCTTCTGCCTTATGATCATCATTATCAGGACAACTGATATCATAAATACAATTTTCTTTTAAAAATTGAAGCTGCGTATCCTCGACTTGACATGAAATAAGCTGCACAAAAACCTGACATGCAGATTTTCTTACATTCTACCAGTGATTTTTACCGTTAACTAATGTTATTGATAGATTATTAAATTTATCCACTACGTTAACATCCTTCATACACACAATCATCATTGCTACAGTATCATGATGGAAAATACATAATATGAATAGAAGGACGAATTGCTATAGATAACAAGAATAGGAAAGTGGTGATATGTGTGCTGGTGAACTTGAAATTTGTGAGGCAATTAATTCGTTACATCCTCTAATTTGTATATGTGATTGTGATAATTTATCATTGCAAGTGCAATGTAAACCATCAATTATTCTCTGTTCTGAGTAGGCCTGATAGCCACGGAAAAAAATATTGGTATAATATGATTATACTCGGGTGAGTTTTTTTTTTTTAACTTCCATAGGTATTACTCAAACACTGAATAACCGGTCTGTATTTACGCCGATGAAAGACAATTATCAATTACTAGTACTTGCAATAAAAAAGTTACTCGGTACAAAAATTATGAATTTGAATAAATATGCAGTACCTGCTGCATTTGACATATGAACAATCACTGGGTATCGGGTGGAAGTTCGGTAGTCTATATAGCGGATACGACGTTTGTCTAGCAATCAGGAGTCGGTATAGTTGAAATCCAACCTGAGTCTATATGCCCATGATTTTCATCATCAGGGCTCTCACTGAAAATGCTGAATAATCGGTGCGCATTTGTTTACGTCGATGAAGGGCAATTGTCAAACAGTGTTGTAATGAAGACAACTCGACGCAAGAATGACCAATTTGAATCTTTAATAGTGGTCGTAAAGATACGCATGTCCAAGAAGTTGTGACTGGGTTTGTAGTGCCGAAAACTAAAATACCCTTGGAAAAAAAGTCGATGTGGTCTCCCGAACAATATTCATTCAAAAATATTTCAAGCATTAAAACCATTGAAAATTTCTCAATTTGCCGGTGCACTTCAGACACGTGATTAAGATTTATCTTCAATCTCGACGTTTCAAGATGTTCACACAAAAAGCAGTATATTAGATCTGATAACGGCAAGAAGTTGATGTATTGTAAATCTGTTTAAAGGAAGTTAGATGGCATGGATAACGAATGTGACGTAATGAGAGATTGTTAGCATAATGTTAATATTTAGCTGTTTATGGAACTGCAATTAGCAGATTAGAAGGTTGTGTTTCCGTATTTGTCTTTCCCCAACAGTATATAGTATACACACAGGTTGCAGGAATGAGATGTTTCAAGATGGAAAACAAAATGGCACGTAAAAGCTTCGGTGTGGAAAATGTAGATCCTTAAACAACTACCACGATTTGAGGTTGCTACGCTCAGAAGTTCATCCACAACAATAATGATTCCATACACTTCAACTTTCACAAAATGTCAGCATACTGGACATTAACACTAGATACAGTGCGGATACATGAAAGTTTGATGGTCGTTTTGAACAAGTTTAGAATGTGCGGGCCTAATACTTGCGGTGCTCTCCCTTCGGGCTAAATTCCTATATTCTCCTACAAAAGCAGGATATGACGGGTAAAACATCGTGTCTATAGCAGTTCATACTCGACAGGATTTAAATCATGATCTTCTTGTATTAAATAGGATCCAGAACCTTAATCGTTTTTACCCCTGTGCTCCTACACAAAGTGGTATGTGGCACAAAGATCCTGCAAAATTCCCTTGATCAGGATAGCTGAGTACTCCAGGTAGCTAGCATCGTACGCAAAGTGTGTTACAGGTGTCACAGTTTATATCCAAAGTTGGACGAATCTGTGCTCATCAGGCAGCTATTCTACAGAACCAAGCACATCATGGACGCCAGCCGTTCACAAACTTGATCACCTTGATAGCGTGAAATGGCGACATATGAAACTCCTTCTCTAAGATGTCTTGCGACATTGACTGCAAGAGGGCGCCGTTCATCTGGTCCTCCAGGAAGGCTTCTATGACACGATCCTGAACTTTGAGTAAGGCCAGCGCCTGCGCGACTTGCTCGCACGTCAGACGAGAGATGTCCCTCGGAATGTCCCGGATGGAAGTAATGTGCGGGAGCTCCATATCGTCGGATTTACTCGCCTCACTGACCATCGTGTTAACTTTAACGCTTTCCAACGCGGGTATCGGTGGAGGAGGAACCTGGTCAAAGAAATTAATGAATAAAAAAAGATATCTCTTCTTCGCTGAAATCCTTGAATCTGATTGGCGGAGTGCAAATCTGACAGTGAAATTCATTTACTGAAATGTCCCCTCTATGACGCTAATACTTTGACGCGCCCAGGTTGGACAAAGTGATCCCTATCGGGGACAGCCGTCTTTGCCTATGTTTTTGAGGGTTTTTTTTTTTCCTCCCTAAAAAGATCGTCGTAGTATTTAGGGCCTCACAGTCAAAGCAAAAGCAGCACATTGTGTAGCGGACAAGGCACTTTAGAACACTCCACCATCTTTCATTATTATGATTTGTTTGAGCCATGAGGAAAATAATAAGAGATGGTTATAAAAAGAACACAGATCTGAGTCTTGTCAACTAGACTCGTTTGCAGATCACACCTTACATGCCTTGTAAAATGAATCGCATGACTCGTTCCAATTTCCCGAGTTGAATTTATCTATTTCAGTAGGGAATTTGCTTAAAGAATGATAACCTTGTATGCCAATGTTAAGATTGTGTTACCATTAATAAAGGTAAAAAATTAAACCAGTTCATCACTTACTGTTTCACTTTTCAGAACGGTTTCACGTCCAATCCTGGACGCTTCATCAGCTCTCTGATTTGATGGAGGGGAAGGTGTCGTTGCCAATCGGTGCAGACGCACTACCGACGTTATTGTTCTGTTTTTGTAGGATTCACTCCGATTAGAACATCGGTAGCGCGTCTGCATCGATTGGCAACGACGCATTCCCGCCACCAAATCAGACGAGCTGATGAAGCGTCCAAGATCGGACGTGAAACCGTTCTGAGAATCAAACAGTTATTCCAGGCCTCCATTTCATAAAAGATGTTGGATAGCAACTCATGCTGGAATGGCAACTTGCCATAGCAACAGCCAATCATGAAGCTGGATTCTTGTCGTTACAATGACAATTGTCATTCCATCAAGGGTTGCTATCACATCAACTTTTTATAACATGGGACCTAGATGAATTCATTTCATTTTGTACCTTTATTGAACGTCATCTGGATTAATCAGAACCTACACCAATAAGATTGTGTAACCATTGTAATGTCGGTACCTTTGACATGGAAATGGTTATCATAATAATTAAAGCTTGGTCTACTTTTACGAGAATCACAAGGATATTAATTACCGGTCTGGGGTTCTTGACGACCGGAGCTAAGTACTCATCCTCTTCCTCACGCTCTATCGCTTCCGCTTCCGGGTCGCCGGAGTTAGTCCGAGCGCCCTCTACTGGTCCGTATGGGTTGCTCTTCCGGCCTTTTCGAACAGATGGGTGAGAGGGGCGAGGAATTATAGTCGCTATTGGTGGGCCGTTTAAATTCAGCGGTGGACGCGGTGTATCCGGGACCGGAGGAGCCGGTCTCTCATTGATCGTTTGGTTGGAGCTGAATTTGATTCTTGCGTTGGCGTCCCCAGCGTTTTTCTCATACCTTGAATTACCTTTAGGGATTCATAAGAGAAAATAGAAAGGAACAGAAATTCATCGAACGCTCGAGAAAAAGAGAGGGTCAGAGAATATGCAAATAACAATGGTATTCCTCTGTATGATTCACGTATCCTTTGCAATACAAATTTAACAAATAGCATAAATCTCCAAGAAATACAAGAATGGCTTTACAAAAAAAAAGAAAAAAGAAAAGGCCTAAGCTATGCTTTAATTTCATTTTGGTAGGAGGTTATGACACTCCCCCCCCCCCCATAGCTGCCTCCACTGTACACCACTTTTAATAATATCATACTTCTAAACGGACACACATACCTATATAGATATTGTGTATGCGTACGTTTGAGTATTTGTGTATGGCGTTTAGCCGTTTACCTCCACTCGCTGCCAGCAGATTGTCACAGGAGGAAGAGCGCGGGCCTATACAAGGGGGTAGGGGCGGAGGTGGTCGGATTTCGTCAAGCAGGTCGCCACTGTACGGACGAGATCCATTCTCGCGAATCCTGAGGGTGAATGATCCCGGAAGCGGAAACTCCAGCGTCGACGACTTGTTGTCGGGCCTACTATGGGGCAACTTTGGAAGCTGCCGATAAGGTGTGGAGTGTAGGGGAAGGCCAGGGGTGAATGACTTTGATCGATCAAGTGTGACGCTGCCATGGCCGGTGGGCCGTTGGTGTTGAGTGATACGTTTATCAACACCTTCAAAGACCGACCGTAGGTCGACAGAGCTGTGGCTTGAATTTAAACCTAGAATTCAAAAGAAGAAAATAGAATGGATGATATACGGTAAGTAAAAGATATGAAATTATACTTCAATTTATGAGTGTTTAATTCTGACTGGTTGAAATGGAGGGGAGGGGGGGGGGGGATAAAAACAATTACTTGCAGCCTCTAGGATCCCGTTTAAATTGAGTGAAAAGGCCGGGCTCGGCCGCGGCCTTCATTTCACTATAAACGCGCAAAATACTTGAATTAAAAGCCCGGGCCGGGCCCGGCACCCTAAAAGGACAAAATTGCGGGGCCAAGTACCGTAGCTGAGGCCGGGCTCGGCCCGGCCCTGCACTGTAAACGGGGTCTTGGACACCGTCTACAGTAAGACCTCGTTTACAGTGAGTAAAAGGCCAAATGTGGTACCAAAATCGGCCGCGCATTTGGCCAAACTCTGGAGGTAGTCTCGGCCGCGGCTCGGCCCGGTCTTTTCTCACTGTAAACGCAAATTGGGCCAAATGCGATACCAAATTGTGACCGGCGCGCTCCCAGTAATGATACTCAATGTAGTTTGTTTCAGTGAGGTATTAGAATATACTGGTTTGTTTACATGCAGAGCGTCACTACGACATAATATTGAAAGGTTTGAATTGAAAGCCAGGGCCGAGCCCTCCAGAGTAAACGGACAGAATTGCGCGGCCGAGTACCGAAATTGAGGCCGGGCTCATCCTGGGCTTAGTCCGGGTTCGGCCCAGCCCTGCACTGCAATCGGGGTCTAATGCAATACGATTGCAGTGCAAACGGCCGTTGCAAACGATTCGATTACGCATCACTATTCACATAGCGTGTCACAACTACTGTCATAAGCGCAGCAAATTATTAACCAAAAAATTGTCGGTGTGATAATTTCGCTTTGAAACTAATATTACAAAGGAATACCGGACTATGAGAACAGCAAAAAAAAAAAAAAAAAAAAAAAAAAAAAAAAAAAAAAAATGGGTATCATCTTTGGAGACCCCTTGCAAAATAAGGTCCATCCCACGAGACCGTCAACCAAGAGTCATACAGCTCACGAGTTCGACATTGAAAAAAGGTTCAGGAGTCATACAGTATACGAGTCATACAGCCCATGAGTTTGATATTACCCATGAGTTCGACATTACAGTACGGGACTTGTATGTCGGTCTCTTGGGCCTTGTTTGCTTAGTATCGAACTCGTGGGCTGTATGAATCGTAGGCCGTATGAATCTTGGGCTATAATATGATTCTAGGACTGTATAATTCGTGGGTATGGAACTCGTGACGTGCACCGGCGAAATATTGCAGTAGTTAATCACATGTCATATAGTGAAATACAATGTAATAAAATGTAATGTTATGTATTGTAAAGTGATGTTATGTAATGTATTGTTATGCAACGTATTGTAATGTTATATGATATTATGTAATGTAATGTATTATAATGTAATGTGATGTTATGTAATACGATGTAATATATTGTAATGGAATGTAAAATGCATAAAATTTTGTTGACCATACTGGACTTACTTTCACTGCTAGTCGATAAATTAGCGATACTTTCTTCAGATGGCCACCGAGGGGGCAGCGGTGGAGGGTAATCAGCCATCGGCACGTCATCCATGTTGATCGCATCATCATCACACGGGGGCGGCGGAAGGCAGTCAAGTGGTGGCGGAGACATCGGCCACACATTCTCGAAGGGACCCGGTGGGGGAGGTATCGATGGTCTTATTTTGAAAACCGCTTGGTTGTGACTTCGACCGCACTGGAAGTCAGACGGTCGGCGATTGGTTTCGATCGAGGGAGTAGCTGAGCAGCTTTCGGGGTCTATGTTTGTTGTCGGTCTTTTTTTCAGGTCAGCAAAGCAGCTCGATAACTCTTTGAGCTGCGGATTTGTCTTGAGCGGTAGGGTCTTCAGTCTTGTGAGGGGAGGTCGTATTGGGGGCGATGTACCAGCAGGACAGGACTCGGGGGTGGCGGTGGGGCGACCCGGTAACGGTGGCGGTAACGGCATGTTTTCTGCGCATGTCATCGTACTCATGCGGACATCGTCTGCCATTATGAAAAATATCAAGAATGAATGAGTACAATTTAATCTTTTGAGCTTTGTGATACCATACTTTGCGCCCCTGATTATCGCTAATGTGCCTTTTTAAAACTCACATTTGGTTTTCTGGTGATGTTGATGGCCATGCAGTAGATGTAATACAAGTACGACAGTTTAGTCTGTTAACTGGCTTCTAATTAAATCTCTTTTGGTAGACATTCATTATCATCATACCGTGGAAGTAGAAAAGTTATTTCAATTAAGGAAAGCAGCTACTACAGCTGCTCTCGCTCTCTTCATTTATATGCATACTGTACATGTAATGACATTGTCTATATTATATATATTTATATATATATATATATATATATATATATACTATATATATATGTATATATATATATATGTATATATATATGTATATATATATATATATATATTTATTTATTTATTTATATACGGATGTGTGTTTGCATGCTTCTATGCCAAAGTATATTACTTTTAAAAAGAATAGAATTGTCTACCTCCTTTAACATCTGGTAAGTCCTGACATGACGCACTGCGATGGACTGGCTTTGGTACCTGGTAGTGAGACCTATCACCTGTCGTAGGGTGTGGCCGATGATGTTGTTTCATTTCCTGAGAATACCAGCCGCTGCTACTGGCTCGGAGAGAATACTGTTTTCACCCCCGAAAAGAATTACAAAACAGAAAAAAAAAAAAGAATCTCAAAGATGTGGAAACAATTAATTTAAGCCATGGCTCTCGTATGACTTAGTCCAAAACGTGACGGATACCTGACATAATAATACACTATTCCGAAGCCGACTGAAAAATTAACTGTTTCTGGGTTTCGTAATGCAAGGTTTTATAAATATATTATACACATTATATACAACCCTGCTGGAAAGAATACAGTGCCCCGCAAACAGTGTGCTCACACTGTGTTCACATAGTCGACAGTGTGAAAATGCTCACAGTGTGAGGAAGATTATTTCACACTGTGGTATGGTTTTCCACAGGGTACTCACAGATTTCAAGTTCGGTACTGGTGCTAGTGCTATACATAATATCTTAGCACTAGTGCTAGTGCTATCTCAGTACCAGCACTTGCGATAAACACCGAACTTGAACTCAGTCGGTGTCGGGAAGTTGATGTTAAAATTATGACGCATTTTCCGGTTGCTGGTGTTGGGCCCGGTGTTGAAAGTTGTCTGCTGAACCGAGCTCCGCCATTAGTGTTGACGAATTACGTGTTTTTTCTCCACTGACTAACACTAGCCCCTAGGGATTATCATCTCGGAGACTCCAACTCTTCCGCTTTCGATGGGAGATCTCCCGCCGAAAGCCTATATTTGCAGAATCTCCCGTTCTCCCGCTTAAGATTTGTTTCTGGAAAAGGATTTCTTACTTATTGCCATCCTATGTTAAAAAATAAGCCTTAGATAGCACGAGAGAGCATCTAGAACCAGTAGAGCTTCCAGGGCCCTTAAGTGAGCCCTGGACTATGGAAAGCCATATCAACATGGAGTCTCCCGTTTGCTAGGGGTTTCAGGCAGGAGAATCTCCAGATCAGAGGGTGCTTGGGGTTGGAGTCTCTGTGACATCTTCGTCATTTCAAGTCTCGGTGCTGATGTTAGCGTTGCTGTGTGACACCCACATTTACCCCCTTTTTTCGTCGTCAATTCCCGCGGACTTCACGGTAGTTTGATGCCAACACGGCAAGACCTAGTGTTAAGATCGATTATTGTGATCAGTGTCGTTGTGTTAATCTGACCGTCGGTGTTGGAGCTTTAAGGCAGGTTTAAGGCAGATAGCACTGACACTAGCACCGAACTTGAAATTACCCAAACGTGTTCACACTGCCGAAACGTTTGATTTCAACAGTGTAAAGAGATTTCACACTCTGTTCATACTGTGTTCACAATCTGTTCACACTATGTTCACAATCTGTTCACACTGTGTTCATAAACTATTAACAATCTGCTCACACGGTGTTCACAAATTATTCACACTCTGTTGCACATTGTGGGACACTGTGTTCTTTCCAGCAGGGAGTGCTCGACTTTAGCTGGGACCCAGCGGCCCAGGGCCACAAAAAGATTGATGTCGGGACACCAAATTTTCACGAAGGCTTTTTGCTGCTGGTCCGATCGGACACATAAAATTCAAAATAGATTATTATTGTTCGTTTTATTTCGGGCTACCAACAATACAAATCACTTGACAACCTTAAGGGCAGGTAAAATATCAGGACGCACGCAAAACGAAAATTGACTATAAAAATCGACGGAGGAGAAACCTCCACCCCCAAAAGCATCGCTATAATAATTATTATTACATCTGCGGGACACTTGTATGCCAAATTCCCGTCAAAGTTAGAGCCATATCTGGTCAAAATCAGTAGAGGTCAAAGTTCTTACCGGACGCCATCAGCAACGATTTCCATGCGAATTATACAGTCATGTCAGTTTACGCTCGTTTGATTTCTTCGATAACGACTGTGAAATATTGAAGGAGAAACACTGAGCGATACGCTGTCAGTCGTGGAGGAAAGTAAAGCGAAGTACATAGGAACTTACACCCATTGCTGTGTAGTTTGGTGAGGATTCGCCAGGCTCAGGTAAGGGGTCGATTTCGCCTTTTTCTTGATCACCTGCCAAATATATATAAACAGAACTTGTTAAATGTCGTAACATTTCTTGCACACATAATAATCATATAATACAAAATACGGTTCAATTATCTATCTATATATCAGCTACATGTCTGTCTCTCTTATCTGTCTTTCTTTCTATCTTTCTATTCTGATAGAAGTCAGTCTTTACAGACATATATTATGATACATAATTATAATTTATCAGGGATTGTTCGAAAAACAAACTCGTATTCATGCTGACTTCTGACAAGCGGTTTTACAATGGCCTTTATCACAGCTTGTAGTTCCGAATAATAATACATCATGACGTGCGAATTACACGATCTTTACCCCCCGTATGGTCTCTTCTCTAACATTCGATTAGCAAACAGGCTACATTTTAAACATAACAAGAAGTGATTGTTTCGGAATGTCGTTACATCCTCATTTCCAATCCGACTTTGATAAAGTTCTTCACTCACTGTTCAGCATGGATTTTTTTCACTCTTTCTTATGAAATTGCTAAAATTTTGGAGTGGATTTCTTATATTATCTTAGATTATAATTTGCAAATATTGTATTTTTTGTTTCATTGGCTCGTGCACAACCCTTTCTCGTGTATGCACTATGGACTTATATGATCTTGTGTTTATGTTTCCTCTTTGCTACCGTGTTTGTAAGTTTGTGTCTTTTACTCAAATTGTATTTTGTATGTGATGCAGGGCCTCTTGGCAGAGCAGTTCCGAGTGAGCTGAAAGGGCTACCCTGCTAAAAGAAAACGGAATAAATGAATAAATAAATGAATAAATAGATAAATAAAAGGAGCCATCAAATATCTCACTGTGATTCGAAAGTATGGATGCAAGACTCTCGTAGTCATCTTCACCATCATTGTTGATGTCAGAGGAAGCGTGATTCGAACCTAAGGGGAAAACAGAACAAAGCACATGACAGATGACGTCAGTATTAAGGATACTAATCGAATTATGACAAGTTCAATGACTGAAATGATAATAATCCAGCTGCTGGAAAGAACACAGCGTCCCGCAGTGTGAACAAATGTGAAACACAGTGAATACATCGTGAACACAGTGTGAATTTTCTTCACACTGTTAAATTCGAGCGTTTCAACATTGTGAACACAGTGTGAAATTTCTTCACACTGTTAAATTCGAGCTTTTCAACATTGTGAACACAATGTGAATCATCAATTCACAGTGTGAAACAGAACCTTACTACTATGAACTCTCTGTGAAAAAAAAAACCCAAACTGCTCAGCACTGTTAAATTCGAGTGTTTTAACACAGTCGACTTTGTGAACACATTGTGAACACACTGTGAGACACTGTGTTCTTCCCAGCTGGGATGATAATGGTAATACAAAAATAATATATTGATAATAGCAATAGCAAGAATAATAATAAATGATAATAATATTGATGGTAGATCAGAGAACTTGTTACATCAGTTTACCTTGACAAAGAATGCTGAAGAAACAACTCGGATTTTAGGACTTGAAACAGTTCGATCTCTGCAGTATAACCAGCAAGTCCACTCTACCATGTAATTTAACAAGAGTGTGTTTTTAAACTAAGCGTGAGTTACAATAAAAAGAAAAAAAAAAACAGAACACACACACAAACAGGGAATTACCGGCATGAAACTTTTGCGAATTGGAGCCAACAGAATTTTTTTTTCACGGCGTGAACGTAGGCCCTACTAGTACGAGAAAGTACGAGTCAGCACATCATATGATAAGATTATTATTATTATTATTATTATTATTATTATTATTATTATTATTATTATTGTTATTATTGTTATTATTATTGTTGTTGTTATTATTATTATTATTATTATTATTATTATTATTATTATGCTTTCCCTACATCTTGGCTCCTTGCGAAATTCGCGAAAATTTCTGGTTTGTAGTAAGACTATATGATTATGTACCGTACCTTCAGACGAGTTGATGTCTATTGCGATATAGTCACATGACTTCCTCTTCTGCGCAGACGCAGATGTCTCGTCACTCTCCTCGGTTTTATCCAGAGATGCAGCTGTGCCAACGAGCAAATAAAAGATATTAATGTTTAGATACGCCCAAATGCACTTGCATGTTTCTGTGATATCAATGTGACTAACAAAAGACATGGCGAGGGAACATGCAAGTTATGCTGAGTCGAGGGGAAAGTGCATTCCAATGTCTTTTGTTAAACATTTCAGTACTTTAGCAATGATTGACAGATGAGGTCATCTGAGGAATACTGGTTTGGAAGGATTTTTTTTGTGGCCGTTCCAAAGTAATCTGAAGAAAAATAGAAGAAACAAAAATCGTACAAAATATATGGAATGTTTCTAGATATTCGTTTCACCGCAAAAGTGATGTTGAGTGTATCATAAATCAACACAAATCAACATGCATTTGGATTTCAGGGGCTCTTTAAAGACAATAATGACAAATTGCACTTTTTCCAAGTTTGAGTGTCACATGAAGGAACAATGAAGTCTCACTGAATGGATGAGATCCGTCAACATACATTAGTGACCAAATAAACCGGCCAGCTTGTACGAATGCGAGCTTGTGTTTAGGGCTTGTGGTCAGGGTTTCTTCTAACAATTTATGGTACATATTAACCTTAAATATAAACACCAGTGTCTGATAACGTGGTCACACCCACTAAGGCCAACTCACACAATCAATTTTTCTCTGTTCATATTCAACACATAGCTTGCAGCGACAAACCATGTCTTGAATATGAAGAGAACAAATGAATGATAGGTTAGCCTTTGTGGGAGTGATCAAGTTATCAAACAACGGTGCCATGTTGCAGGTTATGGACCATAAAAAGTGAGAAGAAACCTTTAAAGGGGATGGTTAGTAACTGATCAGTGGGAATGCTGGGGGATGATTGTTCCCATCCTTGTGGGATTCATTTTAGAGTACATTATATATCTATTGTTTTGTGAAAATTATTTGCTTCAGAATGGTCTCATATTCAAGTAATTTGCAGTTTGATGTTTCCAGGTTAGCATGCCTGTACAGTGACGGGGCATTAAACTGCACATTACTTGAATATGAGACCGTTCTGAAGCAAATGTGACCGTGCACCTCAAAACGAACATAAAGTCGCACACACTGATTTTGCGTGAGGACTGAAAATAAGTGAAATGGGTCACCCTAGCCGAACTCGACTTTTTCATATTTTCTGAAAGAGCGGATCTTCTTTTACATTATGCTAAAATTTGGTATCATAAAACGGCCAGGAAAGTGTGTTTTTCTAGTAGTTTATCTTGAACATTTTTGGTAGAACAGTGTCATTAGGTGGGTCTTTAGAATCCCATTTTCATTTCTGAAAAACCTTGTCCACACTCTTTGCTTTCAACTCTAATAACTTTTGAAAGGATAGTGCTACTGCTTTTAAAGTTGGCATTAATTATGGACAGAATGTGTTAATGAGGCATGCTTAATTTCCGTTTAATCTGATAATCCCTTCATTGTTGTTACTCTGGTGGTTTACTTCCTGTTTTTTGTCCCATTCATCGCACAGCCAGCACGGTTTGGTAAAGATTAAGCGCTTGAATAGACCCTGTACTTCAGAGCCTCTTTTCTCAGTTCACACTTTTCCTGAGTTTGTGCTTTCTTTCCAGTATTTAGATAGGTTAGGAGAGTCCATTTGATTTGAGTTATACACCATTTTAAAGCTTAAAGTCTGCTCTTTCAGAATATGGTCTTAACTAAAAATTCATGTCTGGCGACTTTGTGTTTGTTTTGAGGTGCACGGTTATTTAATAATTTTCACAGAACAATAGATATATAATGTACTCTTAAATAAATCCCACAAGAATTGGAACAATCATCCCCCAGCATTCCCACTGATTCCCACTGACCAGTTACTAGCCATCCCCTTTAACACAAATCTGCAGTCAAGCAGGGCACTGGCCTGTTACTTTGACCACTTTCATTGACAGATCCCATCCACTCAGTGATACATTCATTGTCCCTTTATGTGACACTCAAACTTGGAAAATGTGCAATTTGTCATTGTTGTCTTTAAAGTTCATGTGCTTAGCCATGCATGACATTTGTCAACATAATTACATATTAATGGAAAGAAGAAGAATTTTTCTTTCCTCACAACTAACAATGAACTCTCCATAGCTGACAAGTATGAAACGGGGGTAGCCCTCCAAAGTTGGATTACTTTTTTTATACGCTCTGTATAACACCGTGCTTCAGATAAATTGTAAAGTTTATTTCGTTTTTAAACTTGTAGAACAACTAGAGAGGATCTTAAATCTACAATTCTTTCACAATTAAACTTTCGTTATCATCATTTCCTCGCATTTTCCCTTAATTTTTAACATTTTGTTTCGACTGAATGTTATCACGATGCAGTTTACAATTACATTAAAGGCTGCACAACAAACTCCATGTCTGAGCTGTCTAGCCGTCTATATTCACCTTGTGGTTTCATGAGGAGTGACCTCGGCTTCAACTTTGACACTGGGACAGTCGTCATAAGGAATGACCCGTACTCACTGGCGTATATGTCCTGTAAGTTGGAGTAATGAATTACAGAAAAGTCAAACAAGAGTTAGCCTTTTGCCAAGGCCCTCTCACTGTATGGTAGTGAGCGAATGGGGCGAACGAAGCGAGCTCAGCTGAGTTAGCTGACTGCTCGCGCTCAGCTGGGTTCGCTTCGCTCGCACGTTATAGCCATCATACAGCGAGAGGATCTCGACAAGAAGCGCTAAACAAGAATAAGCTCGTCGATTATATTTCATAGTCTGTTTGTTTGTTTCTTTGTTTGTTTGTTCATTTTCCATCTGAGAAGATGGCTGGATAGCCCATATTCAGCTATGCTAAGCTGGTCTTCCGTGGGGTCCGGTTGGATGTGAGGCGGGACCACTTCACCGGGTTAAACACGATGGCCCGAATTCTCAAGGGTGGAATAACTTTATTACACCGCTTATTCCGCCGATTTATTACGCCTCTTATGCAAATCATGCCCTCGTGACGTAAAAAGACGCGATTCATTCCCCGGAATCTATTCTCAAAGGTGGAATAACTTATTCCCCGGAATAACTATTCCGCGGAATACTTATTCCAGCTTTGAGAATTCGGGCCATAGTCTGTTCAGACATCGCATGGATAGCATTTCGGAATACATTGATCGTTTAGATTTGCTTGCTTTTGTATATCTGATCCATTCTGACTTACCTTTGAGATGGAATTAACGTGAGGATCACCAATGGTGCCAAGATTCTCCATGTAGTGATGGTACTTCTTTGGGTTCATTGTCATATCCGATGACGTCACAAAGTCGACCTTGACATTTTTAGACATCACCATGACATTCAGAGTTGAAGGGGAGTTGTTGCCGTCTCTGATGCCCAGGACGTACTCAGCGGTGACTTCGCGGTCAAGGGTCAAGTTGAGGTCCAGGGTTCTGCAAGCTTTCAGCTGTGACATCGTCACCTGCGGCATCCAATCGGTGGGGGTAAAGTCGCGCACGCGCACAACGACCGGTAAACGGTACATGCGCAGAAGGTCCTAAAACGACAATATAAATCGACAAATAGTAAGCCTTTGACATCAGCGCTGGCAAACCTTTCTTTTTTCATTATGCAACAAGTATAGACATGATAGACGCACGATTGCAGCCACTTTGAAAATGAGACGAGATAAATTTGTCACTCACAGATTGCGGTTTTGCAAATGCCGTCCCAATAACCAACGTTTTGCTCCAGATTCAAAGGACTTGCGTCGTGTTACCTATCTGCCAAACACTAATAAATTGTCGAAAACACAATATCATCAGACAGAGAAATGGAACGTTTCCTTACTTCTAATCGAGATTTTAGTTTGGAAAAATCATCTTGATCATAAAAAAAAAAAAACCAAAGGAAAAAAAAAAATCGCACAAGAATATTTCAAAGAAACGAATCTTTTAAGTGATATATAACATCATTCTTAAATTCATTTTCAACGGATGAAAAGCGTTGAACATTTGTGATACCCAATATTTATGCCTCCGCCACGAAGTGGTGCCGGAGGCATTATGTTTTCGGGTTGTCCGTCCGTCCGTACGTCCGTACGTACGTCCGTACGTCCGTCCGTTCGCTTTCGTTTACGCGATAACTTGAGTAATATTTACTGGAATTTTACCAAACTTGGTCCAAGTATGAAGTATGATGGGGGAATTATTTGATTAGATTTTGGTTGAATTCGCTTAAAGGTCAAAGGTCAAAGGTCAAAGGTCAAGGTCAAATCATGAAATTGTATCCTTTTACGCGATAACTCAAGACTGAGTGGAGCAAATTTCACCAAACTTTGTTGGAGGATGATGTATGATAGGACAATTACTTGATTAGTTTTTCAGTGGAATCGGACAGAGGTCAAAGGTCAAAGATCAAGGTCAAATCCTAAAATTTATCTGTTTACGTGATAACTCAAAACTGGATGAAGCAGCTTTCACCAAACTTGGTCCAAGGATGATGTATGATGGGACAATTAGTTGAGTAGATTTTAGTGACATTGGCAAGAGGTCAAAAGTTCAAGGTCAAATCCTACAAATGTTGCAATTTCCCCCATATCTATGCAATGCCCGAAGGTATTTTCTTGAAACTTGGTGTGGACATGTACTGCTGCGTAAAGATTCTCCAGAGAGAGTTTCATGTCATAAGGTCAAAGGTCAAAAGGTCAAAGGTTAGGTGAAAATGTTGCAATATCACTTTTCTCACAAATGGTTCAATGTATCTTCGTGGAACTTGGTACATACGCATGTACTGTCTGGCAGGGATTATCTAGGGAATTTAGAGGTCATGGGTCAATAGTCAGGGGTCAAAGGTCAAGGTCAACTCCTCAAAATTTTTCTATTTCCCACATATACTAGTATATGCAATGCTTGCATTATTAGTTTCAAAACTTAATACATGCATTACCTAATGGAGATTCTCCGAGAAATTTCCAGCCAGAAGGTCAAAGGTCAAAGGTGAAGGGTCAAAGGCCAGGTTTCAATAACCCCCCCCCCCCCAAAAAAAAAAAAAAAAAAAAATCTATTTTGTACCGTCATCACACTCTTTCTTCCTACCTTGGAAATTACTCAGTGCATAAACTTCCCCAAAATTCCCCAAATATGCGTACCTGCACTCTTTGAAAATTATAGCAAACCCAGTTCAAGACATTTCTGACAAACCTGACATTGTACTATACGCCTATTGGGAGAATCATGCATTATGGCGGAGGCATCAGTCGCCATAGCGACATTTCTAGTTTTACCATGCAATGTCGTTTATGGTTATAAACCCAAACTGTTGATGATATCCTTTTTTTCTTTGCCAAATGTCGTTAGTGTCATTGTATCAAATACAAATTTGACACATTTCGTCACTACTTACATATTTACTGCCTGAAAAACAATTTCACATGTCAATCAACAGGGTAATCATGCAGAAAACACGCAACCTGATAGAATTAGCAGGGAGAATGTATTGGGCCTACGTCCTTGCACGAGATCAATTGGTTGGATTCGAACTTATGTCTCCTGTCCCTGAGTCCAGGGCACTTTCCACTATACCATATTCACGTACTACCAGCATTCCCTATAGAACCTATATAATATAACAGATGATGACTTTTGTTGTCGGGAACATGAACGAAACGTTCCACCCTCAGGGTTTGAAATGCCATTTCAGGAAGCAAGTCCAGAGACGAAGTCGAGGGACTTATAACCTCCCTCAATAGCATTTCAAACCCTTCGGGTGGAACATTCGGTATGTTCACTCCCCCGCCAGTCATCATCTATATAATTATTGTAGTACAGTTAGTTCAATTGTTCATTCACATTCATGAACATTGTACATTGTGCAAGACGATACTGTAAAAGTGGATATTTTCGCGCTCGGCAGGGTAAGAAGATTTTCGCGTGTTTTTAATTCCACCGAATCCAGACATCAACTACTGGTACATATGGCAAGGCACAAGCATAAAAATATTTGTGCTTTTTATTTTTGTGCTAGATTCTGGTTGCGCGAAATGTGCGAAAATTTCCACTCTTATAGTGAGGGTTTATAAAGACAAACAATATCATGGTGAACTGATTTGTGCATGTATGCTGCCAATGGTCAGCG
The DNA here is from genome assembly GCF_964275005.1 of Diadema setosum. Classification (NCBI taxonomy): domain Eukaryota; kingdom Metazoa; phylum Echinodermata; class Echinoidea; order Diadematoida; family Diadematidae; genus Diadema; species Diadema setosum. The sequence continues at coordinate 36,775,262 of NC_092694.1, read as the reverse complement.
GTACATTGTAAAATCAAAGAAACAAACAAGCAAAACCAGTAGCATGAACTCACCTGAATGAGATAGTGTTTAGTATCGGGTAGCGCATCGAAAATACCTTTCCACCTCAAGTCAAGCTTGCACACTTGTCCATCAGGTTCGTCGATTCGACAGCTGCGAGGGTAAGGGCAGTTATAATTTAGTTTAAAGGGATGGTAAAGTTTCGGTTGAGATGGAGATTCGGGTTTCCAACATGTTTTACAATGATTCTGGGAGATAATGAGAAACCTCTTATTCAATATTAAATAGCATGGTGTACAATTGTAAAAGGAATTCAAGGGTAATTTGAAGAAAATTGGTTCTGAAATGGCTACGATACCCAAAACAAAGTGATCCTAATGAAGGCGGGACCGTGTTCATTGGGCCACGACAGTGTTTGCTCGATTTCGTTGACTGACATCGCAACCCAATCTGTAGCCTTCATATCACTGTGCTGCACTCAGCTGATTAACAAAGTTATTTCCCTTGCAGGGACGAAAGTCTCTTTGCAAGGGCGTAAGCAATGTGGAAAAGAAAATAAGAAAACTTCTGTAACCAATTACCAATTGATTGTTTCATTTTAACTGGGATGGACCAATTCATATTAAAGGCATTATTTGCCATTTGCTGATGAAACACAAACCCAGTTTTAGGGTTTCAAAATATTTCTAAATAATGTGAGTTAGGGATATAAACAACCAATGTAGTATGTTGAATACGCGTAATCAATGTTAAGTATTGTTAAATAAAATACAAAATGTGATCAATAGTTACAATGAAAATGTTTATAGATTAAACCGTCTACAGTTATGGTTTAGTGGGGAAAATGGTGACATCTCCTTATACACGTATCTAAGGCTTTATCACAAAATCTTTATGACCACACAAACATCTGATGTTTTGTGATACCTGTTTTTACAACTGACCTACACATATGCATCAAATGTGATATCGTGAACATTTTTTAAATCACTACTCCCAATGGTAAAAAGGAGCCTACTTTTAAAGTGCTCTTTTTTTTCTTCAACAAGTCGATTACTTGAAGTGACGTACCTTAGATACTTATTCTTGGTGGTCCAGGGGGTGTGAACTCCCATGACTTCGAGGACGTGCCCCTCAATGACCTTCGTGTTCTGTCTGATGGACTTCGTAGTTTTAATCACCTTCACAAACCTCGGCAGATGTTTGGAGATTTGATCAACGCTGTTAAATCGCATGCATTGTTTCGACTTCGATGTTAGTCTGGACGGGGTCAGATCGTTTAGGTCGTTGAACGCGTAGCGCACGCTGCCGCGAACCACTTCGAATGAGATCGTGCTCAACGACTTCGGCATGGCGAGCACGGACGGGAGAGGCACACCGTTGTACTCTTGCATGCCTCTCAGCTCTCGCTCCTGGTTGCTCTTGAACTCGACTCTCGCCTGCACGATGTCGACGGGCTGGAGACGGGCGATCTTCACCACGTCTCCCTCGGCGATCTTTTCCGCTAGGCGTGGGTCGCTCGGAGTCGACGCGCACCGCAGGAGTATGGGCATGATGGGAGGACTTCGGCTGACGACCTCGGCAATCGTCTGGGTCGTGTCCACCCACGTGAGCCCGTCACCGTCCCCAGCCGCTGTCTCGAACATTTGCTCTCTCGTCTTGTACATGTTAGGCACCATCGTCACATGGGAACCGCCTTCCGGACTGAAAAGATAAATATGCACATAACAAGAGAAGGAACATGAATTTGGTTGATGCAGAATTTATCAATAATATAATTACAAGAATGTTGATAATAATCAGGATCCTACAGAATTAATCAGTTACTAATTTTTGCCCACAATCATGGTCTGTTTTATACGTCGTGGAGAGTAGGTACAATCATTGCTCAGGAACAAAATTATTATCGTGCTTGATAAGACTTATCAAGTACGACGGTACCACGTATGGGGACATTCCTGCTCATTATAATGTACCTAATCTAAGCAAGAGATTATCAAGCAGAGGGGTGAAGGTCGAGGTGTGAGTTTTCTTCAAGTTGTCTCCCTCTACAAATGAAATTTGTTAAGATCGCAACTGCTGATTTATAATTTTTTACAAACATGTCGGAAAAAGGAACCACGGGACTCGAATCTGTCATCTATACTGCTTTTCTGGCACATGTAGACCTACCTACTCTGCACGGACAGATTATGATTGTTGGCACATAATGACAGAGATAGTCCATAATATCTTTTGACAGACTTAATCCAGTATGAGGGAGAGTTTGGAGGAATCGTGACTTTATGTTGGGAAACTGTAAAGCTTTATTCATTAAAGGGGATGGCTAGTAACCGATCAGTGGGAATCAGTGGGAATGCTGGAGGATTATTGTTCCAATTCTTGTGGGATTCATTTAACAGTACATTATAAATCTATTGTTGTGTGAAAATTATTTGCTTCAGAATGGTCTCATATTCAAGTAATGTGCAGTTTAATGCCCCGTCACTGTACAGGCATGCTAGCCTGGAACCATTTAACTGCACATTACTTGAATATTATGAGACCATTCTGAAGCAAATTATTTTTACATAACAATAGTTATATAATGTACACTTAAATGAATCCCACAAGAATTGGAACAATCATCCCCAAGCATTCCCACTGATCAGTTACTAGCCATCGCCTTTAACCTCAAGAAGCAGGAAAAAGAAGGAGTATAAGTACCATAACGGAGGTGACCGAGTTAGAATGTCACCGTCATGTGAGTGTGAGTGTTACGACGTAACGACTCAAGCACCTATTACATGACTTCCGAAATGGTCATAAAATGTGACTTATTTTCCTTTGTTTTTCCATGAATTTTGCCTTTGCCTTACCGCTATTTTGATTCAGCACGATGTACCTCTAGTCTTACAGATTACAGATTACATGCAGAATCTCCAAGCTAAAAAGTTCACTTTCCTCTGAATCGGGTAAACTCAAAACGGAGTAAAAAATTCAAAACATTTTAGCTAAAGTGATTTAAAGCCCAAGTCCACACCATAATTATTCTAGTTGGCATTGATAAAAAGAGTCAAATTAGACGAACAGAAGGGCGCAACTTTTATCAAACAGAGCTATGAGAAAGTTAGCAAATCCTGAAGTTTCATGTGTTCGAAAACAGTGATATTAACAATCACAAGGTGAAGTAATTATACATGTGTACCATACCAAAGTTCCCATTGATAGGTACAAGCCTATCCAGCATATTTATATTTTTCATTTTAGTATTGACATGAAATCAAGCTTGTATATTCTTGGAATCAAATCAATGTAGACTTTTGATCACCTAGCAGCAATGACTTTTAAATTTTCGACCAAAAGTGTAAGGTTATCATACAACTTTGTACATGTATAACAGAGTATAATGTTTAAGTATACAATCCATTACGATAATATCAAATGAAGTGTAAACGCCAGCAACTCTCCTTTATACCAATATGGGTATGGTATGCTTTGCGATACTGATACTGATATTCGGTAAAACAAACAAACAGACAAACAAGCAACTTTGAAATCCCATAAATTTCTTCATCTTCCTTCATCTTTGTGGTGGCTCCTTCAGTTTCTGAAGATCATTAATCACACTGTTTAAGGGATGACATAGTTTTAGTCGGGATAAGAATTCAGGTTCTAACTTTTTGTGAGATAATTCAGAACTGCTTATATCGTAATATCATTAAAGTGCATAAATTTTAAACGGAATTGAAAGCTTAATTGATGAAAATCGGTTTTGAAATGGCTGAGATAAAAAGGTAAAAGTAAAACAAAGTGGTCCTTGTGAAAGGTGGGGCCTACCTTTTAATTAGGACCTCTTTGTTTTTGGATATCTCAGCCATTTCAAAATCGATTATAATCAAATAAATGCTTGCAGGTCTGCCAACATTCCCACATCCAAATCAGGGAGATTCCACACGGCAATCAGGGAGATATCTGTGTGTTACATGCATTTCAATGGGTGAAAATAATTCTCAAATCAGGGAGATTTTAATATTCTCTTATTTATATAGACATGAACAGATTTTGACATTTTCAGGGAGACTCCTGCAGAGTCAGGGAGACTTGGCAGCTTTGTGCTTGCTTCCTCTTCTAACCTTTTCTTCTGTATAATATTCAAAAAAGTGTTTTTTGATAATCTCACAAAAAGTTAAAACTGAATCCCCACCTGAACCTAAACTATGCCCATGCCTTTAACACACATCCAGTGGTGTGCGCACATCAATCAATAAGCGCGTGCAGATAGACTCTCGATGCAGATATTAACAGTGTGATGTCGTTAAAATTAGAATAGGACTGCTTGCTGGAGAACTTCCTGTATGCCAATTTGAATTGAAAGCATCAATACAGTGAAGGAATGTTAGCTGGTTCATCCATGAATCCATTCAATTCTTTGTAAGTCGAAAGAATTTCTTGTCCAATATGGATGAAAAATGTTAATGTTATACCACTCTGCTCGACAGATTAACTTGCTGAGCATGATTATTTTATAGTGTGTAATTGCACTTCGAACCGATCAGTGAGATTACCAATTGCTTGACTGACTATCGTCAGATATTCTAGTTCACACGGAGTTTATAAAGCATTTTTTTCTTTGCGATTCTTTGGGTGTGCAGTTTAGATTGCTTTGTTCTGCTCAAGCTTCTCTGTTGCCCAAACACACATTTATTTTAGTAGTCTGCATAATTGACTATTCTCTTCAAACGCACCATTTGCTTTCTAATAATTTTTGCATGATTGTTCTTTTTCTGTGATACTTTATGTAACTATGACTGTGATTTTTCTACACTTTTTTTTTTGTAATCTGTGCACTGCATCTAAACGGATACCCACTGTTTCGGTGTTATAGGCCCATACTGTGCTGAAATTAAGAAACATGAGTGGCAAATGCATGAAAAAAAATACTTTACCTTGAAGCACATGTACTCATCATACTGAGAGTGAAGAGATTCCAAGCTGAAGAAGAAGAAAAAAAGATATAAGATATTCCTGATGCTGCAAAAGAAGTCTCGATTATGGTGTATATTCGTCACGACCTAAGGTCACCAGCTGTCACCATGTATAGGAGCACAATCGGCAGAGATATACACACGGTTTCAAGTGCACTTGATTATGATGTCCATAATCGCCGAAGCTGGAGCATTCATTTTCCTGCCCTCCTTAGTGCAGTGCACTCCTGACCAGGGACCAATGAGCGGGAATGATAGGCTCAAAACTCATTACAGTCCACCTCCAGGAAAAATACGCACACAAACACAGAGAACAGAAGACATGTAGGATCCTTTCTCCATCGTCATTGCTTCAGCATCATCAATAAGAAAACATGACTCAACAAGTCTCACAAAACACTATTTCCGGCGACATTTTGTTTTTCTTTCACTTTATAAAAATATACTTATCATCAGGTAAACTGGTATAGCATTATTGATGCTTGCGGTCTTATGGTCTGTGACGTTGGCGAAGAACTGAGGAGGAAACGGTGTAAGACAGTAGAGTTTATACGAATACCGATCCGATATTGGGAGGAGACTCGAAGAAATGATGCATACGGCGTCGAGGTCTGAAAGCTTTTGAGGAAACGATTGTGACGAAGAGGAGATAACGCGCGAAAGTGAAAGTATACAGTGTAGCTACAGCAAAATGGCGCGCCGTCAAGGGGAATCACATGGCTTGTATGAGCAACTTTCGAAACTATTCCCCCTGCAAAACAATGTATAGAGAGTGTGACTGTCATATCGTATACGTCTGTGTCCATTCCTATACCACACGCTTTAGCTGTGGAAATGATTGGGTATGCTTGGTAGAAGTATAATGGTGAGTAGAAGAGCTGTCTTGTTGTGGAGATAGATTTTCTTCACGACCGCACAAGATGAATCATTGACAATCATAATATCATTTAAGTTCAGACTCTTGCATGTCATGTAAACATGTGGCAAACTGAGCCAATCTTGCTTTTCCGCTAAACAATGCTAAAAGAAAGGAAAGGAAAACGGTTGAATTTCTATTTAATCATTTATCTACAAACTATATAAAACACACACAATCAACACACACACAAACATGCACACACACACAAACTTCAACGACCACAAATGAGTCATTCACGTGACTTCCGACTTCAGACACGACAAAATAATGTATACATATAACATGGCTTGTTGCAACCAGAAGTCAAAATTCTCAAATAAGATTGCCATCTTCCGTCGAGTTGTTTTTATTGGAACTGATTGACAAAGTGCCTCATCGACGTGTCACTTTTTTCCTTCTTATTTTCTTTTCGCGGAAAGGCCAGATTGACTCAGTGTACCACATTTTTTACATAACATGCAAAAGTTAATACGATTGCCTAGGATGTACGTCGATGGAAATAATAGGCAGTGGTGATAGGGCATTTTTCTTAATCAGTTGCGATAAGATATCCATCATCTCTACAGTTTGCAATCTGCACCGAGCTGTCCATCTCTTACTATCATTAGGCTTACAGAGTTAAAGGGGAAATCCAGTCCAAGTATAAGTTAGTCTGATAAAAAAGAGTAATATCTTGCGAGTTCAAGGTTAGAACTTGACTGAAATCGGATGAAAAATAAAGAAGTTATGACATTTTGCTAAATTCTGCAAAACAGTTCTTGTACAGTGGATATGAATATGGAAATGAATGAGCTAACATGTCATACCCTCACAATTTTCCATTGATCATGGAAAAAAAAAAGACGGAAATTCAATGTTTCTGTCATTGAAGTCTGCAACATGATGTTATTCCTGGTTGAATATCTTCGGAATAGTGATCAGTTAGATATACGAGAATTTGAGCCTCGGGTATAATTGCGTTTGAATGAAAAACTGGAAATTTCAAAATTACAAACTATATGGTAAGTTGTGAGGGGATGACATCCTCACTTTGCCATTTGTATATTCATATTGACTGTTCAAGAACTTTTTGCCCCCAAATAGTGAAACTTCAAAATGTCATAACTTCCTTATTTTTCATCCGATTTCGATCAAAACTAGAAATGTCGCTACAGCGACTGGTTATACCCCCGCCAAACAACATTTCATAAGCTTTGGTCAAAACAACATTTGAAAAGCTTTGGTCAAAAAACTGAGGAAGTAGTTAAATCCGCAAGATCTTTCCTTGATCTTCTGCCATTAATATGCCATTACCATGGCAACGTACTTTCGGGTACTGTCGAAAAATGCGTCTTGCACATCTACAACCAAAGGCACACATCTGTACCAAGTTTCATGGAAATTGGGCAAAAACTGAGGAAGTAGTTTGCAACACAAAATTTTCCACCATTTTGGCTCATAATATGTGAGCTGTTACCATGGCAACATACTTTTTGTCACTGTCAAGAAATGTGTCATGCTGACCTATATCCTAAGACAAACATTCAATATGAATTCCATGAGAATTGGAAGAACACTGATGAAGCAGTTTTGCCATGAAGCATTTTGCCCTATATTTTACCAATAACATGCCGTTACCATGGCAACGCACTTTTTGCCACTGCGGAAATATGTATCTTGCACATTAACATATTCAGATGAACATCTGTACCTAATTTCATAAAAATTGATCAAAAACTGTGGGAGGAGTTCGCGACGCAAGATTTGTACCCATTTTTGCCCATAATATGCCGTTACCATGGCAACGTACTTTTGGGTACTGTCAAAAAATACGTCTTGCACATCTACAACCCAAGGCACACATCTGTGCCAAGTTTTATGGGAATCGGTTGAAAACTGAGGAAGTAGTTCGCGACGCAAGATTTGTACCCATTTTTGCCCATAATATGTCGTTACCATGGCAACGTACTTTTGGGTACTGTCAAAAAATACGTCTTGCACATCTACAACCCAAGGCACACATCTGTGCCAAGTTTTATGGGCATCGGTTGAAAACTGAGGAAGTAGTTCGCGACGGAAGATTTGTACCCATTTTTGCCCATAATATGTCGTTACCATGGCAACGTACTTTTGGGTACTGTCAAAAAATACGTCTTGCACATCTACAACCCAAGGCACACATCTGTGCCAAGTTTTATGGGCATCGGTTGAAAACTGAGGAAGTAGTTCGCGACGGAAGATTTGTACCCATTTTTGCCCATAATATGCCGTTACCATGGCAACGTACTTTTGGGTACTGTCAAAAAATACGTCTTGCACATCTACAACCCAAGGCACACATCTGTGCAAGTTTTATGGGAATCGGTTGAAAACTGAGGAAGTAGTTCGCGACGCAAGATTTGCAACGGACCGACCGCCCGACCGACCGTCCGCTGATTCCTATATACCCCCTTCAAACTTCGTTTGGCGGGGGTATAATTATACCATTGAACCCATAATATTTTACTCTCTCTTATCAGGCTAACTTATGTTTGGACTGGATTTCCCCTTTAATAGCTTGCTTGTCGGCCTAATTTGGCATCATTTGATCAGGTTCGACTTTTGATAGCCGTAAAGTTGGATCGATTTATCAACGTGAGGCGTCCATATACGGCACTGGTCCGGGTTTTCATTCAGCCGTGGTGTCTTTCATTGGTCTACGACGATGTGACGTCTGCGGTGACGGTGCTGTCCAATGGGTTTTGCTTCTTCAAATCGGCGGGGAAAGGCCCAGCGAGTCAGGGTCAGCACTGGCGAAAATATCATAATTTTATTGATTTTTATTTTCCTCAGACAATTTTGCGGAAGTAGGGAAAAGTCAGTACCTTAAAGGACAAGTTCACCTTATACAATGTGGATTGAGATAATGCAGCACTATTAGTAGAGCACATCAGTGAACGTTTGAGGAAAATCGGACAAGCCATAAAACAAAAGTTATGAATTTTTAAAGTTTCTGTGAAGTCGCTGCTGCCTGAGAAGACTATTACAGTTGATGACGTGACATGCGTAGAACTATATTTCATGGAAAATATAAAGAAAATTCCGCACTTTTTTTGGTCAAAAGTACATATTCCCTCAACTTGTAGGAGACATAAAAAGTGTAATATTACCCCCTGCCTTCTGAAAGAGGCAAGTAATAATGGCGTTGTGTTCTTTTCTTAACAAGAAAAATGAAAATATGCTAAGTTTGCTTTATATTTGTATTTTCTTCATCCAGTCGTCTACACATATGACATCACAAGTTGTAGTAGTCTTCACATCTAGCGAACGCGGAACTGAAAATTCAAAAATTCATAACTTTTGAACGGATTGTCCGTTTTACTCAAAACCTTCACTAATGTGTTCAACTACTATATTGTTGCATTCTCTCAATCCATATGTTTATGAAGGTGAACCTGTATTTGAAACACTTTTTTTTTTTCAAATGGATTTACATTTGCCCCATTAGAATACCCAGATAGGTAGATAAGGATAAAGAAAATTAAAGACGAAGCAAATGGAGGAAAGTGTGACAATGACAATAATCTTGCCATCGTCATCATCTCTGACATATCTATTATCGTGTCAGCAATAAGCCAGTTCGTAGTTCCACTTTATGCATGAACAGCAAAAGGCCATTACACCCATTTTGATAGAGCATGCCTGTTGGTTTTCAAATTCACCGAGATACGCATCTGTGAGATAATCATTATGGTCATTTATGTAATCTGTAGGACTATAAAAGAATGGTATTTGCGAGCACATACACCTGAGACTACTCCTTTTATTTAGCAATAATCTATAGAAAAGGTTTGATACTCCATTCAACATGTTAACGCATAACAATGAAATGGATTCGTCACCAAGCAATCGCCAAGTGTATAGACTGTTCTGGTCATCTGGTCCATACGCGGATTCATTCTTTGTTTGACCATGAATTCCACAAAATACATTGTGTCGGTCTAATTGTCACGTCGGGCAAGAATATCCATCATCGCTTTGCACAACGAGGTGCCTATAACAAAAGGGGAAAAAGATCAAAACGTGCACATGAACTAATTGCGAACTGGCTTATTGCATAATGGTTTGTTATGGGACTTGGACGGAACACAAGTATATACCATAAGTGACCCTGCACCACAAAACACACAAAAAGTCGCCAGACATGAATTTTTAGTTAAGACCATATTCTGAAAGAGCAGACTTTAAGCTTTAAAATGATGTATAATTCAAATCAAATGGACTCTCCTTACCTATCTAAATATTGGAAAGAAAGCACAAACTCATGAAAAGTGTGAAGTGAGAAAAGATGCTCTGAAGGACAGTGTCTATTCAAGCGCTTAATCTTTACCAAACCCTGCTAGCTGTGTAATGAATGGGACAAAAAACAGGATGTAAACCACCCGAGTAACAATGAAGAGATTATCAGATTAAACTGAAATTAAGCATGCCTCATTAACATATTCAGTCCATAATATTAATGCCAATTTTCAAAGCAGTAGCATCATTCTTTCAAAAGTTATTAGAGTTGAAAGTGAAGAGTGTGTACAAGGTTTTTCAGAAATGAAAAAGGGACTCTAAAGACACATCTAATCACACTATTCTACCAAAACTGTTCGAGATAAGTGCCAAAAAACATACTTTCCCGCCCGTTTTATGATCCCCAATTTTAGCATAATGCAAAAGAAGACTTGCTCTTTTAGAAAATATGAAAAAGTCAAGATCGGCTAGGTTGACCCATTTCACTTATTTTAAGTCCTCACGCAAAATCAGTGTGTGCGACTTTTTGTTCGTTTTGTGATGCACGGTCACATAATGAGACAAGAATACAATATACATGTACCGAGAAGAGCTGGTATGCTCGCTTCTTGTAAACAAGTCTTTGGAAGTGTTACATAATTATCATTATTAAGGGGGAAAATGACGGGTTCCGCTGGCCTTGAATGGGGAACGGTGAACGACTAAAATAAGGAATGAAAACCCCCGAATGGTTTAGACACTGTGGTTGTTGCGGAGAATAGGAATGATTACGTAGACGTATTTTTCCTTTTTCTTTTTATTGTGGTTGCCGCGGAGAAGCACTATGAGCTTCCGATAACGATTATAGCTAACTGCGGCAGGATGGAGGTTTCTAACTGCCAGCCATGTGCACGTGTGACAACAGCGTTTAACTCCGTCTAATCCTGCCCTATTTTGCCGGGATTGATAAACAATGATCACAATGCCTCGGGAAAACGTTAAATAGTCTACGACCATTCCCCCTCCTCCTTTTACAATATCGCTGATGATGCAGATAATACATGAAATCAATACAAGGGGCGGATCCAGGAATTCCGTAAAGGGGGGGGGGGGCGCAAGTAATATGTCTGGTGCCACTTCCGGGTTTCATTTTATTTTATTCTATTTTGTATTCTTTTGTTTTTAACAAAAAAAAAATAAAGGGGGGGGGGGCGTGCGCCGGGTGCGCCCCCTCTGGATCCGCCACTGACTACTTTCAAAAGTCACTTTCGAATAATACAAAGATATACACGGTACAGTAATGTAACTTAAACAAAACAGATCGCAGATGGATATCGGAAAGGACACATCTATAACGAACCTGAAACTCATGTGATTGCCGATCTTACCTTTTGTAAATTATGTCCATGCATGTATCGTACATTAATGAACACTAACAAACTCTGACCAAGGAGGTTTAAGAGTTGGAGTTCTAACTGGTTGTAATAATTCAAACAGTTGTCAGATTTCTATTGATGTACAAAAGAATTTCACAGGTGTATTTGTGCCTTTGATGATTGATGTTCGACGCCGCCGTGCCGTCTTGCTGAGCAATCTGAAGAATCATTTTGAACTTTAACATAATACTGGCCATATTTTGCTTATCTATTTATCAAATGAAATGAAATTTCACTTAACGATTAAACATGTACAACAAAAGTCAATCCCGTGCAGAAATTTGTGCAAAAGTGTAAATCAGATTTGTATCATGTGAAAATGTTAAAAACTGTACCATACTGGAAAGCCGGTTTTATCACTTGTCCACTTTTTCCACAAACATTGATAAATAAAACTAACATGAAACAAGGAAAAGTAGAAATTACGCGGTGCGTAATGTATGTCCCCGCCGGAAGAACATGTAGCATTTTGTAGCAAAATGTACAATACAGGTAAAAAATCAAGGTCAAAGGTCAAAGAAGTCAAAGGTCAAAATTCTGTGTAGAAGTTTTGAAGCCCTCACCTAGTGCCATCACATAAAGCAAACGGAATCGAAATCGGGTTAGAAATGGCGGAATAGCATTTTGTAGCCATTGTACAATATAGGTCAAAAATCTAGGTCAGAGGTCAAAGAAGTCAAAGGTCAAAATTCTATGTAGAAGTGTTGAAGCCCTCACCTAGTGCCATCACATAAAGCAAACAGAATCGAAATCGGGTTAGAAATGGCGAAGGAGTAGCATTTTGTAGCAAAATGTACAATATAGGTCAAAAATCAAGGTCAAAGGTCAAAGAAGTCAAAGGTCAAAATTCTGTGTAGAAGTTTTGAAGCCCGTTTCATAGTCCCCTGCTCGAACTCGTTCGGCGGGGACAATAATCTTCAAGTATAATTTTTTATTGATAGATATATCAGATCAGTGCCCGGGTATGCCCAGTCGGGTAATTTTCATCTTTATTTCAGCATTTTTGTTTTGTTTTGCGCAATTTCTATTCGCGTATCCTCGTGTCTGTACCACCTACCTTTTATAAGAAGGGATAGCGAAAAGTAATTACCATCACAAAGACATATTTTCCTTGTGGCTGGTGATTATGCAATGAGACACGAGTCAATTGTCTTCCATATCTGCGTGGCAAATCCTGTTTGGCACATACTTCAAATATTTTTGAGCGGCGGCATCGAACATCTAGCAAAGGAAATAAGACGGTTGTGACTCCATGATCTCTTGAACCTCCTTGCTCAGACAAACATGAAATTTTTAATGCAGCCCAAAATCATCCGCCTGATTATCCACAGGAAAACCGTACTTTAGGTTGAATAAACTGGGGAGATTATTGTTAGCAACCCTTTGTTTAGTAACTGTGTTTCATTATATATATATATATATATATATATATATATATATATATATATATATATATATACAATGTATACAATTGTACTTATTCCTTTTCCATTTAACACTTGTCCTGTTCATTGACAAAGCCGTAGCGAAACGACTGGAATGCATTCGGTATTTTTCTTTAGTTCGTGTAGTATGTGCAGTGTGCACGTATAATTACATCTGATTTAAATTTAGGAACTACATAATGCAACTGCGGGCAAACATGCAAGTTATTATACGCTCGTTCTACGGAAGGTGAATTCCAATGTCTCGTATTAATCACATTATATACATATCAAGTGCATAGTGAATTATGTAATTATATTCATTATTAGCTTTATAAATGTGAATTACATGTATTGTTATTCTTATGATGATTATTATTCTTATGATGATGATTGTCATTATTTTCTATCATTATTATCATTACTACTACTACTTCTATTATTATTGACAGATGATTTATAGATGGTGTACCGTAGGCAGAATATTGGTATAAAGATTTAGTAAATCAGCGCATTATCATATTCCATGTAGGCAAATAATGTCTTATTAGCATTAGTTATCTGGAACTGAGTCCAATTTACGGACAAAATCCATTTATACCTTTTGGTTGTGTACAGCAGTATGCAATCATAGAGGTAGGAATGAACACCCGTTATTAATAGATCACACATAATGTCCAGAGTTAAACATGAACAAGAGACTATTGGTTTCAGTCGAGACTCTTTCTTAAGTCCCGATGGCGTAGACTAAAAAACATTTGAGTCTACAAAACAAAAATTGATTTTTCATGAAAATTACACATTCCATCAACTTGAGACTGACATGATTATGTTAAAGGTAGCAATTATTCCCCCTGCTTTCTGAAAGCGGTCAGTCAAGTGCTCTTTCATTTAATATGCTAGAAAAGTGAATCATTTTTTTGTGGAATTCCCTTTATGTTTTATATATTGTTGTCCACACATTACATCATAACCTCTAGTAGTCTCCTTATCCAGCGGTTCCAACACCAAAACTTTAAAAATTCATAACTTTGGCATCAGTATAGTTCGATTTCCTTAAACTTTCACTGATGTGTTCTATCTACTTGTACTAATGTAGCGGCTTTCACTCAATCCACATTTCTTTGGGTTTTGGTTTCCTTTTCAATTCACTGTACGTGTGTTTCTTTATTGGTGTGCGCCTCCATAGGTAGCCCCACTCATTTAGGGCTCTGATTATATTGTCTCTTTTACCTGGTTTTTGCTGCATTTTTGCAGTATGGTTGTTTATATTGTATTCTGTTTGTGTCAAGGATCTTGCTAGACCATTTCCAGTCAATTTGTTGGTAAGTTAGCTGTATATAAGCAGATGAATTTTGTATCTTGATACTGTTGCCTACTCTGTATTGCCATTTTCAGTGTCCAGCCCAGTGTTGCACACTTGCTTCATGCATCTTGTGTGTGTACTTGCTTTGTACTTTCAATAGCACTTTTTGTTGTCACACCGTTCACATGACGGATTGTGTATGTCAATAGCATCACCTCCACAGCAATGGAGGGGATTAAGATCTGGCGTCTCTGGCATCTCTTCTTTTGTATACCTCTGATTGTATCTCTCTTGAACGTGAACCATGTATTCATGCTGCCAACTGATGCTTGTAACTGTAATCACAGTCTACTTTCTCCTGTTCACAGGCTTGTCAGACACTGTGGTAAACCTGTTGCATACTATAGCAACACATGTGCATGTTTTCAGTTAGCCATCCTACTGTCCGGTGACATTCAAACAAACCCAGGTCCATGTACTAAAGTCGATGTAATGCAACATGCTAATGAGTATTGCAGTAGTTTTCAACCGAATCGTATTACATATGATGTACATGCCCTCCATCAGTTTAATGGGAAGCCCAGTCATCTACTTCCTTTGACTGTTTGGAGAAGGGTATGTGATCTTGGGATTGCCCAGCAGCGACGTACTCACAAGGGACGCCGTAGGCGAAGGATTCCAAGGTCACAGTCCCTTTGTGATGCTTCCAGTGGGTCTCAATTTGGTTTATGGAACGCAAGATCCTTGACGAATAAAGTCGATGCAGTGTCAACTCTGATCATAGATAATGATATTGATGTGTTAGTCATCACTGAGTCATGGCTTTCAGGTGACCAGAGGGATGAGCCTACCCTTGCTGAATTGAAATTATCCCTTCCAAATTTCAATATTATCAATCATCCCAGAAAGACATCTAGAGGAGGTGGTATCTGCGTCCTGTATAGGTCTGCTGCGCGTTGTGTTGTCAATGACACACACAAATTTATGTCTTTTGAACTGCTAGATTTCACGATTCATCTCACTTCTTCATCTACTGTTCGGGTTTATTGCATTTATCGCCCACCCCATTCCTCTCGTCACACCTTTACCAGCAACGACTTTCTTGATGAGTTTTTAACTCTCCTCGAGAGTGCTGCTGTTGATGCTCATCCAACCATTCTTCTTGGTGACTTTAATATACATGTAGATGATTCTGCTGATAGTTTCGCTCAGTCTTTTCTCAATGCCGTCGAAGCCTTTGGGTTTCATCAACATGTTAAGGGTGCCACTCACCAAGCAGGCCACACACTTGATTTAGTCTTTAGTAGGAAATCTGAAGATATTATTTCCCATATCACTGTATTGCCATCTTTGCCATCTGATCACTCCGCCATTCTTTCCGCCATTAATCTTAAAGGCCCACCAAATCCTAGAAGGAAAGTAAGCTTTAGAAAGCTTCGCAATGTTGACACCAACTCTTTCCGCCAGGATATTAAACAGGCTTTGTTGACTTCCCAGTGTACATCTTGTCCTACAGAAGCAATTTCAATGTATAATGACATGCTGAGTAATCTGTTGGACAAGCATGCCCCTGTTAAAACCGTGACTGTGACAATTAGACCCAATGCCCCTTGGTTCTCTGATGAGGTTAGGGAGGCCAGGAGGCGTCGGCGTCGTGCAGAACGTCGCATGTTGAAGTCCGGCATGCAGACTGACATGGACCTGTATCGTCAAGAATGTGAGCTGTACTACAGTCTGATTACTGATGCAAAGTCCCAGTACCTGAGAAAAGAGATCGCCAATGCTGACTCGAAACGACTATTCAATTTCGTGAAGAAACTGTCCACCCCTTCTGACTCTGCTATTTATCCTGAACACTCATCTGACTCAGAACTGGCGCACAGGTTCAGTATATTCTTCATGAAGAAAATCGATGATATTGTGTCTTCCTTTGTATCTGACGTGAACCATTTGGAGTTATCCGTCCAGGCTCCTGAGAACTCTTTGAACTGCAACCTGAGCGAGTTTAATCCAGTCACTGATGAACAGCTTCGACGTCTCATCATGCTATCTCCACCAAAATCTTGCAGTCTGGACCCTCTTCCAACTTGGCTGCTCAAAGAGTGCCTTGATGAGCTGCTTCCGGTTCTAAAACACATCATTAACACATCATTGTCATCGGGTATAGTTCCAATACCTTTCAAGACATCTCTTGTTTCCCCTCTGTTGAAGAAACCGAACCTAGATCCCGATGTCCTGAGCAATTACCGACCAATTGCCAATCTGCCATTTGTGAGTAAGCTTCTTGAAAGGATTGTGTCTACACAGTTAATGTCTTATGTTGACAGTAATCATCTGCTTCCTACAAACCAGTCAGCATACCGCAACCTCCACTCAACAGAAACTGCCTTGTTGAAAGTGCTCAACGATCTCCTTCTTGCTGTCGACAAGGGCAATGAGGCTGCTCTTCTTCTTCTTGACTATTCGGCTGCGTTTGACACGCTCGACCACACGTTGCTACTACAACGACTTAGTAATGACTATTCCATCACAGGCACTGCCATCCAATGGATCAAGTCATATCTTCAAGATCGCAGACAGAGGGTGATAATCAATGGGACCTGGTCACGTCCTAGTCCTATCAGCTGCGGAGTTCCGCAAGGATCCGTTGCCGGCCCCCTTCTTTTTCTCCTCTATACAGGTCCACTCACCAGAATCATCAATTGTCATCATGGAGTCAACTACGCTATGTATGCTGACGACACTCAAATTTACATAACTATGTCACCTGGCGATAGGATTGCTGCTGTTAATTCACTGAGAGAATGTCTCAACGACATCAAAACCTGGTCCACTGCCAACAGACTCCGTCTGAACGAAGACAAGTCTGAACTCATCCATTTCTCTTCACAGTTTAGGAGCACAGTTCCTCTACCAGATCTAACTACTCGGGATGGGATTATTAAGGTCTCTGACTGTGTTAGAGACCTTGGCTTTACTTTGGACAAACACTTAACTCTTAAACACCATATCACAAACATTTGTAAGTCCGCATCATGGGGTATTTTCAAAATAGGGAAGATCAGGCGTCTGCTTGATCAATCATCAGCTGAGCGGCTCGTCCATGCCTTCGTCTCCTCCTATCTGGACTACTGCAACTCCCTCCTTGCCGGCCTCCCTCTTTCTCACATATCCCCTCTCCAACGTATCCAAAATTCAGCCGCTAGATTAGTCTCCCTTAGTAGGAGACATGACCATATATCTCCTGTTCTCCGCTCACTCCATTGGCTTCCAGTACATTCCCGTATTACTTTCAAGATCCTACTTCTGACGTACAAAATCACACGTAATCTTGCACCCATATATCTTCAAAACCTAGTCTCTCTCCGCTCCTCCTCTTCTGCCAGACCCCTCCGTTCATCTTCCTCTCTCCAATTACTTCATGGCCCACGTACAAAAACCCGTTATGGTGACCGAGCCTTTTCTTCCATTGCTCCCACTCTTTGGAATAAACTTCCTCTTTATATTCAGAATGCCTCATCTGTCGAATCATTTAAAATTCTTCTTAAAACTCACCTGTTTAATCAGCTGTAATATATATATATATATATATATATATACATATATATATTTTTTTTTTTCTGGAGGCGCACACAGTTATCAATTATTGTACCATTGTATCACATGTATTTTTCTTTTCTTTTCTTTTCTTTCTTCTTCTTTTGTTACTGTTAACGTTAATTTTGTTAATGTTATTGTGTTTTCTAGTCTATTTGTATGAGTAGCAAAGTGCGCTTAGAAACGTCAGTATGAAGCGCCATATAAATGCAATTATTATTATTATTATTATTACACGTAATTATTGTGTGTGTCTCATGGTTCCCAACAATTCCATTAAATTCCTCGGACATTTCCAATATTTTCACTGGATGGTAAAAAAAAAGAAAGAAGTTTTGTATTTGTTTTGTGAATAACCTTTCCTTTTCTTCAATGCAAATGTTCCCTTCATGCTCATAAACGATTGTCCGAAGCAAAAACCCACAGTTGTACGAAAAAGGAAGATATATGGTATGTACATACCGACTGTTACTTTCACTTGCTGTGTTTTGTTGGTTTAGATGGATGTACACTATACGTATAATTTCATGTAAAGTTTGTGAATTGCAAATATAATGTAGCTCATTAATTGTTCTATACTCTAATTTTATGTTTTTATTGTAAGCTGAATGTAATTCAGCCTCTTGGCTGCTATTTTTAGTCAATAAATCACACCTAATTCCTAGAGATATGAGAAGATTTTGCAGTAAAAAGGAAAGATTTGTTGATGTTTCAAAGTAAAAACCAAGTCAGATCAAGACACAAAGTCAAACAAGTGTGTAAAAACACAAAAAAATGTATTTATTCAGCATGTTTGTATTCAGCATGACTTTCAACATGATGGTCCATACAAACAAAAAAGAAACAAATTTTGTATGACGGTAGCTTTCTCGTTTCCTGTATTGTAGGAAGTAAATGTCCGTTTCCAAGGTGATTTGTGAAAAGCAGGACAAGAAAATTAGCTACCAACACAACCTTTCTATATAAAAAGAACAATGAAACGCCTTTCCTTCCTTTGACACGTTGAAATAGGTAAACGTGTTTTTACGTTGAGTAAAAGGTTATTTATACTCAAATTTTCCTTGTCATTATTACGTCAGACCAAGTCTGAATCAAGAAATCGGCTACATCCAAAATCTCGTCTTATACGTTTACAAAGAGGTACAGTGTACTTTACCTCACGAGATTTCTATACAAAATAAAATGAAATACAATGAAATAAAATGAAATAAAATAAAACAAAACAAAATAAAATAAAATAAATCAAAATAAAATAATGATGATAAGAAAAAATCCTATGGACTACTACCATGAAAATCGGGAGAACAATTTCGTTGAAGAAAGTTTGCAAGAACACTTAAAGTAAACCCATGCACAGGACCGGAGAAAACGTGTCAATTTGTCAACAAAATAAATAAGAAAATAAAAATTCTGAACTTTTACGAAGCCATGATTTGTCGCTTTAGGCAATGTCGATATACGCGAGGTCCACTTTACAGTAGTACAAGTATGTTACATGTACATACACACATACAATGTATATACAGTATTGGAATACACAGATACAATGCATAGAAGCAAACATATTGGATTTCATTGGAAACACTCTCATTACCGGACTTCTATAATTTAATGGGCATCTAAACGTTATAGCTGCTACACAGCAATGTCGATCCACTCCTACAGTTCCTTGAAATAGTCGAAGGTTGTTATTTAACTACAGCTATAATATAACTGAGGACAATGTTTTGTTTTGATTTTCTAGGACAGCATGACACACATAGCTTTCTGTCACGTTCCAGCTTACAGAAGAATGGCATTGCCTGTATTCATATTGAACATGAACGCACAAGACATCTGCTTTAAAAAACAAGAAACAAAAAAACAAAAAACAAAAAACAAAAAAACTATCAACAAAAAACAAAAAACAAAACCACCTGATAGAACCTGTTTACAACATCCTTCAACAGCAAGTTATGTCCCTAATGGAGAGACAGTGAATATAAGGTCGTTAGTGTCAAAGATAAAGAACTACATCGTGTACATCTTGTTGTGCAACCTTGTGCATTTGTCACGGCTATCCATAAGACAAAGATGAAACCATCCCACACCCTTATTCTCAAATGATTATAACTGATCTTTCTATATTTATCCCATTACATCCTCTGATCCTCTGATAAATAAAATACATTGTACGTGTATTTGCCTCTTCGCATTTAAAATGTATGCCGTTAGTGACTTATTTTATTTCTCTATTGTAGCGAGATTTTGCTATTCATACATGTATCGTGAAAATTCTTGCGGTCATGACTTTATCGCAAATAAAATGCTTCGCATGTACAAGGGGAACTCGTTATAACAAACTGCTTGGGAACACTTAAATTTCCTTGTTATATCGGGTATTTCGGTGTATCACGGATTGAAAACAAACGAATATAACAAGCATGGGACTTGCAAAATATACGCTGTTATCATATCACGCTATATTCGACACCATTATAACGAGGTTCCTCGATTTATATTGTACATGTACATTGTACAACCACAAACCAAGTACGCGATGGCTGTCCTGCGTACATTATCAGCGACATAGCGGAGTGATGAATTAATATACAACTGCATGTATTGCAATTTATGTACGTGTACATCATAATTATGTACTTTGCCGCAGTGGCAGTGGCATTCTATACGGAGAACAGGTTTTACGATCAGAATACAGATAATTGAATACTCATGCATACATTTAATAGACTGTAGCAAATCAAACATGCAGCCATCACCGTCACTAGGATTAGTAGAATAACCAATATATCACCGTATATTTCACAAATGTCATATACTCGCGAGAGCATATTCCACAAAATTCATACTTGTCAAAATCCAAGCCCTGCTTGTGAAATTTTCACCTCTCATGACAGTACTACATTGTATCTTGAATAAAAACACGTATTTCAAAAGGTGCATAATGAACAACCTCATAGGCAGAATACATTTGACTACTTCATATCATTAACATAAAAAAAGTGCTAATCATACACACAAGTATTGAAGTTTGATAAAAAGTATTTGTGAAATATATAGATACAACATAAAACAATGGTCCTTAATCAACACTGATAGGTAAAAGAAAAAATACCGGCTTGAATAAAAAGAGAAATCCCTAAGGAGGGGGAAAAAGACACGTATACACATATGCTTATTCCAGCTACATTATCAAGAAATGTACATGTAAAATATTTAAACAAAGATCCCAAGTTATTATTCAAGAGGTATACTAATAAATACAGCATAAAATGTTGTCATATTCAGCCTCTGATGTATTCAGACATTTCTCTCTTTTTTTTATAGGCAGTACATAATAATCTTGGGTACTTCATTCAATGACAAGCTCACCTTCATAAACATAATGATTGAGAGAATGCAGCAATATTAGTACAGTAGAACACATCAGTGAAAGTTTGAGGAAAATTAGACAATCGATGCAAAAGTTATGAATTTTTAAAATTTTTGTGTTGGAACTGTTGGATGAGGAGACTACTACAGCTTGTGATGTCATATGCGTACAACAGTATAAAGAAAATGTAAAGAAAATTCAATATATTTTCACTTTTTTCGCATAATAAAAGAGCACTTGACTTGCCTCTTTCTAAAGGCAGGGGGAATAATATTACCCATAACAGTAACAAGTCAAGGGAATTTGTACTTTTTTCAAAAGATGAAAATTTGGGATATTCTCTTTATATTTTCCTGATATTGTTGTACTCATGTGACATCATATGCTGCAGTAGTCTTCTCATCCAGCAGTGACTGAACAAAAACGGATTGTCTGATTTTCCTCAAACTTTCAATGATGTATTCTACTAACATTGCTACATTCTCTAAATCCTTATGTTTATGAAGGTGAACTTGTCCTTTAACCAATGGCATAATTGTCACAAGAGTAATTACGGTGTGTCCCAGCTGTAAGAACTACTGTAGTACTCCATATTGATAAATACACTGTATGGTACATGTAGATACAGCCGTACACTGTTAACACACACACACACACACACACACACACACACACACACACCTTAACATGATCTTACAAGGACGAAATAAACATGAAAAGCAATATACTTTAAGAAGTGAAAGCGGAGGAGTGAAATTCTGACGGCCCATCCGTCTACTATCACAAAGGCATACATATTTATAGCATGAATGAAAAGTACTCAAGTGGACATTAAAACGCAACAAAGACGTATCATAAAGCAGGATTGGCACGCAAGGATGCATAGGCGGATTGTTTGCAAATATTATAAGCTTTTACAGTTGCGCTGTAAATCACATAAATGATATTGCCATTTTGGCAATCGTAGGCGATGTCGTAGAGGAATACAATGTATCGCCGGAGACAAAGGATTCAAACTTCAACTGAAGGGTCGTCAGAAGTTTATGGCAACTCGGATCTAAGTGTACTCAAGAACTGTTGAGTACTAGAAATCGCTGAGTCCCGTCACCAAGCAATGTACTGTGTACACTGTGCATAAAATGCGACATAATCACACACACACGGTCACATGATTACATACGTGTAACTGTACAATTTCTCTGCTTGTCTGTCACGAAATCTCACACTTCAAAAGCGTCAACAATCTGAATTAACTTTTGTGTATGAAATAGGAAATAGGAAGAACATCAACAAAATATTGTCCAAAGAAGATTACATACCGGTATATACATAATGTGCAAAAAAGATGATTGTCAAAACGTGTCTGACACCTATTTACGGTATGTCCTTCCACCTATAATTCTATCTAAAATATATGTATTCACGTCACAGCAACGATGCGGCCATTTAGAGCAAGAGCAAATTTCTTTTCAACCTCCACCATGAATGAAGATTGGGTCAAGTCATAATGTGCACGACTGATAGAATCTCACTTGTATGCATGCCCAATGGTGAAACGATTGGCTAGCTTCTTACAAACAACATGGTCCAACTTTGCAGGCAACTTTATTGGCTGACTGAAATTAATACCCCTTATATATCATATTTGTGATAGAGATCGTAGGTTGAGTTCACTGACCAAGAAAATTTGAGACTTCTTCATGTAAAAACTCACTCATCAGAGTGCTTGATATCGCGGTGAATGACGAGGGAGATATTTTTGTTTTCAACCAATTTGATTTACCTTTTCTAAGCCAACTCTCAGTTGAGACCGAAATCTTAGCATTACTGTTTGGGGGAATTTACCACGACCAATGGGGCAAACTATCACTACAAACTTGTTCTTCACCTCCTCCCAGTGTTTAACAAAAGGTCAAAGGTCAAATCAATGCAAAAGTGCATCTGCCCCTCCTCACTTCCTTTTAAAATCGGAGAGAGAGGAAGGTTTGTCTGGGCGTGGCTGTGATTCACCCACCACCACTGGGTATACATGCTACTGTATGCTACATGGGGAAAACCAGATCCCACAAGAAGATTGACAAGCTCAAGGAGTTAGGGTAAGTTTCACTCTCGGGGTGATGAATGCAGATGAGGAGAAATTACGGAGCACAAAAGCTTGTCTTTTGACGGTGCTTCCCTCTACCATTTACTGAACAGTCACTGTTGCTAAGTTTTCAAAGTGTATATAGCACCAAATACAATTAACCCATAGAAAATTTGATTTGTAGGCCGACACTTATAGAATTTCTACTTTCAAAACTGAAGGACAAAAATCAAAGTTCAAAAACAATGTGACATCCTAGTTTGTATCTCTTTGCTCTGTATCATTGTTGTCTCCTGTCACATAAGATTGTATTCATCTATTCGAGAGTAGCAGATACTCTTAATGGATAAGTACACTCCTTCAAGAGGGCATTGTGGCTTCATGGTCAGACATTAAATACTTGGATATTTCTCTTCCATCAAACTCTAGTCACATTAAATGAAGCATTGGATGGCACAATAGGAAAGTTTGTATATCTTCAAACTTTTTTTTTACTCTTGAACTTTCAAGACTATACAATTTGTGTGCAATCTAAGTGGTCTGTAATTTTAATAGTTTCATTTTCAGTGGTTAAACAAACATCATCATATATATGATTGAGTCGTGTGTGAAAGAACTAATTGTTTGATTCTTCCCACACTATGCACTTGTAGTATTCTACCATGGCACTACTTTCAGCAAAGGATACATTTCTATTCTGCCAGAAAATAACAAAAACGTGAAGCGCTTGTAGTATCCACTTGAATACCACTGAAAGAAATAGTTACATCATCATCAGCCCCACCTATGTCTGGTCTTCCTTCTCACTACTCATCATTCCCACATCAAGACACATTGCACGGTCTAACCCCTACCTTGCCCAATGAACTCACATACATCGTTGACCACTTTCTTGTATAAATACATAACCATAACACTTTTCCTCCTTATTCTAATACAACTGAATCATTATTTGTACATATATCAGAATGGTTCATGAATACAAACACTTATCCTTCCAATTATAAATGCAGATACTCCTCAGTTATATTGTCTCTTTAATCTGTGTCTCTCCCCGAGATACCAAAACAGCGCTCTGCTGATTTGCATTCTACAGTGTAAGATCAAACTATTTAAAGTCCTGTCCGTTGTCAAGAAAGGCAAATCAAAGCAATCTCATTCAGTAGTTAGCTCTTCACTTCTGCAACTTTCTATCCTTGACTCATACCTTTACCTTGGTATACAATGTGGCTAATACACATAGATAAAAATACAGATATTGAGGATGGACTGGTCTTGTTCAATGACAAGTTGAATTGATTAACTAGTGCTATCTCAATATTCATCGCTAAAGTGCCCGGGTCAGAACCTTCCTTTCTTGGAAGTGATTTGTTTCGGACTGCAGCACCGATTCAGTTTGATGCTTTGATCTTTAGAATTCTTTGCCCAGTTAATGATACTGACTAAATCTCCATGATGCAGGCAGGCTGATATCGGGGTTCCCTCTGGCATGTGTCTACGTCGACTTCATTTGCTCTCACAATATTTCTGACAAATTCATTATTCTAGAGCTAAGTTGCTTGTTTGAACTTCCGAGGCAAACAATCTTCCTCATAGGTGCATTTTAGAAATAAAAGTACATGTAATTTAATGTTCTCTAATATGGAAATAGAACTACCCATCACCTTATCCGACTGAGACCTGTGGTTCAAACCAAGGTTCCCTTGCAGATGGTCTGTATCTAGGCATTACTGTCATTGCCATTACTGAATGTGGCTACTTTTTCTGCCACTAAGTTGTTTGGGATCCTACCAAGGGATCTCCGAGGTGGCTTCTTTTCCTTGAGGGGACTCCCCACTTTACCTTTAAGCTTTGCTGTTACACCCATCACTGTGCCTGGTGACACTCCTTTGTTTTCCTTCCCTGGGGCATAAGCCCTACTGCTATGAAGCACCAAAATCTGGTTATCACCAGTCTTAGGTGACGAGAGATTGCCCTTGTGTTTGGGGCTATGGGGTTTTGATTTGCTGAGGGGATTATAGCACTGCTCATTCTGATTCTTTACAGTGAGTATGCCTACTTTAGGGCTGGGGGACTTTTTGCTTTCAATTTTGACATCTAAGCTGGGATTCTTTGGATGTGTTTGGACTGATTGATCATCAACATTCAATTCCTCATGACTCCCCATTAGTGTTGAATGCTCAACAGAACTAATCTTTTTCTCAGACGAAGCACTTCCCTTGATACTTAAAACCCGCTTAACGTTTCCCTTTAAGGCCATTCGTGGGCTACTTCTTGCCTTGACCGGAACTTGTATGTCATTTACTTCATCTGAATTGACATTCATCTTTTGATGTGACTTGCCCACACTGCCTGGAGTCTTTGACAGGGCTGGCTGAGGAGAGGCAGGAGCGCTTCCCTTCAAACTCCGCACTCTCTTGAGGCTTGCCCCACCCTGAACCTTGACCCCACTCTGGTGCGGTCTGACCAGGGGACTGGCGTGACCATCGACCTTCCTGTGGGACTGACCAAA
This sequence comes from Diadema setosum, assembly GCF_964275005.1. Lineage (NCBI taxonomy): Eukaryota > Metazoa > Echinodermata > Echinoidea > Diadematoida > Diadematidae > Diadema > Diadema setosum. Next base: position 36,749,409 of record NC_092694.1, on the reverse strand, counting down.
GATGGCAGAGTGTGGTGACAGGGAGGCAAGGCCACGGGGCACCCTTCTAATGTGAGGACTCGCATCTCTGCCTACAGGAGGAGTAGAGATGGAATTAGAAGGAGTATGGGCGGAGTTTACTCCCTCGCCTTTTGATGCATGCCTATCATCTCTGCATTTGAATCCATCACTTCTTGTGAAGTCCTTAGATGCTGCCATGGCATCAAATGCTTCCAAGCTCCCTGCCTCACTCATACCAGGACCTTTCTTAACCTCATACTTCTTGCTTCCGAGATTGGATGCAGACCCCACCTTGCTTTGATCTGTGTCAAAGCAGTCAGATTTGCAAGATTTCATACCTGGAGGACATTTTTGACCAGGGACATATTGCATCTCCTTCTTTTCTTGCAAAAATACTTCCTTTTCTCCAACATCTACAAACCCTTCATCAGTTTCACCCAAGAGAGGCTGGCAGTTCACCCCTTTCAATTCATCAATTGACTCTAGATCCCCATCTAGAGCCTCACAGGGAACAGGTGTGGCAATTTCTGTTTTGGCTTCACCATTTTGCCTTCCTGCACCTGACACAGACACAGAGTATGGGTTTTGAGGCTGCTTGTTTTGGTACATCAATTCTCGTCTATGTGATGGTTGGGTATTATTAGCAGTGCAAGGCTTGAGAGGAAACAACGAAGCACTGTGAATGCTTCCTTTGAGGGATGGGTTTATGACACTTTCAGTTTCATAACCTTCATGATGTTTGCTAATAAGTCTTGCACTGTCATTCATTACACCATCTGTCATGTTACCAGTCACATGACCACTTCCTTCAGCCCCTTCCCCTGTCAGGTGGTCTGTGGCTGGATATTGGGTATGATTTTCAGTGATACACATCTTTTCAGGTACATAAATTTTCTTAACTCTTGGGCTTCTAAACTTTGGTGCATGCTTGCTTTCTTTTGTTTTGGGGACAGGAGTGATATTTGATATTTCCTGGTTGCTGGAAAGAGATTGTTCTGGGTGTTGTTCAGTGGTTAGTGTTCTCTTATCTTTGCAAGATGAGTTTAGGCTTTCCTCTATCTTCTTTCCAGTAGTGAAAGTTAGTGCAGGTTTTGGGCCTCCGTCAAACTTCAGTTGCCTCTTGGAATTCCTTCTTGGCTTTTCTATTCCGAGGATGTCCTCATATATCTTCTGAGCATCGTACGCTGTCATGATGCGGTTTGGTGAATCTACAATTTCTGGCATCCGGGGCAATGCTGGGGAAGAATGCATTGGTGGCTCTCCCATGGGAAGTCTTGACACCCCCTCATCAGCAGAGATGGTTTTCTGCTTCACTGATTGGTGAGTTGGAGAGTCTGTGGCATGGACTGGAGTCTGGTTGTAGAGGCTTCTGTGGGACCTCGACAAGTCACCAGGTCCGCAGATGGCGCTGTGGATGGACTCATCACCTATCATGAAGCGAGCCTTCCGGTCGTCAAACCTCTGCACCAGTTCAGATCCGAAGCCGGAGATGTCGCACCTAATCGAGCGCATGAGGGAGGTGTCACTCAAAAAGGTGGCATTCTGGGCAGCGGCCAACTCCTGTTGTTCCACAGTTACACAGATGTCACTCTCAGTTTGCCTATCTTGAGGATTTCCAATGTCAACCTCTTGACCCTGTGACCTCTTACCTCTTTGACCTTGACCTCTCCATGACCCCTGCTTGTGGGAATTCCCCACACCCACCTCGCAGTCAAGGTCCCCTTCCACATGGATGCTTGTTGCCGATAAGGGTCGAGCAAGGGGACTGTCGGCCTCGTTGTGGTTGATGTCGGGGCGACGCGGTTGCCGTGGAGACGGGCTGCGACCGTGAGGGTAGAGCTCGGGGGAGAAGAACCCAGACAGACTGGATTGTCTGGATGCTGGAGGAATGGTTTCAAGAGATCCTGGGATATCCTTCTCTCCGGACAGTCCACAGAAGCTGGGATCCTTACTCGGGTGGAGGAAGCGATAGTACAAGATCATGCTCACCACACCTGGGGGATAAATCATTTTACAGAAGAAACACTCTTCTCAGTTAGAAACACAAAAAAAGACCTTACAGAAGCTCTTTGCAATGATTTTATAGTCTAAACGATAAAGATGTGTGGTTACTTCTAGCTTTGCGAGACAATACAATATAATACAATCGGATCATTTATATAGCGCTCTTGCAAGGTCAATGACTGGTTTGACAGCACGCATGTGTGCATCTATCACAAGCTACACAGTATCTTCATGTACACTGTCTTTTAAACCACATGTTGTTTCACACATATAAGAAAGAAAAGCAAGTCAAATTTGCTATCAATTGATTTAGTATGTATCAGATGTAAAGACTTCATTTGAAGAGTTTTTCTTTCATGATCAATTAACGATATCTCTACAGGATATTCAACTGAGTGCAATTATCCATGATCAGGATACAGTCACACTTGCTCATATAACAGCAAATCAAGGGAAAAGGTGACCTTTATAAATAGGGGCCGCACTACCTAAGACAGCATGGCAGCTAACATGACTTTATAATGAAGCACAGTCATGTTCCAGTACTACCTATTATTGACATTTATACACACACAAGCAAAAAAAGAAAGGATAAGAAAAAAGAACCAGACCCACACAATCACATATACGCAAATGGTATATTGGAAGTTGTTGTTTAGTGTCTTGCACTCTAAGTTAATAATCTGGATATCCTAAAATGAAAGCAATTTGATCCGTGGGAAAATGAATACTGACTATAAAGTACACAGACAGACATGGCACACTCGGGAGTCTAGTGTCTGCTATCATACGTAACAATGTTAACAATGTGATCTAAGAGTTTGTAGGGACCAGCTGTCTACAGGTGGCCACTGGGACAGGTTTGACCATCATAAGACATGTCATACACATGATTGAACTGTACAGGGAGCACAGACAGAGCCCCCCCCCCCCACCCCCAATGCTACTTACCCACTGCAAATCCACCAAAGACGACAGAAAAGCCCACGGTGACGTACCACTGGCCGATGGTACGAAAGTTAAACCACACAGCTAGAAGGGCGGAGTCCTCCACCAGGAGAATGGTGTAGAAGACCAGCACCCGGAGACGGGAGCGCCCCTCCTTCAGGTTGAAGAAGCAGAAGATGTAGATGACGCTTACCACTGCATTGAAGAGGCGCTCCTCCGCCCAGGTGGAGCAGAAGTCTGTCTGTTGGAGGTGTACCCAGGTCATCATACCAAGCCAGTGGAGAGCTGCAGTTCAGATATGAACACTTAATATTACCTGGTATTCATCTCTTTCAAAACAGTCAAATATCACTGATAATGCATTATTTCTCTACACAGGAAGGCCCAGCACACAACCACACTTACCAAGCTTTCCATTACAAAATTGTTGTCAATGGGTTGAAAGTGCTTTTCTAATATTCCATATATGTGATAGCATTCAAACTGATCACTGCAAGGGGTAGGGACAACGTAAAGTCTCTCTCTTTTTGTAAAGCCCTAATTTGATAAAACATCGTATCTCTGTTTCTGCACTTTTGAGATACTAAAGGGAACTGATTTTCTAGTTTTTGAAAGACTTGAATCACTTGTGCACCAGGCCACTTTGACTTACATCTATACTTTTTTTCTTCTTGTTTTATTTTATCAAATGTTTACCACATGTAGGTCATGAAATTCTTCTAGTATCTGTTGAGTTCCTTTTTTTTTGCAACAAATCAGGGGGTGTTTTTGTGTGTGTGTTTTTTTTAATCAAAATTTCACTAAACACAAATTTATGAATGCAACACTCAGGACTGTTGTCACCATTTTTAGCAAGCAGAGCCCCATCCCTCCAAAAAACAACAACTAACCAACTAAACAAACAAACACACAAAAATGACAAAACAAAACAAAAACAAGAAAAAGAAACAAAGTCTCTGCCATGACTTTGGAAAAAAGACATGAAAACAGCTTTAACTAGAAATGTCGCTACAGCGACTGGTTATACCCCTGCCCAACAACATTTCATAAGCTTTGGTCAAAAAACTGAGGAAGTAGTTAAATCCGCAAGATCTTTCCTTGATCTTCTGCCATTAATATGCCGTTACCATGGCAACGTACTTTCGGGTACTGTTGAAAAATGCGTCTTGCACATCTACAACCAAAGGCACACATCTGTACCAAGTTTCATGGAAATTGGGCAAAAACTGAGGAAGTAGTTTGCAACACAAAATTTTCCATCATTTTGGCTCATAATATGTGAGCTGTTACCATGGCAACATACTTTTTGTCACTGTCAAGAAATGTGTCATGCTGACCTATATCCTAAGACAAACATTCAATATGAATTCCATGAGAATTGGAAGAACACTGATGAAGCAGTTTTGCCATGAAGCATTTTGCCCTATATTTTACCAATAACATGCCGTTACCATGGCAACGCACTTTTTTGCCACTGCGGAAATATGTGTCTTGCACATTAACATATTCAAATGAACATCTGTACCTAATTTCATAAAAATTGATAAAAAACTGTGGGAGGAGTTCGCGACGCAAGATTTGTACCCATTTTTGCCTATAATATGCCGTTACCATGGCAACGTACATTTGGGTACTGTCAAAAAATACGTCTTGCACATCTACAACCCAAGGCACACATCTGTGCCAAGTTTTATGGGAATCGGTTGAAAACTGAGGAAGTAGTTCGCGACGCAAGATTTGCAACGGACCGACCGCCCGACCGTCCGCTGATTCCTATATACCCCCTTCAAACTTCGTTTGGCGGGAGTATAATTACCAGCGAGTAACCCGTTGAGGACAAGTTGAATTTGCTATAACATGCATTTTCACAGACACCTGCCCGAGCATACTCAGGACTAGTCTTTAACAGGTTAAAGGGATGGCATAGTATTGGTTGAGGTGAGGTTGCCAGCTTTTAGTTTTTTGTGAGATACTGATAGAAACCATTTTATAAAATTTTAAAGAGCATGCAATTCTGAAAGGACTTCAAAGTTTGTTTGATGAAAATTGGAATTTGAAATGGCTGAGATATTCAAAAACATAGCAAAACAAAGCAATCTGAATAAAATGTGGGTCCCAAGGATTGCTTTGTTTTGGGTATCTCAGCCATTTCAACACCAATTTCTATCAAATGAACTTTGTATTTCTCTTAGAATTATATGCTATTTCATATTTCATAAGAGGTTTCTCATTATCTCCAAAAATTGTCAGCAAAAATAGTTGGAAACCTGAAGCCCCATCTCAACCAAAACTGTAACATCCCTTTAAAAGATGGGCACAGCCTTTGATTATTCACCACTTACCAAGGACGAGAAAGATGTAGCCCTTGAAGACGGAGGCGAACAGGACCAGGGCCGCGACACGAGATGAGATCATTCCGATCCTCCAGACGGTCTGAAGGACCAACCCTGGCCAGGACACTATCTTCTTGTCCCTCCTCACCTTGCGGTGGGCCCTGCTGTAGGCCCCCAAAGCCCAGCACAGGGAGAATAGGGACACCATCGCTGATGTACCTAGAGTGCACATGAACAGGAGAAAAGAATGTTAGAGTATGGCAATCCAATAACATGCAATATACATGCATGTGATTATCATCTGGAAAGAAACTTTAGAGGCACATAGAAAATGCACATTTTTCTCCACTTCAGTTGCATTACATCAGCCCTTTTATAACTATGGCTACAAGGGCAATCCTTCCAATGGGTGGAGAATAGATTAAAAAAAAAGTGTAATATCAGAGCAAACATATGAGGTAACACATGGGCTAATGTATTCACTCCCCATAGGCTACTTAGTAGAATGGCCTAAGACAGCTGGTTGACCAGTGGTACTAAAGTGCACCATCAGAGCGCTGCTGGTCTTCCATGGAGACCATTTGTATTATGTATTGTGTGACCACATTGTATTTGAGGTGGACCACTTCACAAGGTTATGCACCTGCTCTTTGCAATAAATGTATGAAATGAAATCTATTAAATGCATGGGTTGAGACTCTTTCACACACAGGAACCCCATCTTAATGTCCTGTTTTAGGGAAAGAGGTTTTTTTTTTTTTTTTTTTTTTTTTTTTTTATTACAGGGGATGGTATGATTGCACACATTTCCCTTTCTATTTGGTCTGAGAATGGAGGTTTGCTGTCTGGCATACTTTACTGACATGTAGCGATGTGGCAAGGAGGAATCAATGAATGACGCCAATCGCCTGTCCACGGTTCCAAACATTTCAAGAAAACAAAATTCCCTGATTTTTCCCTGGATGAAGTCTCAAAATTCCATGATAATTATTTCAACTCATTTCCAGTTTCACATGATTTCTATGTTGTTGCAGCAAACTATTTAATAATAGTAATAATAACTATTTCTTATTGAGCGCTTTTACAGGACCTGATCAAAGCGCTGTACATACATCAACAAACAATATTTACAAAGTATAAGAACAACATAGTTACAATTGAAATAGTTCTGTTTTCAGTTTCCTTCTAAACATTTCTTCTGAATTACATAGACGGAGTTGTTTTGGTAGAGTGTTCCAGACAACAGATCCAGCATATGAAAATGTATGTTCGAAGGCTTTGGTTTTTACTTGTGGGATTTGTAGGACTGTCTTATCATTTTGTGACCGGAGTTGATATCTGGAGGCTGTAGGGGTGGTTAGTAGGTTGGATAGGTATTGAGGAGCGGTATTCATCATGCATTTATAGACAAGAGCTAGTTTGAAATCGATACGCTCCTTGATGGGGAGCCAGTGTAACTGCTTCAGTAAAGGAGCACTCGGGGATCTTCTCTTTACACCAAGCACCAGGCGAGCCGCTCGATTTTTGGACTTTTTTGGAGTCTTTTCACATCACTGACATTCATATTTGCCAGCAGGGAATTTCCATAGTCAAGCCTGCTCAGAACTAGAGAGCGTACTGCATGGTTACATGCATCTTCTGTAAGATACTTTCGAACATGATATATGTTTCTCAGATGGAGGTTTGCTGTCTGGCATACTCTACTGACATGATCTGTCATCGACAGTATCTGGTCAAAATGAACACCTAGATTTTTTACAGTGTGTGATACATTGACAGTAGTGTTTCCAAGCTGAATGCTTGTATTTGCAGTATAAAACACTGTAATTTAAGACTAATTTATTGTACTTACGCAGACATGTAATGGCCTCTCCTCTCCCCTTACGGTCATCCTTTCCTCAGAGTGTGACTGACTACTTTTGATTTTAGGGCCAATCAAAATTCCCCCACTTTTCCCTGATTTGAGGCATTTTTGTCAAATTCCCTGACTCTGCCCTGACTGGAAAAAGGAAAATAATTTCCCCTGATTTCCCTGATGGGCTGGGAACCCTGCAATCTGCCCACCTGTCCAGAAATTCTCATCGTTGGTGGCCACCATGATGTAGAGCTGCAGGACAACCTGAGGGGCAGATTCCAGGAAGGACTCAAAGAGACGCAGCATGCACACATCGCTCTGCTGGTAGAAGAGGCGCTCGAAGTCGGCTGGATCCTTGGTCTGCCTTGCCTCCAGTCCTGTTCTGAAAGCATTGACGTACCTGCACCCCCAAAAATAGCACTGTATTAAGAAAGTCTGCAATATCAACACCAGCATACCCTGGTTGTTCACCATCATGCATGGAACAATACAGCATGCTTTATGATAAAGTTTCATAAAGATTTGGAAATTTCTCTTTTCTTTTTTTTTTCTTTTTTTTTTTTAAATCACAGTGAGCAATGTGGAAAAAGAAGACCAAAACAAGCAGTGTGGTTGACAGCTGACACTATAAACCTTTGTCAGGAAACAACTGCTGCTATCTAATTCTACTTTGGACCCTTTTTAAGTCAGTATTGGATTCAGCTCAGGAGGTGGCCTTCAAAGAACAGACAAGAAAAGCTGTGACAGACAGAGTGTATCTCCTTTGTTGATGAAATTTTGTCCTGTATTTTCGTGTCTACACTATATCTCTTGATTAATTGGTGAGCATATAATTATACTGCCCTCAGTAGATTCTATTCCAAAGTGTATTGACTGCCTGTATCAGGCAACCAAGATACTGATGCAAAGATAAAAGCAAAATATTACAAATAAAAAGTAGAAGGCAAATACCATGTTGTAACTGATTGACTAATTGCCCTACATCAACATAAATGATGTAAGGCAATTTGTAGACATCATTATATCTATTTCTATAATCTATGTGTTTTCAATCTTGAAAACGAAGTTTGCAATATTTGCTGATGAAAACAATACTCAATATCAGAAAAACCTAAAAATGATTGGCTGATCTACTGTAGTTATTCTAAAATGCTTTGATCATTAAATGAGTTGTTGTTGGTTCTAAATGAAAAATACATGTTATACGTATACATTGTAATAATTATAAACAAGGAAAAGTAGAAATTACGCGGTGCGTAATATATGTCCCCGCCGGAAGTAGCATTTAGTAGCAAAATGTACAATATAGGTAAAAAGATCAAGGTCAAAGGTCAAAGAAGTCAAAGGTCAAAATTCTATGTAGAAGTTTTGAAGCCCTCACCTAGTGCCATCACATAAAGCAAACGGAATCGAAATCGGGTTAGAAATGGCGAAGGAGTAGCATTTTGTAACCAATGTACAATATAGGTAAAAAATCAAGGTCAAAGGTCAAAGAAGTCAAAGGACAAAATTCTGTGTAGAAGTTTTGAAGCCCTCACCTAGTGCCATCACATAAAGCAAACGGAATCGAAATCGGGTTAGAAATGGCGAAGGAGTAGCATTTAATAGCAAAATGTACAATACAGGTCAAAAATCAAGGTCAGAGGTCAAAGAAGTCAAAGGTCAAAATTCTGTGTAGAAGTTTTGAAGCCCTCACCAAGTGCCATCACTTAAAGCAAACGGAATTGAAATCGGGTTACAAATGGCGAAGGAGTAGCATTTTGTAGCAAAATGTACAATTTAGGTCAAAAATCAAGGTCAAAGGTCAAAGAAGTCAAAGGTCAAAATTCTGTGTAGAAGTTTTGAAGCCCTCACCTAGTGCCATCATATAAAGCAAACGGAATCGAAATCGGGTTAGAAATGGCGAAGGAGTAGCATTTTGTAGCCAATGTACAATATAGGCAAAAAATCAAGGTCAAAGGTCAAAGAAGTCAAAGGTCAAAATTCTGTGTAGAAGTTTTGAAGCCCTCACCTAGTGCCATCATATAAAGCAAACGGAATCAAAATCGGGTTAGAAATGGCGAAGGAGTAGCATTTTGAAGCAAAATGTACAATATAGGTCAAAAGTCAAGGTCAAAGGTCACAACTGAAATTCTTTATAGAAGTTTCAAAGCTCCCATGTAGTGCTATCATATAAAGCAAACAGAATCAAAATCGGGTTAGAAATGGCGAAGGAGTAGCATTTTGAACATTTTGATCACACACGGACGCAGGGACGGACGCACGGACGGACACACGGACACACACACGTACGGAGCCCGTTTCATAGTCCCCTGCTCGAACTCGTTCGGCGGGGACAAAAATATAAACACATGAGATCTATACCACCACATACTATGCATGTATATCCATCAGGGAAAAAAAAAAACCAACAACAGCAGAAGAGATCTAATTTAGTCTCTCGTGGTTGAGATTTACCGATGCAGCGGTCCAACTTGGCAGACATGTACGATCCACTTGAAGGTGGACATGTCATCATCATTTAGATACCACCTGACGCTGAAGATCTGCAGGATGACCGATGGGATGACCGTAAAGGTAAGGGTGAGGGAGCCCCAGGTAATGTCTCCACTGACAAAATACTTGCAGGTGACAATCGAGTCTGCACAAAGATAATTTGAGGAAGAAGACAACACTTTAAAAAAAAGAAGTTAAGATGGTACTAAAGCGAAATACAATCTAATCTACACTTGTAATTAGATCAATCTAATCCACTCAGTGCCATCTCCAGCTAGTCTAACGGTGGAAAAGTGGTGTCCATTTCAAACGGGTTTAGTGAGTCTTACTACAAGAGATGGTGCAGGAATACCTTCAACAAGTTCTATTTTAATCAATGTGATGGAACCGTGATCCGTAATGTCTAAAACCTCTAGATAAAAAAACAACAACAAACACTGATATCTCCATACACAAGCACACACACACATACAAACATTCTGCCCTATACTATAGAGTCTAGGACTCTATAGTCTAATATCTATGTTGCGTTTCTCTTGCCTGTGGCCCTAGAAATCTAGAATCAACAGTCTCACCACCACTTCACTTGGACGGCTGTCTTAGTAAGTAATAGATCTGCATTCCTTGTAGATTCTACTTCACTGCTTGTCTTCAAATTTAAAGAAAAATAAAGTTAATATTCTTTCCGTTTCTACAATTTCACTAAGTTGCTAGAACCATTCTATAGATATACAATGTAGGGTCCAGGGAGAGGGTTAGGGACAAACATGAACGATGGTTTCGGTTTAGGGACTCAAAATCAGAGTAGCTTCCTTGAGATCTCTTTCTGCCTGTCTAGATTTCCACTCCAGTATGGAGCCAGAAGCCATATTGCCTTTTGGCGTAGGATTGTTTAGAGTCAATTATTAAAGAGTGGCACAGTGGCAGATCAATCCAGGGCCAGGGGGCCAGGGGAGCGCACTGTGCCTGTAGCCATCCCTTTTAATATTTTTTGTTACAATGTAAGACAAAAGAAAAATGGAGGGGGCGCGTGTGCCCACTTAAATTTTGTAAAGGCCCCCCTCCTAACTTGTTACTCCTTGCCCCCTTTTATGCCTAACGGAATATTCCTGGATCAGCCCCTGTCAAAAAAAAAAAAAAAAAAAAAAAAAAAATACCCACCTGTTATGAGATCAGCAACAAGCAATCCCATGGATACTAGTACGAAAATACCGTCAAAAACATTGAATGTGCTATCGGCAAAAGGCGACGGTGATTCTGTATCATTCTCCTTCTCTTGAGAGTCTTTGATACTTTGCTCCTCCGTCTTCTCAAACGGTCCTTCCAATTCCATTTGGGCATCTTTCTCAAGCTCCATTTCTGCAAGGATGGTCGGATGCGTTTGATGCGATATTCAATCATAACCAATAACGCGATTTCGAATTTGTAGTTCTCCCTGACCCTGTCCTGTCACTGTTTAGGAATGTGTTCCATGTGGATCTCGACCTATCAACTTCATCCAGCAAATTATGACTTTCCAGAAGAGATGTTCCAGTCAGTCCTAGCTCTACTAGTTCTAGCTTTTCTTACTCGACTCGCCGGGTAAAATCTAGGGCCGGTGGTGCGTGGCAGTCGGTCGCCGGTCGTCGTCCCGTAGGCGCGGCGCGCGGGTGGGTACGGCTGGCTGTGTAATGTGCCATACACAGTGAAGCTGCGGTTATCGCGCTTTGAACAGACCGCTGCAGCAACTGCGCATGCACTCTCAATAAAAACAAACAGGTGAATGAACTATTTCAGTAAAACTAAGCTGCATCAAAAAGTTAATACAAATTAAAGAAACATGCCATAGAACCACTTCAAATCTGAAAATACGTTCATGCTAAAAATAAAGCTAGGTTTCTTTACGATATATGTGTTATCATTTGTTTTCTTCCTTCATAAACATATATTTGAAGGATTAAAATAATATTCATTATATTTGGATATTGGGATTGGCAACGCCATCAATCCATCCTACCATCTGATGAGTCGTCTTCTGAGACAAATATGTTGTTATCAGCATATAATTTAGTTTGACTGATTTTACGTGCATGATGTAACAGCTTTATACGAGCATGAATTCAGAAGTGGAGTTCCATATCCGAAATAATTACCCCTGGGGAAAGCTTCCAGCAAATATAAAACAGGTATGACAACGTCGTCAATGCTTCAATTCAGTCCCACATATTAAAAAGAGCGTAGTGTTCTAATGTCTTTACGTGTGGATGTAGCTGGGTAGCGTATTGCGTTATACCGTTAATTGCGATGGTGGTTCAGATGTGTTTGTTGTACATTTTGTATCCTTGACTGTTGTTGTCATACAGGCCTACATGTACTATTGATCCTGAGTCTATCAAGTTTTGATAGGAGTGCATCAGTCAGTAGTGCAAGAGCTAGAGTACAACAACCTCTCCGGTCCCAACCCCCTGCCTGCTGAGCTGATGAGGTTTGTCCGCAACAACTTGGCGTATACACATGATACAACAACCAAAGGCCCAAGGGGCTGATCACAATTATCAACATTTTCACAAGCGTACAAACCGTACACTAGGGGGGAGGGGGTCAACACCCGGCATACGCTTTCCAATTTCGAAAAATGTTGATCCATATTCTCCCGATCCCGCCCATCCCGTCTGATCACTGTAAACGGGGTCTAAGATTGAAGAAGAAGGAAGAAGAATACACAAGTAGACTGAGAAGGAGAAGAAGTAGAAAAAAAGACAGAATTCAAGTAGATTTCTAGATGGAGAAGAAGAGGCGGTAGGCAAGGTGGGCAAAGAAGAAGCTAATCCCAAGGAGGTTTTTTTTTTGTGTTAAACATATAATACGGTCTCAGGGTTGTCCAATTTACGTGCTGAATGTTGATTATGCAATTTTATCATGGTTCTTTTATGACAATAAATTTATATGAGAATTATGTTTTTGTCTGCTTTATCAACAGCTGCTGGGACACTCGCCCAAGGAGTATGAAAAATGTGTCATCAGTTACAGCATCAAAAATCAGCTGCGGTACAAAGGGAATCTAAGTAAGGCTCTTGTTTCTCATTCTATTACCCTTTTCTGGTTCTTTCTCTTTAACCTCCATACTTCTCACAGGCAAACTTCTATTACCTCACCCATTCTCAATCTCATGCTCTCCCTTCATCTTCTTTTTCAAAACTGTCATTCAGTGACCCTTTTCCACAAATGTCTCAAATGATTCATCACAAATCAAGTGATTTAATTTTGATTTTAAAAATAGATAAATGTTGGGGATGCAGTCATAAGGTCCAGCTTTAAAACCCACATCAAACAGATTTGGTAATGATGTGTAGAAACGGATAGAAAGTCAAATTTCTCCCACATTTCTCTGAAAACCTTCAGTGCTCCCACATTCGATTCTTTTTGCCTGTCGGCAAAGAATGGACAGGTTGGTAATCCCCCTGTGCACAAGCAGACAAGCAGTACATCCCCTTTCCACGTTCAACTGCATGTGCCATCAAACAACCAACAATACAAAATATTGATCAAACATGAGCTATGAATACAAAGTGTAGGGTGTGCACTGTTCTTTTTTTTTTATGAATATACTACATAAGGGCACCCGAAATGGGTCAAATTGGGAAAAGGATGCTTTGGGTTTGCCTTAAACTCTTGATGGCCCGAATTCATGAAGGTGGTACAAATGAAACCATGGTTTAAACCATGGACAAAAACCATGGAGCACCAAGTGTCGCACGGAATATTTCGTTACAAATTTGGTCATTTCGTCTACAAAATGACCGTTTCGTTAACGAAATTATCATTTTGTGGACGAAATCTTCATTTAGTTACAAAATGTTGTCACTTCGTTCTAAAATAATCATTTCATCAAAGAAATGACTGATTTCGTTACGAAATATTCCATGCGACACTTGGCACTCCGTGGTTTTTGTCCATGGTTTAAACCACGGTTTCATTTGTACCACCTTCGTGAATTCTGGCCATCATGTCTGAAAAATAAACAAACAAAAACAAAACAAAACAAAAACTTTAGCATGGGCTAAGTCAAATTCATTGAACATTGTGAGAAAGAACCTTACTAGACCATGACAATGGGGCAAGTTTTATGAGTGCTACCCTGCTGCATCACCAATCGTGTCTTCATGTTTCCTTCTTATTGAATCTTAAGTTCGTCAGGTGAAGAAGGATGACAGGAAGTACTATGAGGACCTGCTCAAGTACAGCCGAGAGCACCTCATGCTCTACCCCTACCACCTGTCGGATATCACCGTCAAGGGTCTCAGAATCACCCCCTTTGCCTACTACCTGAGCATGATGCACGACATTATGTCCAGCGAGAAGAGCTACGACTCTCTTCCTAATTTTACAGCCGCAGACTGTGAGCATTTTTGTTATCATTATTATTATTAAGATGATGATGGTTATTATTGTTATTATTTTTGTTTTTTTGTTGTTGTTATTGGTATTATTATTATTATTATCATCATTTTATTGTTTTTTTGTTTGTTTTTTTGCAAGAGACTTATGGGGAGGGGGAGGAATATCAGTAAAAAGGTATAAAATGCACATAATTGAACTCACACAAGGAAAGATCAGAGTAACACAGAGAAAAAAAAAAGGGCGCTTAAACATCATGCCGTATTCATAGTGTGTACATCAAGATTATTTAGTGAATATTCACTATGTAAAATTACACAAGCAGTGATTACTTTTCCTGAAATCCTCTTATAAGAAAGTACATTAACTATGCAGAAACAAAACTTTTGGAGAGAAGGTGCACTCCAAGACTAAAACAAGACCATTCAAGCGCTTCTGTATGTTAGATGTTGTCTGAATATAGAATAGCATGCCCAGATAAATATGCTCTATATTGACTACTTTGTCTTGGTCCTAGCAAAAGCAGGAAGATGCTCTTCTGATGCCCTTTCACGAGGGATCAAACAAATTATGTCATGTTCTGTGTTTCATGTTCAGTCTAATCTATCAGGTGTCTTTTCTTTCTTTGTTACTTACTCCATTTTCTTCCAGGTTTGAGGTTACTCGGAATAGGAAGAAACCAGTACATTGACATTATGAATCAATGTCGATCATCCAAGGTAGGTACACATAGAACATAATTTACCAGCTTTTTTTTTCACTCCAGTTTTGTCATTCATACTTTGTAGATTTCTTGTAATGTTATCAATCACCATCTATGCTTTAAATGCATTAGGTTTATGTATACATTAAAATATTTGTCTTATATGGTGAAGTAGTGAACAACAGCAACAAAAATGACAGTATTGGAAGGAAATCCTAATTGACCTGCGGCTGCTGAACAAGCTATGTAAAAAAAGAAAAAAAAAAGAAAAAAAGAAAAATGAACTGGAATGGAAGAAAGTAACAAGTAGGTCTAATCATTAATTTTTTCAAGTCTTAACCAAACATAAAAACAAAAATTTTCCTTCTTGAAAAATACACTGCTGAAGAAGAAATGAGTAGAATTTAGCAATATCAGTGTGGTGCGACAAGTGTAGCTGACGTTCCATTCCACAGCCTCACAGCCAAAATAGACACCACGGTATGTATGTAACTACATTTAGTCCTCTTTTTTACTCCACGTACTGACTGATTATGCCATTTAAATGAATAGGAATATCATTGACCAATAAGAGCTTAAACTTTACAAACTTGGTGAAGATTATCAGACCAGAAAGAAACAAGTGCCTAAAAGAGATTGGTTGTGTGTGGGATATTTTATTATTAGTTATCATCAATGATTGATGAAAGGATGGTTCAAGGTGTGCTAGGATTTAACTCGAGAAAGTCCAAAGTTATGGACGAAAGGTAGCCAGTCAAAGACAAAGATTGGTTCAAGCTGTATTTTTTTTTTCTTTTTGTGATCTTTCTCCAACTGATGAAAGTTTCCTGTATCAGATATGTCATTGTATGTTCCTAACATTTTTCCCCTCATGCATCCTGTTTGCTTTATCGCTGACAATGTGTAGCCTTCTCTAAATCGGTCTGGTAGCATCCAAGTAAGTTGTGACTCTGCCGATATTGCTAGCAATGATCAGACACTAGCATCCACTGTACCCACTTCCTAATCCCCTCATAGAAATGCCTAACTCATACGATTTGTTCAATTATCTTTTTGCAAAATACTTTCTTGCTAAGACTCTCCTGATGATAGTTTTGAGTGACTTTGGCCACATCTAAAAAGTCATCTCTATTTCCAGAAGTGTTCATTGTAATAAGAAAACTTTGACTTACAGCATCCATTTTGAAACAAGTTCAGTGTCTTTCACTGTGGAAAAGGCAAATATCTGTACAGTGCACTCCCGTTATAACAAACACGGTTATAATGAAACTCCGGTTACAACAAAGTGAAAATTCAGGTCGCAACATTATCTACTCAATGTATTTTTGTTGTTTATTTGTTCGGTTATAACAAAATTTCGATATAACGAAAGAAAACTGCTGGTCCCAACGACTTCGTTATAATATGAGTCCACTGTACTGCATGAACAAATTTATACACTTGGGTGTTGGAGGCAACACTTTGGTTGAAGTGCAATATGCATGTCAAAATGGAGTTAGGCATTTCTGTGTGGCTACAAGTGTCACCTCTAATGATTTGTGTTACGAAATCAATTATTAGATGGGAATGCACCAAAAATGTGGACACAGTGACAGCAGAGATACTAGTTGAACACATCAGTGATGTTTAGATATGAAAATCTGATAGTCAGTTGAAAATGTATTGAATTCTAAAGTTTTGCTTTAATCCACGTTCCATCATTGCTGGATGAGAAGACTACCCCCCAAAAATAAAGGATATACACCTTACATGGAGAAAGAGATACACATGTTATTATTTTCATCTTTTTGCAAGCATTTTTGAAAGAACACTTGACTTACCTCCATCAGCATCCAAGTGGAATAATACCACTAATATTTTAGTAATCAATTTTGGGAAACATATATTTTGTAACCGTTGAAATTTATGGAAATTTTTAAAATATTTTCCTTGTAGTGTTGTACTCTTGTGACATTATATATTAATGTTCCCTTCTCTTCCAGCATGATGTCACATAGATGTAACTGAACCTGTAAAGAATTGTAACGTTTGAATCGATTGTCATTTTCTCCGTAAAGCATCACCAATATGTTCAACTTACTTTTCTGCATTCTCTGAATACACATACCAATGTATGTTAGTGGCAAATTGCCCTCTAACCGTCACTCCAGTACCAACACAACACCTCACACACACCAACAATACTATTTACCGACTGACACACTTTCCATGATTTGCATGCCCTAACAACCCTGTCCCACCAGGCTTTTTTTTTTTTTTTTTTTTTTTTTATGACAGCTGCAGATCATGATGATGCATTCGAGGAGCTGTCATTTTCATGATTTTGTTGAATAGTTTGTAGATTGCTTCAGACATGATATCAAGTTCCAAATTCTGCAGAAATCAAAAATAATAAAAAGAAAAAAGAAGGGGAATTTTTACACTTTGCACCTCAGGGTAAAGCACTGTAAAAAATATGGATTTATGATCATGACATTGTTCGTATGTCCGAATGATTTTTTTTCCCTGCATTCAGTTCTTTTAATTTTCTTTATATTAACCCTATTCCCACCGGCATTTTGGTCCCCCCCCCCTCGACGTTTTGCGTGATTATTGCGCAACGCGAGATGCCTTCTCTGCGACATTTTATGACTTTTTTCTTTCAAGTATCGCGCAACTTTTGAGACCAAATTTGTCGCTCCCGAGCATACCGTTTTGAAGCCACACCCCTTTAAAAAAATTTGTTGACTCAAAAACATGATTTTGTGTACAAATCCAATTGTGTTTTTGCAATTGATTCATATAAAAATAGATATTTTTACTTTTAATGGCTGATAATGATTTATTTTAGCCTGATTATGCTTTAAAAAGTTTCTGCGACAAATTTTGATGAAAAAAACAACAAAAACAAAAGTAAAAAAACAAAGAAATATATAAGAAATTC
This sequence comes from Diadema setosum, assembly GCF_964275005.1. Taxonomy (NCBI): domain Eukaryota; kingdom Metazoa; phylum Echinodermata; class Echinoidea; order Diadematoida; family Diadematidae; genus Diadema; species Diadema setosum. The sequence continues at coordinate 36,731,770 of NC_092694.1, read as the reverse complement.
AATAAATTATAAGATACATAAGAAATGATTATGAAGCTGAATTTTTGCTTCAATATTATTGTTCAGGATATTGAAAAGAATATGTTCACCAAAAATTAGAGGTCTTGGAGCTTTATTTTTTGATTTATAGGCAAAAAAAAATATATATTTTTGCATAAATTAGCATAAATTAATTAATATAAGATACATAAATTAAAAATTGAAAAATCTAACTGTACAGTATTGTAGATTACATTGGCCTCTACCTTAGTGCAAATTTTTGTGAGGATCGCACGATCTACGAGCGAGATCTGAAGGGGGGCCAAAAAGCCCCCCCCCCCCCCCCCCCCCCCCCCCCCCCCCCCCCCGGTGGTTTCAAGTCCCTCAAAAAACCCGGTGGGATTAGGATTAAACAAGATGAAATGCTTCCTGAATTCAGATATTTCAATTATAGGCAACATATTTCATATCTTAGAGAGAATAAGAATGCATTATTTAATAGGACTGAAGACAAGCAACAAAACCTTTTAAAGGGATGAAAGATGAGCATTGTAAGGATACTAACCCATTCAGAGATTGAATTATTAGATTTAAAAACTTTTTTTTTCAGTGTAATGGTATTGGCTAAATTTGCATAGTTTGGGCCATCAAAAGAGTAATCAAAATCATATATTCTCCATCTTTCCCTGTACCTTAGAGCTTTGAGGAAGGTACATAACTGAAGTATGATACCTTCCTCTATCTTATTGCTTGTCATGATTGAGTTTTCCAGTGCCTTCAGCTCATTCAGGCTGAAGTCAAAGCAAAAAAAGAAAATAATGAATAAAAAAAAAAAATCTGCGCGCAGGTCCAACACTGTTAGGATGGGACTACACATGTATGTACAGAGATCACATGATCTAATCGAAAGAGTCGGGCGATATGCTTCGTATTTACCAGGTATAAATCCATTACCTCTGAGCTGTAAGTTGTAATTCTCAAAAGGACTGATACATGGAACAGCCAGTCCTAGGAAGCAATGGCTTTACCTGACAATATCGTTCTATTACACTTTGCCTCTCAATCAGATCAATCATTCAAACAAACAGTAATCAGAACAAAACACTTTCAATGATTCTGTAACATGCTGTCTATGAAGGGTTTGTCAGTGGTGCATGGTAGTGCAATTTGTTGAGTTAAATATGCAGTCAATTTCATGTCTGTGCAACCTGTGTGGGTCAAAGCAGAAAATGTGATCTCTCCTAGCCTATTTGCATGTGTGTTCCATGATTTGAATCTGGTCACCACTGAGCTGCCCCAAGTTGATTTTGGATTTGATTTTGATTAGCTTTGAAACAGCTCTATGTACCTCTACAATTTAAGCATGGTTTTGTTTGATATAATGCTATATCTTGATTAACCCACTCAGCTAATATACTCCTGTGCTTTTGACCGTAGTCATTCTTTTGCAAACTCTAACTGTGTTTGAGGTATTCACATTAGTCATTAATGTACTTTCTGCTCTATTATACCCCTGAATTTGGTAATATGTTTATTTTATTATTTTTTTTTTTGTTTAACTGAAATGATGTGATACAATCATTGTATCTACTGCCTACTCCTACACTCTATTTGTGATAGATTAATTGCCATTTGACAATATGCATTTTTTTTATTTGTTTGTGTTGTCCATCAGCATTATATACACTATTGCAACAGTTTAGCATGCTTTGAACTAGGCACCCTGTTCTGGCTTTTGTCAGTTACGTAGCACCAAATGAAAAATAGTTGACTACTACAGTACCTCGCCAAATGTATGCTGTCTAGATTTACTCCTATTTTGTGTGATCAGTCAGTCACAGACAACTGATGGTAAAGTATTAACTAAATACTGTATACACCATTTATTTAGCGAGTTCAATTTTTCACAAATCTGGACTTCCCGACAATTCAGCAAGTGGCTAAAATTTGAGAGCATGGAGTACAGGATAAATGCATAGAGGAATGACTATATGCATGCACATTGCATTCATGTTGAGATCAGATTTGATGATTTCATGTGTTGTTAATTCTTGCAAATAGCTCCCGTACTTACAAAATTTGCATTCAGTAAAAACCTACTTGGAAATATATGGCATACAAAAATAAACTGAATAAAGTACTCAGTAGTAGTTCAGGATGGGTGTGTCTCATTGGTTTTCTATGACTCAGTTTGGCAGTTACATTTGTCCCTTTGTCCACATACAGTGTACATTTGTAGCAAGGCTCAACTTCTTTTGAAGCCTTGTTAAAGGTAAAACGTAGTTTTCAGAAGTGATGAAAATTAATCTCTCACCATTTGCAATTGCTTGCAATACATTGAAAGGGTTCACAAAGAAACATGTCCAGCCGACATTGTTTGCCAGGATAATGCATTGTTTTGGAGTATTTAGAGATCAACAAGTTTAGAATAATTATACCCCCGCCACACTTAGTGTGAAGGGGGTATACAGGAATCACCGTGATGTTGGTCAGGCGGTCGGTCAGTCTGTTGCAAAATCTTGCATCGCGAACTCCTTCTACAGTTTTGAGGCAATTTAAATGAAACTTAGGGTAAATGATGATATTGACGTATAGATGTGCAAGACATGTTTTTTGTGTTTGTCGGACAAGGCGTTGCCATGGTAACCACAATTTTACCAAAACCTTGTGGAGGGAACTACTTCCGTAGTATTTAAGCATTCAATTTCAAAATTGGTATCTATGATGATCTATAGGTGTAGTTATGCAAGACACTCTTTGTGTTTGTACTTGACAAAGCGTTGCCATGGTAACCGCATGTTTTCTTCGAAATCCTGTGGAGTGAACAACTTCCACAGTTTTGAAGCAATTGAAATCAAATTTGGTAGGCATCATTTTTGTGTTTGTCAGACAAAGCATTGCCATGGTACCCATAATTTAACCAAAACCTTGTGGATTGAATAACTTCCACATCATTCAAGCAATTAAAGATCAAATTTAGTATGTATGATGATCGGGAGGTGTAGTTATGCAAGACACCAATATGTTAATATAAGAAAAATGTATTGCCATCGTAACCATTCATTTTTGTATCAAATTGAACCATTTAATCTATGAAGGTGAAATTTGGTGTGTATGATGCTCTTTAAGTGTAGTTTTGTAAAATGTCCTTTGTATTTGTATTGGACAATGCGTTGCCATGGTAACCACATTTTTTTTTAAATCCTGTGGAGTGAACTTCTTCCACAGTTTTCAAGCAATTGAAAGCAAATTTGGTAGGCATTATGGCCCTGAGGTATAGATGTGGAACACATAATTTTTGTGTTTGTCACACAAACCATTGCCATGGTAACCACAATTTTACCAAAACCTTGCAGATTGAATATCTTTTCCATCATTCAAGCAATTAAAGTCAAATTTAGTATGTATCATGATCTAGAAGTGTAGTTTTGCAAGACACCAATGTGTTTGTATAAGGAAAATGTGTTGCCATGGTAACCACTCATTTTTGTATCAAAATAAACCATTCAAGCTATGAAGGTCAAATTTGGTGTGTATGATAGTCTTTAAGTGTAGTTATGCAAAATGTCCCTTGTGTTTGTATCAGACAGTGCATTGCCATGGTACAATGTAACCACACTTTTTACCCAAACCTTGTGGAATCAACTGTTACCATAGCACTCGAGCAACTGTGGTCACATTTTGTTTGTATGATTGCCCTCATGACATCACATACTATATAGCAACACTAGGGGCGGGGGTATTAATCACCTTCAGTGATAATTCTAGTTAAGATTTGAGTACCTTACTTTCCTCATTAAGTAGTGGGTAGGTAGAACGTAACATGATGATCGTTTGTGTCGTAGCAATCATATTTTTCCCAACAAGCTTCGTGTGATTCAATCTCATGCAGAATATTGATGGATACTGCTTTGGCCTAATTGTCGATTGTTGATTATCTGTTATGAAATTTTATAGCTACCACGATCTGATCATAAGTGATCCTGCATCACAAAACCAACAAAAAGTCACCAGACATACGATGTAGATTTTTAGTTAAGGGCAGATTCTTAAAGAGCACACTGTAAGCTTTAAAAGGATGTATAACTCAATCCAAGTGGACTCCCCTAACCTATCTAAATATTGGAAAGAAAGCACACACTCTTGAAAAGTGTTGACTGAGAAAAGAGGCTTTGAAGTACAGGGTCTATTCAAGCACTTAATCTTTACCAAGCCATGCTAGCTGTGCAATGAAAGGGACAAAACACAGGATGTAAACAACCGGAGCAACAACAATGAAGAGATTATCAGATTAAGCTGAAATTGAACATGTTTTATGAACACATTCTGTTCATGATTAATGCCAACTTTCAAAGCAGTAGTGTCATCCTTTTAGAAGTTATTAGACTTGAAAGTGATGAGTGTTTTAAGGATTTCAAGAAATAAAAAGGGGAATCTGAGACATACTCGATCATTCTATTCTCCCCCATAAAGGGGTTGTAGAAAAACTGCTGACAACACTTTCCCATCAATATTATGATCCCAAACTAAAGAATAATGTAAAAGAAGGATAGCTCTTTCAGAAAATATGACAAACTCAATATCAACTTGGTTGACCCATTTCACCTTTACTGAGTCCTCACATAAAATCAAGGGGTGTGTCTTTTTGTTCGTTTTGTGATGCACGGTCACATATATATATATATATATATATATATATATATATATATCAACGTGTACATTTAAGATTGCGTTTCTGTCAGCGGACCTTTTTGGCTAATATTTCACATTTTTGTCATTACCCAAGCTTTTATTTCACACAATTCATATGCATGTGTGTCCATTTTAGAGCCAAATCAACAGATTCGGCAGGCACCTATGGAAACTATGTTTTTACCTTTAAACTACATTGAGAGTTTTAGTTACAAGTGAGGGAGGATGTGATGCTAATAAATCGGTTAAAGGTAGGGAATCCCATTTGCAGGCTGTAAATGAAGAGTTGTATAAATTCAGTGGTATGTTGAAGAGAGTATCATTTTAGAAACTCCCATAAAGTATTGGAAGTGGAAGGTAACATTTAGTACATTTTTATTGACCGTTAGATTTTGAATTGAATTTTTTTCGGGGCTCACCGTAAATTCCAGTACATTACTAGGCTACCTTTGCAGACCCATGCACTGTATGTGTGTCCATCATGTATATTTTGTGAAGAAAGTTCATCAAAACTTACAAACATTTCTATATACATTCTTGCCACACACTCTATATGTTATTACATCAGCTCTTATACTTTTAGATTTGTGTTTATAGATAAAAAAATACAGAAGACTGCAACAAAAAAGGCTTAAGTGTGGCTGACACACAGAACTACTGAGTAGTTGAGTTTTGTGCATTATTCAAATTGTAGATAACTGTTGACTTCCAAATTTCTCAGCAGTGGCCTAAACAAGTCCCCTTAGGTTCATATTTAATGTTTTGCTGCATTTTGGGAGGTCTGTAAAAGGTATCCCCTACCTTTAAAGACTCATCAGTGACCTTTGTGTAACTATTATCATCCAGTCACCACCACTCGAGATTGCAACATCAAAACTGAATCTAAGTCGTATAGCTGCAGCTGGAGAAAACCCTTGATCAATCTCAAGATTAAATCTGATAGTTGTGAGATAATAATTGTGAAGAATACCCATTCTCAAAAACGGGTTGTAAGCATGTAGACCACGGCATTGCATGCACTGTGCACAGTGTCTGTTACAGCTTGGTACTACATAATTATTTTCAATCATTTGGTTTTGTCACCAGTCATGAGTACTCAAAAGTATGTTAGCCACTCACTGGGATTAACTTCATCACTTCAAATGTCTTTCAATCTGGAAAGTGCATAATCAGCACATGTGTGAGAAGTATAAAGCATTTGATAGTTAGTCTGAAGGAGTTAAAAAACATATTAAAGTTGGATTTTCCTCCTTTCATCTTTCTGAGTAGACTTGTACAGAGTAAAGAGTTTTGCATTCTCTATAATTTTACACACACTGTTTCTTTCATTTTTTTCTTTAAAAGTAATTCCACCAGTGCATGCTGTGTTATGTTTCTGTTACTCCAGTTGATCTTTGCTTCAATAACATGCATTGATTTGCTATGGAATCAATCTTGATTTTATGTCAGTTCAAGAATGATGTTTAAAGGACAAGTTCACCTTCATTAACATAAGGATTGAGAGAATGTAGCAATATTAGTAGAACACATCATTGAAAGTTTGAGGAAAATTGGAAAATCTGTTCAAAAGTTATGAATTTTTGAAGTTTTTGTGCAGTCACCGCTGGATGAGAAGACTACCGCGGTGTATGATGTCACATACGTACAACAATTTAAGGAAAATATAAGAGAATTTCACAAAATTTCATCTTTTGAAAAAAGTACACATTCACTTGACTCGTTGCTGACGTATGTTATGGGTAATATTATTCCCATTGCCTTTAGAAAGAGGCAAGTCAAGTGCTCTTTTATTATGCGAAAAAAGTGAAAATATGTTGAATTTTCTTTACATTTTCTTTATACTGTTGTACTCATATGACATCACGAGCCTTAGTAGTCTCCTCATCCAGCGGTTCCAACACAAAATTTTTAAAAATTCATAACTTTTGCATCAATTGTCCAATTTTCCTCAAACTTTCACTGATGTGTTCTACTAACATTGCTGCATTCTCTCAATCCTTATGTTTATGAAGGTGAACTTGTCCTTTAAGTCATGTGTTGCTTGAAGGTTTGCATGGTGAAGTAAATGAGGGAGAAAGATTTGTGGTGACACCAAATGTAGTCCTTAAAGCAAAGAAGAGCCTAGAAAGAGGAAAATTGAAGAGGGAAGCGACATATGGGATGTTTAAGTCTTGTCACAATCAGTTACGATATTGTGACCACTAAATATGACACCCATATGGTATGTCCAGCTAAATGCCTCATCCAGATACATGTATGCCAAAACATCAGAGATGAAAGTAATGAAAGGTGATTTAAAAACAAAAACAAAAACAAAAGACTCACACAAACAAATATAAAAACAACAACCTTCAAAAAACTTTGGCCGTCACTATTAAAGAGAAAAAGGTGTAGAAGGTGGTGGGGGGGGGGGAGTTATCTGGGAGGCCCCTCCCTCCAACTCATGTTTGTTTCCCTTTCTTTTGTTTAATGGGAAGTGAATTTAGAGAAGGTATTCAAAAGCAAAATGTAAGAAAAGACAGTGGTTGTGTTTATAATCTAATACTTCAACCAGTGATGAATGGAAATCAACTAAAATGTGAGAGTTTTGTATTGTAAACACAGTGATGTCACACAAACCTATACAAAGTATACAATGTCCAAGTGAGGCTAACCAACAGAGATCTACTCACTTCCCTTTGTAGTATTAAAATTTCTTGCTTTTGATTTGGACCTTTGTATTTATTACATTTTTTTTTTTTCTGTGATAACTTTTTTTTTACTCTTAAATTTGTAATTTCAGCAAGCCTCTGAACATGTTGTGCAACCATCTATATGGCTGTTTATTACTTCAGTGTGCAGATATATACACTGCATTGTGCTCCTAAGAAATCACAGCAACATGTATCACCTTGGCAACTTTCAGTTCACTGCTTTTACTGTTCTCCAGATTTTTCCTGATTTAGAAAGTAAACAACATTAAAGCTGGATGAGCTGATCCTCATGCAAAGCTTGAATGTTTCTGTATGCATATACCCCATACCTCTTCGAACTGATAGGCATGTATGCATTTTGAATTTGAATATCAGAGCATAAAATATGGAAGTAAAATGTCTAATTTATATCAATTTCTTGTTTGTTTCTATCACTAACTTCTCTTCTGCTTTCTCTGATTTTCTGTCTCTAAAAATGAAACATCTTTTTTCTCTCCCTCTTTCCTTGTATGTGCATATTGTGCGATCTTTTGCTGTATCCTTGTCTGTCCCTTTGTCTGTCTGTCTGTCTCTCTCCCATCTCTCTCCATCTATCTATCTGTCTGTCAATTTGTCCATCCATGTCTGTCTCTTTTCTGTCTGTTTGTATGTCTGTCTGTCTCTCCATCTATCTATCTGTTTATTTGTCCGTTTCCATCTGTCTGTATATATCTGTCTATCTGTCTTTATATCTGTCTTTTTGTTTGTCTGTGTATCTGTCTTTCTGTTCATCTATCTGTCTTCCTGTCTGTTCATCTGTCATTCTGTCTGTTCTTCTATTTGTCTGTCTGTCTATCTATCTATCTGTCTATTTGTCTTTCTATCTATCTGCCTTTTCATCTGTCTGTCTGTCTGCCTATCATTTCATCTCTCTGTCTTTCTGTTTATCTGCCTGTCTGTCTATCTGTCTATCTGTCTATCTATCTATCTATCTATCTATCTGTCTATGGGTCTATCTATCTTCCTATCTGTTTGTCTGTCTGCCATCGTGGCTGCCTCCTTCTGTGAGAGTAGAAATTCTTCCGGAGGAAACCCATCCGAGATCTGCTTCCCGGCAAGCCGATTGAGGATGTTTCGGTGGAGCCGTGGTGGATTGTTCAAGCTGGGTACATCACAGAGGATGATGTGAAGGTACAGCAAGAGATACTACCATGCAAAAAGAGCATCATTTCAATGCTCTCCCGGTTTGCTATCAGACTTAAGGTTTAGGTTCACTTTCATGTCTTTTTTTTTAAGCCATTTTCTCTCTCTCTTTTCTGACTGTATGGGATGCATATAAGAGACAAATAAAGGAATCATTCCTTGATTGTTCAAATATCACAGTTATTTGTTTTGATTGTGCGTGTATTTAACCGTTTAGACAAAACAAAATATTCTCAAGTATAGTCCAGATTGTGAGGTATATCTCCAGATGTAGGAAAATAAATCATATGATTGCATCATAAATTAGTGGAAAATGTTATTGCCCATTTCTCCTTATCATTTTTATGTTTTTTATGGTAAGAAAGTGTAGACCTTTCTGTTCTTATTTGTCCAAGCTTACGAGAACCATCATGAAACATTAAAAGATAACAGATGCATAGATACTATGGCACGGATTTGTATAAAAGTCAAACTTATGATTAAAAAAAAAAAAACGACATGCTGTCCATTGCAGGTGTACTGTATTTCTCCCTGCAGAATGTCAGAATATAATCAGTCTTGCTGTTTGTTCATATCCAAGCATGGACCTTTCCATTTCTAAGCTCAACGAGATGTTGTTTTCAGAGCTTGTAATGATTGAGTTATTAACGTTGCGCAATTGTGTGTCTTATCTGCAGCCCACACCGTATGTGGAGATGGAGCATGAACATGCAAGAATTTTAAAAAGAATTGTGGAGTTTCACTTTCTTCAAAATGTTGAAACTTACTTTCTGCAGAACCCTCTTTATCCTCACTGGCATTGGATTATTTAAAAGTGACTTGTTAATGATGTGTTACATCAATGTCTGACTTTTTACTCAGCTGTCCACCGTGGAGAAGATTCCACAAGCATAGGTTGAAAAAGAATGAAAGTTTAACCCGTTGAGGATGGGCTAATTTTGCTACAACATACATTTCCCATAGACACTTGCCTGAGCAGGGTTCGAAATTGGCGATGGTCCGCTGGCCATTGGCCACCCAAAATCACGTCGGACTAGCTAAAAATCGTAAAATTCTGAAGTTACTAGTCCGTCTGGCTAGCCAAAATATTGCTTCAGTGTCAAAATTGATTCTAAGTAGTCCGCCTGGCTAGTTAAAAAAAAAAGTTAAGTGCGACCCCTGCTGAGTATACTCGGGACTCGACCTCAACAGGTTAAAGATGATCAGATATGATCAATTTTTTCCGTTCATACTCTTCATCTTCCAGGCTGTGTCTATTGCTGAGAAGAATGCCATTGACCGTATCATCGACACAGGCTCGCAGCCAGCTGGTGCTATGGATTACTATGTTGTTCACAGTAAGCTTGGCCCTTCATACTTGTATGTGCATGTGCCCTCAGTTGTAACTTGTTCAGTCATTTCATTGGTATTTTTGCATTAAGATTCCTGCCATAACTTTCAGAAAGGGTTAAAGGGATGGTTTAGTTTTAGTTGAGACCTGGCTTCAGGTTTCTAATATTTTTTTTTTTTTTTTTTTTTGGTGAGATAATGAGAAACCTCATATCAAATATGAAAGAGCAATGTAATTCCAAGAGGAATTCAACTTTTCAGATGAAAATCCATTTTGAAATGGCTAAGATAACCAAACCAAAGCGATCCTTATAAAAGGTGGGACCCACCTTTTATGAGGATCACTTGGTTTTACTCTGTTTTTGGACATCTCAGCCGTGTCAAAACTGATTATCATCAAATAAACTTTGTATTAACCCGATTGAATAATCAATGATTTTCCAATTGTTTTTGTATGGTTGTAATTCACCTATACAATATTTCATTATTGGTACATGATGACTGTATTTCTATTCATCTTGTGGTGGATATAATATGTTATAGTGCTGGAAATATATGTTGTATATGTGATCCTGCATCACAAAATGCACAGAAAGTCGCCAGACATGAAATTTTAGTTTAGAGCATATTCTAAAAGAGCAGACTTTAAGCTTTAAAATGATGTATAACTAAAATCAAACGGACTCTCCTAACCTATCTAAATATTGGAAAGAAAACACACACTCAGGAAAATTGTGAACTGAGAAAAGAGGCTCTGAAGTGCAGTGCAGTGTCTATTCGAGCGCTAAATCTGTACCAAACCGTGCTGGCTGTGCAACGAATGGGACAAAAAAACAGGATGTAAATCACTAGAGTAACAACAATGAAGGGATTATCAGATTAAACTGAAATTGAGAGTGCCGTATCAACACATTCTGTTCATAATTGATGCCAACTTTCAAAGCAGAACATCATCCTTTCAAAAGTTATTTGAGTTTAAAGTGAAGAGTGTGGACAAGGTTTTTAAGAAATGAAAAGGGGACTCTAAAAACACACCTAATCACACTATTCTACCAAAAAAAGTTCAACTAACTGCTAAAAAACACACTTTTCTGCCCATTTTATGATCCCAAATTTTAACATGATGTAGAAGAAGACTTACTCCTTCAGAAAATATGAAAAAGTCAAGATGGGAATAGGTTGACCCATTTCACCTATTTTCAGTCTCCACACAAAATCAGTGTGTGCGACTTTTTGTTCGTTTTGTGGTGCACGGTCACATATACTTGTGCAAAATGCAGAAATAAATCAAATCAAATCAAATATCTCATAGAATTGTATGCTCTGTAACTTTTCATAAGTAGTTTCTTAGTATATCACACAAAGTTATAAGCTCAATCCTCATCTCCACCAATAATATACTATCCCATTAAAAGAATTGTATAGTTTTTGGTTAAGACCTAATTTCATGTTTCTATTAATTTTTTGGTGAGATAGTGACAAACCTCCAATGAAATATGACAGAGCATGTAATAGCAAGAGGAATTCAACATTTATTTGGTGAAAATTGTTTTTGAAATAGCTTAGATAACCAAAACAAAGCGATCCTAATAAAAGGTGGGACCCTCCTTTTATTAGGATCGCTTAATTTTACTTTGTTTTTGGACATCAGCCATTTCAAAACCGATATTCATCATATAAGCTTTGCATCTCTTAGAATTGTATGCTCTGTAACATTTCATAAGTGGTTTCTTTGTATGTCAAAAAAGTTATAAGCTCAATCCTCATCTCCACCAATACAAAACCGAATTTCAAAACCAATTTTCATCAAATAAACTTCGTATGTAAATCTCTTAATATTGTATGCTCTGTAACATTTCTGGTTTCGTAGTATGTCACAAAAAGTTTTAAGCCCAATCCTCATCTCCACCAATACTATACTGTCCCTTTAACCCTAACTAGGCCGGGCTATTCAGGTAGATGATAGAGCCGGGGGGGGGGGGGGGGGGGGGGGGGGCCTCCCAGACCCCCCCTCCGGATCTCGGCCGATGACCGCGCGATCGCGACGAAAATTGGCACACGCATTGGTTATGATGTAATCTAAAGTACCATGAAGTTAATTTTTTTCAAAAATTATCATTTACACTAAATTATGCTAATTTATGCATAATAATGCATGAAATCAGACAATTTGGTATAAATCACTAAATAAAGCTCAAAACAGGCACATTTTTTGTGTAAATATTCTTTTTAGTGTCCTTAGCAAATGCAAGAGAAAAAAATTGCGCAATCAGAAAAAATTTCCTAAGTATTTTATTGTTTTTTGAATTTCTTATGTATTTCCTTGTTTTTTCGACTTTATGTTTTCTATTGTTTTTTCGATGAAATTTGTCCGTGACATTGTTCCGGGCAAGAAAATGCGTTATCAATTGATTTTAATCAATAAAACCCCAAAATAATCATGCTTTTATGAAATTTGCCTGTAAACACAGTTTGCATTGAAATTGTACAGAAATTCACGTTTTTGAGCAATTTTTGGTCTGACATGCACGTACATATTTATGCGCAACTTCGGAACCGCGCACCCGGGCATCGCAAATTTGGTGTCAAAAGATACGGGAGACTCGAAAGAAAAAAGTCATGAAACGTCGCGGCGATAGCTTCTCGCGATAGCAATACATCGCGCGAAACGTTGAGGGGGGGCCTCGGAGGCCCCCCCCCCCCCCCCCGGCCTAGTTAGGGTTAAGCTTAACAATGTCACAGTCTCACATGATGGCTGTAGTGTTATAACAAAACAAAGAAAGGAGGATTATGTACTTGCTATTTACTGATAATGACTGTTTAAACAACTGAGCTGACCAGGGAACAAAACTTGCGGCCGGATGTTCTGATCAGAACACAAAGGACGTCAAAGGTGACGCGCACTATCCATAGTCTTTAGTTTTGATTTTACTTTCATATGCAACCATGCCGTGCTTTCAATCACAAAAACAGCTAAACCAAGACTTTATCTCAAATGCCATGACTCAAATTCTATAGATACAATATGAAATAGAAAACTACTTGAGCAAGCTTGTATACAAATCGTTGAATTGTGCCAGAGTTGTTTAACCGAACTGAGGACAGACTGATTTTGCTAAAAGACGCATTTCCCATGTATAGACACCTGCTCGAGTAATCTCGGGATTCATCGTCAGTGGGTTAAAACCATGATTGTTTATGTGCATGCAATGAAAGCTGAAGCAATGAGCAAAGTATCAATCTTACTGCACCAGTTTTGTCTATGCTTATGGTTTACACAACGTCTGTGCTTTCACATAGTAAACAAAACTATGATTTGATGTTGTACCCATGAAACTGGACAAGGGTCAGGACACTGAAAATATAATTCTGTCATTCATACATCTTCTATTAACTACAAGTAGGTTGAAGTCTCTTCTCCTCTCTCTGTCTGTCTTTCTGTCTCTCCCCATCACATGCACTCATACATACATACACACACAGACACACACTCAAAAAATATTAGACTGTAAACGGAAACATCCTTGAAGCATCAATGTAACCATTGAGTGTTATGAAGCAGAGTTCTACAATAATAATAATAATAATAATGATAATAATAATAATAATAATAATAATAATAATAATAATAATAATAATAATAATAATAATGGTAATAATAATAATAATAATAATAATAATAATAATAATAATAATGACAATAATAACAATGATTATTATTCTTCTTATTATTATTATCATTATCATTCTTGCATTTATACCATGGTGCTTTACACAGGTGTTTCTAAGTGCACTATAAAAAGGAAACTAGATAACACAATAACATTAGGTTAATGCATAACCCAAAGAACAGTAACAAAAAAAAAGAAGAAAAAAACAATACATGTGATACAGTGATACAATAATCAATAACTGACTGTGTGTGCCTCCAGAAGAAAAAAATGCAGCTGATTAAACAGATGAGTTTTTAGAAGAATATTAAATGATTCAATAGATGAGGCATTCTGAATATAAAGAAGGAGTTTATTCCAATGGGAGCAGGCAATGGAAGAGAAGGCTCGGTCACCATAACAATTCACTACCATGACAATGCTAGTGTGTTTCTTTGTTTTATTTCCAGAGCTATACCTGAAAGGTCTTGTGTATGTAGATGTGCCTATCGAAGATGATGACTACATTTCAGGTGAGCTGAAAGCATAAAGGAGAGGAGAAGAAATTATGGATCAATGTCTATTCTACTGTAATTCTGAAAAAGGAGGACAGTTTCAAATTAATAAAAGAGTTAAGTTGTGCTCTATGCTACTCATGAACTAAGCACTGACTACCAACGGATATTTGTTTAATCATCAGCTAATGCATAGCTTATTTCTTGTCTTAAATTTGCTTGTGATGGAAATTTTCTGGTGATGAATAACGGTTGCGTGCAAAGTTTCGATGTGAAATTAGATTGAAGCAATTGATATCATGTTCTTCTTTTACACAAGAAAAATCAAAACAGCTTTAATCACTATGTTGTGGTGTGTCAAAACTTATTTATGTGTTTTATGTGTCAAAGTGGAAGGGATAATGTCTTGTGAATGGTGATGCCTATACATGGACATTGTACCACAATATACAACAATACATCATCCTTACCTTCCCCAGTTCCGCCACTAGAGGGCTTTGTCATGAATCGTCTCCAGGGTGACTACTTTGAGAAGCTCCTCTACAAGATCTTTGTCTCCATCGATGAGCACACAACTGTGGCAGAGGTGAGAGGTCAAACATTTCTTGATGCCAATAGTCTTCAAAACCATGAAAAAATCCAGGTGTTATTTGGGAATAGTAAATATATTGTCAGTGTTCTCTGTGTTGGCTAGGTTATGTTGAATTATGAAAACCGGTAAGTTTCTGCAAGTTTTGTGTTTGTTTTTGTCTCTTTCTCTTTCCGTTGCTCGTAATATGTGATGTACCAATGATTCAGTATGAGGTGCATCAAGTTTTTTGTTACAATTGTAGGCTTATCCTTTTTTTTTTGTCTGTAAAGAACATCTTTTACAAGCTAAACCATTGAAATTATTGAAATTGATAGGATATAATTTCATTACTAGCTATCACTAAGAAAAAACATAGATTTTTAGCTCACCTGAGCCAAAGGCTCAAGTGAGCTATTGCGATCGCCCTTCGTCCGACGTCTGTTGTGCGTCGTGCGTCATGCGTCGAGCGTAAACTTTTTACATTTTCATCTTCTTCTTGAAAACCCCAGGACCGATTTTCATCAAACTTGGCAGGTAGCATCCCTAGGGGTTAGGAACTCAATTTGTTAAAATGGGCACCATGCCCCACCCAGAGGGCCCCAGGGGGCCCAAATCCCCAATAATTAAGGAATCTTAAAAAATTTGGGCCCTTATTGTACATTTTCATCTTCTACTTGAGAATGCCTGGTCAAATTTTGGTAGAGCTGTGAATAATTTAGATTAGTGACTGCGTGGAAGGTGAACTTGCGATACTCAGGTGAGCGCTAGACCCGCGAGTCTCTTGTTTTGATATTTTACAGTATCAGAAGCAATATGTAGAGAGTAAGGCTACTTCAATTATTTCTTGAAATTTTTCCTTTCATAACTTCCGTACAATGCCTTTTGGATTATGTTGGCAGTAGGCTGCATTATGAACTCGAGACTGTGCTATGCATGCATTTTGTGCAACGTGCCATTTGACCACAGAGATTTTTCTCCACCCCACCACGAGAGGGCGGACTCTACAGTGGTGTCAGCGGTTTCATGGGGGCTGCCACTGACCCACTTAGTAATGGCGGACTTTGCGTACGGAAGTAACATTTTTGCAGCGCGTATTACGCACTTCATACGCGACACCACTTCTTGATTTGGCTGCTTCTCGGTTGCTTGTTTGTTAGCATGTTAGCATGAAGGGTGAGCCTACCGCCTCGTCAGCTTTCAGTGCTCCCTGTGCACTCACAAAACAATAGTATGGTTGGGGCACCACCTATCGGCAGGGCACCTTCCCATCGGCACCCAGCGTATCATGGATGTTTGCGTATAGAACGAAAAGGTACGCTCGGGATTAAGTGTCATTAGCTATAAAGACAATAAAAACGAAGAAACAAAAATCAAACTCAAACAAACCAAGCTAAAAATTACACATCCGCTCAGTAACGACGCATGGCTGTGAAATTCACGTGTATTACCTATATGCGGTGAAATTCACGTGTATTACCTATGCTGTGAAATTCACGTGTATACCTATGGAGGGGAGGGGGTGCCGATCGCAAGGTACCCTTTTTAGCTGCGCGAAGAAAACGGAACGCACGCACTAAAATTGCGCTATTTTAAAACGGAGATTCATAATCAACGAGACGGTCACGACATTCAAAACTGCAGTATTTATGGCATATTTGAGGTAAGAATTAGGCGAATTTGTGTTATATTTTTAGAATAAACAAGCTACAGATCCTTAGGGTGACGATAGGTGGTACCCCCAACCCTACAGGGCGTATGCATACTCTGCTTTTTAGCAGTATACTAGCGAAAATCTCTTTGCCTCTTTGCATTTGACTTTGAGTAGCATTGGTGCGACCCAAGTAGCATGAGGGTCATAACACTGGTCAGTGTTGCCGTGAGTGTTCTTTGTACAATAATACTGTGGTACTTTGGCGTCAGTTGCTGCAATGAGCCATGTGGAGTTTCCTCTCAGTTGCCATAACTGTATGCAAATTTGTTAAACATGCCTTAAAATGTAATAGGAGGTTGTGGCTTGTATCAGCCTTCAGTAATTTTGTGGTTGAGCTTTCATCTACTCTTGTGGACTTTCTCGAGCCAAGTGATCAAACCATTTCTCCTTTGCTGTCTGCGTGACTTCCGATCGTTGAAGTGTAGCCTTCACTCAAGACGGATTCAGGGTATACTTTGTTTCCAATCTTTTGTTCAACAGTCGAAAAATAAGTTGGACAGCAATGGGACACAGTGTGATCTTTTCTCTTCTTCTTGAGAAAGTCCACAGAAGTGAATGGAAAATCAACCACAAAATTGCTGAAGGTTGGTAGAAGCCATAACCTCCAATATATATTTATCGTCATGGACATCCCCAAACGATTAAAGTTTTCTACAAAGTATATCATGCCTGAAAATGTCATCTCTTACATACCATATTTTCATCTCTCATCTTGGACAGTTGTCCAACGTGCTTCAGATTGACCTCAACCTGGTGAAGAATGCCGTATCCATGTACTGTCGTCTCGGCTTTGCCAAGCGCAAGGGTCAAGACCTCGCCCCAGAGGCTCTTCATTCTTCTTGGCAGGATATGTTGCAGGCCAATGGAACCAAGATGTGAGTCCAGTTAATCTCTCTCTCTCTCTGTCTATGTTTATCTCTTTCGGCCTCTCTGTATCTCTCTTAGTTTTCTTTCTCTCTCTTTCAATATATCTCTCTCTTTCCCTATCTTTTTATATCTTTCTTTTCATCTCTTTCTATCTTTCTCTGTAATACTTCTCTCTCTCTCTGTCTCTGTCTATGTTTATCTCTTTTGCTCTCTCTGTATCTCTCTTAGTTTTCTTTCTCTCTCTTTTGATATCTCTCTCTTTCCCTATCTTTTTATATCTTTCTTTTCATCTCTTTCTATCTTTCTCTGTAATATTTTTCTCTCTCTCTCTATGTTTATCTCTTTCGCTCTCTCTATATCTCTCTTAGTTTTCTTTCTCCATCTCTTAATATATCTCTCCTTCCCTATATCTTTCTTTTCATCTCATTCTATCTTTCTCTCTCCCTTATCTTTCTCTCCCTCTCTTGTTAAATAATTATACATGTACTATCCTTCTCAATCTCTTACTACAATATCTCTCCTTCCTTGTCTTTCTAAGATATACCAGGGAGTAATTTTCCTGGTATCACATCGCAATTTGCTCTTCATTTTTACACCACTGCTACACAATCTTTTGTGTAGCAGTTTTCTTGTATAGAATTATACAGGATACCATGTGAAATATCATTCATGAGCTGAAATTGCTAATCAAATATGAGTTGGAAAATTATTTTTGTCAGACCTGTAGGTACCAAGATTTCCCATTTTTGACTGGTCCATTCCTGAAAAAGGTACTGTCTGACAGTGATTTTTACTGGTCATGGACCCTCGGACCAGTGCCAGTGTGCAGCATTGTGTTCTTGTTTTTAAAACCCTCCTTTACTTCGAGGCAGACCTGGAAGATGGCATACACTACATATTGTACATTATCATCAATGATTGTTGTGTCTATTCTCCACAAATTGATTTCTGATTTTAACAGCGCACTGCATCCGAGTAAACCATTTGAGATGTCAGTGCGATACTCTTCGTAAGTACTTTCAAAAACATTTTACTTGCCGTTACAAACAGCTCTTGCAATCATTACAACAAAATGCATTGCACCATTCAGAAGTTTTCTTTCACTTTCCGTAGACAAAAGACTGACCTTATTCTTAGCTCTGTGGTAATTAGGCTGTGGATGCACTTAAGAGGATTTGTTAAAACTCTGCTAGAAAAAAAACCCAAACAAACAACATCAATTATCAATCCTCAATTCTTTACTCTCATAGATTGGAAGTAATTCATGTTTATGATATGAATCCACTCTCACTTTCACTGTGTATGGGTAACATGTCCATGGAAACATCTCATCTGATCATGAAATAAAGGACAAAGAAAACCTTACAATTCAACCTGCATTTTGTCATCTTGTCTATAAGATGCTAAAAGAAAATTCAGAAGATGCTTCTGGCATATTTTGTTCAAATAAAAAACAATGTCAAAAGCTTATGGCGGGACCCTCATTTCTCATCTACACAAAGTGGAAATGCAGAGCTTACATCTTCCATGCTTCAAATTAATGAAATTCTTGCATCAAGTTGTTTTTATTGCAACTGATCAACAAATTGCCCTACATTGACATAAATAAGCACCGAATTAATCAGTGTTTTAGTAGTAGCCATGATATAAAATCAGGGGCGTAGTGACTACATACTCGAGCAGGATTCGAACTTACCACTTCCTGATCACTGGACAGGTGTCTTATCCACTAGACCACCTTGCTTCCTGACAGCAAGTGTTGGTTCTAATCCTTATAGCATTTGGCGGGTACTGCATGTTATTCAAGTTAATGAAATTCTTGCATCAAGTTCTTTTTATTGCAACTGATTAGCAAATGCCCTGTATCAATGTAAATAAGCATAGAAATAATCAGTGTTTATGTAGTTGCCATGATTAAAAAAAAAAAAAAAAAAAAAAAATCATGGTCATACATAGTCGGGCAGGATTCCAACCTATGACTTCCTAGATTTAGAACCAGCACTGGCTATTGGGTGGAAGCTTGATGGTCTAGTGGAAAAAAATGCCTGTCCAGTGACCAAGAGGTCATATGTTTGAATCCTGCCTGAGTATGTACGCCCATGATTATTTTCTCATGGCTATTACTGAAACACTGATTAATTTGGTGCTTATTTACATCCATGTAGGGGAATTTGTCAATCAGTTGCAATCTTCCATGCTTTTGTTCGAGACAAACAGAAACAAGAATACATTTCATGGCCTCTCCCATCAACCAATAGACCAAATCACCACTTGTAGATGGCTGTTCATTTTTTAGATGATGATCGTTGGCCCATACTGCTTTGCTGCTTCGTTTCAAGTCACATGCAACAGCTTAAAGGGCTGGTGTAGTTTTTGTTGAGATGGGGAGTCAGCTATTAAACTTATCGCAAGATATTTACAGAAAAAAAAACGTCTGAAATGTAAAAGAGCAAACAATTCTGAGAAGAATTCAAAGTTTATTAGATGAAAAATCAGTTCTGAAATGGCAGAAATATCCAAAAACAAAGTAAACCAAAGCAATCCTTATAAAACGTGGGTCCCACCTGTTGGTAGGATTGGTTTGTTGTGGGTATCTCAGCTGTTTCAAAACCATTTTTCATCAAATAAACTATGAATTCCTCTTAGAATAGTATGCTCTTTCATATTCTCTGAGAGGTTTCTCAGTATCTCACAAAACAAGTTGGAAATCTGAAGCCTTATCTCAACTAACACTATATCAAACCTTTAAACTGAAACCTTTGAATTGAGAAGAAACAAAAAGAGCTGAAGGGAAAATTGAAGAAAAAAAAAAGAAGAAGAAGAAGGGTGTATAATCTTTCAGTGAACTTCTCTCTTTCTCTGTTCGAGTTTTGGCTTTCTCTCTCTTTCTTTCTCTGGGAAGCAACCACATTTCTTCTATTCCCTACTAGTTGGTAGTGCCTTTAAGCTTGTTCATACAAAATACCTCTCAGAGTCCAAAGATCAGTATTACTGTAAAACAAGGAATGTTTTTTGGACAAGGAATGAATTTAAGTTTGCAAATTTCATGAGAGCCAAGATTCACAAAATCAAACAAGATTATGCTGGCGAAATTGTTGTTTATGCCTTGAATGCCGGTGACAATTCGTGAAAATGTCATGCCGCGAAAAAATATCTGTCGGCTCCAATTCACAAAAATTTCATGCTGCGACAAAATGCATCAGCTCCAATTCACGAATATTTCATGCCCCGAAGATATCCTGGTTTTAATACAGTATTTGGTATATCGTGCCATTCAGTGTCACATCAACCAAAGCCTATCCGGACACTGTTGAATGAAAAGATGCAATCAAACATTAGTCGGAAAATCAAACATTTTTAAGTCAGTTATCAGCCAATCAGAATGGAGTATTCAGAGACTTGTGTTTGATATTGTGACATGTTAGATCTCAACTTTAATACAGCAGTGCCTTGGCAATTCAATTTTTGTGCAAACTGCCATGTTTGTGATACACAAAATATGTTTTATCAATTTGAAAGAGGGAGATCAAAGGTCATTTGCTGCTATTTCTTGCACATTCTTGTCACCTCAAAAGGTCAACAGTGCAAGACGACCTGCTGCTGATCGACTGGGGAACCCGGACGACCAGCACGGAGAAGGCATCGCCGTCCAACGAGAACTTGGTCATCATGTCGGACACGGCCAGCGTGGATGAGTCAGACACAGGACCTGCCGGCCACACGAAGCGCATGGCATTTCTCTTCGACTCCACACTCACGGCATTCCTTATGATGGGCAACCTGTCACCGGTGAGATAGCCACACCTAGTGTTGAACTGACAGAGAAAACATTCTCCCCATGGCTTACACCAATTTCATCGAATAAACTTTGAATTCCTCTTGGAATTGGAATTGTATGCTCTTTCATATTTTACAGGAGGTTTCTCATTATTCATATTTATATATATATATATATATATATATATATATATATATATATATATATATATATATATATATATATATATATATATGTATATATATATATATATATATATCACACACACACACACACAAATGGAAACATAAAGCCCATGTCAACCAAAATGATAACCCTTTAAGATATGTGCAAGAATTTATCTTTGGTTGTTCTCTCTCTCTCTCTCTCTTTACCAGGGTTTAAAGAGCCATGCTGTCACCATGTTTGAAGTGGGAAAACTTTCTGACGAGTCGCTTGATAGTTTTCTTACAGAACTGGATAGGGTAGGTGACCCCAAGAATATACAGCTAAAATGTGATGCATTCATCACCATAGCGATGTAAAATATTACTATTATTATTACGTGTTGTTGTTGCACCAGATTGATAAATTGCCATTCATCAGATGTAAATAAGCGCCAATTATTCAGTGTCTTAGTAGTAGCCATGATAAAATCAAATCATGGGCATACACGTTCGGATGTACGAGATCCAACGATCTCCTTGTTACTACACCGCCGTCGTGTATCCACTAGACTACCAAGCTTATGCCTGACAGCTAATGATGTTCTAATCCTTTTACAGCAGCAGGAAAATATTTCATATTAAACATCTACAGAAGTTAGAATATGCACCTCTTTAATTAGTGTTACACCTAAACCAAATAAAAAAAAAAAAACGGGGGGGGGGGGGGGGGGGGAGGGAATTGTTTTTTCATGAACATGTGCATTACCACTCATTTTGAATAATTTCATGTTGTATGCTATGCAAAGTTTGGACATCATCAAATGAGAACAATGCTTCATTTTTGTGAATTCTGGGTCTTTGATTCATATTATGGCAAGCTGAATCGCTCATTTGTGTATCCATGTGTATGCCATAAGTTTTCAATCTCTTTGTCCATCCTCATCTTCATTATGTACTGAACAGCCCAGTAGCCTTTACCTAGGGTCTCATTTGTAATACTGTTTTTTCATGAACATTTGCATTACCACTCATTTTAAATAATTTCATGTTGTATGCTATGCAAAGTTTGGACATTATCAAATGAGAACAATGTTTCATGTTTCATTTTTGTGAATTCTGGGTCTTTGATTCATATTATGGCAAGCTGAATCGCTCATTTGTGTATCCATGTGTATGCCATAAGTTTTCAATCTCTTTGTCCATCCTCATCTTCATTATGTACTGAACAGCCCAGTAGCCTTTACCTAGGGTCTCATTTGTAATACTGTTTTTTCATGAACATTTGCATTACCACTCATTTTAAATAATTTCATGTTGTATGCTATGCAAAGTTTGGACATTATCAAATGAGAACAATGTTTCATGTTTCATTTTTGTGAATTCTGGGTCTTTGATTCATATTATGGCAAGCTGAATCGCTCATTTGTGTATCCATGTGTATGCCATAAGTTTTCAATCTCTTTGTCCATCCTCATCTTCATTATGTACTGAACAGCCCAGTAGCCTTTACCTAGGGTCTCATTTGTAATACTGTACCTAATGTGGACATCTTTTGAATGAAGTATGTCAATCTGTGTATGTTTCTGTGTCTCACAAGGTTCCAAAGGATAGTGTAGTGGAGGGAGAGGCCCAGCGCTATTTTGAACACGCTGTGATCCTGAAAAACACAATCACATTCCTGAGGTTTGTGCATGATATTTCATAAAGTTTCCAGAGAGTATTCACTTGAAAATCAAATGATTGCAGCATTTTTTAGCCAATTTTTTTTTTCAGATTTCCCACATTTATGGAGAAAATATAATCAAATTTGGCATGTTTGAACACGTAGCTTGTCATTTTAATCTTAAAGATCTATTGACGTTTTATATTTTTGTGACTGCAATTGATTATTCAAATATGCTGATTTTTCTCAGAATTCTGAATTTTTTGCTTTTTACTTTACATCATTATTTTACTCGCACAGCCCATAGTGTTTTATTGTAAATAGAGATCATCACTGTAGCACCTCCCAACAACATATAGGCCTATAGGTCATCCCAGTATAGCTTCTTAGAGCTGCAAGAGGGATAACCTCGTCAAGCATCAAGTGTCAGAGCAAAATCTTAATATATCTTTATTTGTAAGTGATTTTGTGTCTATTTGTTTTTAAATCTTTTTGTTTTTCATTGTTTTGTCATCTTGAATAGTTTATGATAACCAAATAGGATGTTGTCTGAGAAAAACAAACAAACAAACAAACAAACAAAACAAATAAACTCGGGATTCTAATAACTTGCAGATGTGTTTTTCATCAAATGAGGGAATTAAAGTGTGAATGTTTGACTTGTCCAGATATAATCGGGACATCTCAGCTGATCGAGAGAGCGGGTCCAAGGGGATGGGGATCGACCTGCTGCGGTGTGAGAGTCTCCTTAGTCTGGACCCAGCTACCTGCTCCAGGGTCCTCCAGAAAAACTATGAGTAAGTTTCTCCCTCCTTCTTTTTGTTCTCTGTCTGTCTGTCTTTTTGTCTGTCTGTCTTCCTCTCCTTTCTCTTAATTTTGGTTACTACGTAGGTACATGTACAAGTGAAAATATTTGATTTAGCAACAACAACAACAAAAAGAACTTGTTTCCCAGATTTTCTTCAAGAAATTAGCCAGATATTTTGGGTGCAAAGCAATAATTTATTGAAGTAAGGAATCATTCTTATGATGCCATCAGGGTATAATCTTTGATTCTCTTTCCTCATCAAGGTTGCTGGTTTCCATGGCGCCGCTCAGCAATGAGATCCGACCAATCACGAGCTGCATGCCACAACATATAGGCCCTGCCATTCCAGAGGTTTGCACAATCACTCAAAGATTTTCATATTGCATCCAATAAAGTATCAGGAATGTGAGAGTAAGTTTGGACAGTCACCATGACAACAAAGATTTGAATTCTTTTCTGACTTCATACCGTTCTCCCTGTGATGGCAAGACCTTGTATCTCAAGAATCCTGCATTTTTGTAAGAGTTTAGATAACTTCGATGTTGATGTCAAATAATTTAGAAACAATATTGTGGATTGCACGATGTACATTGATGAACATGCTGTTTTAAAATCCAAATCAGTGCTTGTAATGTTCAAAATTAAGTTAAGAGATTTGTGAATACTGTAAGAATCAGCAGTTTTGATGAAACTTTTCATGAAACTTTTGTGAATTTTGCATGATGAGCAAAGATTTGCAGAAGTAGAATGTACGCAAAATTTCTTGTCAAAAGAATGTATTGAATGACAGTGACAGTTCACAAAAGTTTCATGTTGCAAAAAAGGTCGTTGGCTCCAGTTCACTCAAGTCTCATGCTGCGAATGTTTCAGGTTTTACAGTATATGCCCATTGAGATATGAGGGTTTTACCTCAGTGATGATACGTGACTTGATTATTTTTGGCCTGAAAATTCTTTTGCAAGCCAAATATGTGACATATAATAGGCTCTCTCACTCAACATTTATCTCTCTGACCCCATCCCCACTCTCAGGTGAATTCTGTGTGGTTCAAGCTTTTCCTCTACCATCTGGTGGGCAGTGGGCCTCCATCCCTACTCTTAGTGAAAGGAAGTCGGTTACGATATCTGCCTCCCATCTTGCAGGTACAATGGATGTTCTCTCATTTATTTCTCTTTAATGTACTGCTGCTATGATAATTTGAGTGTAAATGATTCAAAGCGAATGGTCGAGGTTTGATGCAAAATGTACATATAAACCCCCCCCCCCCCCCCCGGAAAAAAAAAAATGTTAAAAGACTAACAATTTTGTTGTTTGACAGTTCGTGCGAAAGAAGGTAGTAGGCCGTTTGAAACAGCACTGAAGCTTTTATCTTTATTTCATTGATAGAGATGCAAACTCTTTCAAGGGTGCACATTATCTCATTGGTTTTAGGAACAGGTTTGCTCTGTAATTAATCCATGGAAAATTATCATACTGTGTTAGGCATTGACCACAAGTGGAGCTGTTTCTGCCCAATTTTTTTCTGTCTGTCCTTCACCACTGTTTATTATTATGTCTCTTTGTCTGTTCCCCAGGATTATGACCGTCTGCTGATCACCACGTGGGGTCATGACCCTGGCCTGGTCAGTACGTCCAACGCTCTTCTGACAATCAACGACGCACTCTCTCACTCAGCGGTGCTCATACAAGTAAGCGTACAAGTGCCACACTGTCAGCAAAGATCTGCTTTCCCCTAGTGGTGTAGACTCTGATCCGCTAGGACGTGTTCAAACTTGTCAGGAATGTCATTCGACTTTTACCTCATTGTGTTGTGTTAAGCCACATTTCCATTTCTGTCAAACGTCTCTGCTACAACTTTGCAATGTTATTGCCTTTTCTTTCTTTCTTTCTTTCTGTTTTGAAGATCAGTCTGCACAGAAATGCCAAGTGATTTGGCAGCAGACTCCCCCCAAAATCATATCCCTTTATGTCCCAACAAGTAAACATAAATACCCTCCAAGAGTATAGTTTTACATTAATTTTGCCCATTGGAATGTGCATAAACACTCATGTATCTCACTGATCACCCTTCTGAATCTCCCTGAACGGACATTTGACTTTTGACACCTTTCTTTAAAAATTGAATGAGTGTGGGTTATTGTGTAGTATTGTACAGATTGATACTGTCCTTTGGGGCATGGGTTGCAGTTTATTATGACAGTGATGTTATAGTCATTCTGCATATTTTCTGGAAGGAATGTGAGTGAAAGATAATTTGTAAGTAGACCATTTTGGCATCAATGCATCGTGTCTGATTGTCATCTTGATTTACTGTTTTCCAAACACAGGCCCATGGTTGGCTGAGTGATGGAGAGACGATATGTATTCCCTTCCCTCTGGAGGAATCGGAGAGAAAAGGTAACAAAAATTCTCGTTCTGACTCGGCCAGACATCTTTTCTAAAGAATGCAAGTTCAGACACCTACATGTACATGTATCCAATCTCAAATTTTACTGAAAACATTTTCTTAACCATCCTCTGGACTCATTCGCCTGAAGGATGGTAAGAACATGTTTACTGAAGTATTGAGATTGATTAAGTCCTTTTCAGGACCTGGCATCAATCCAAGAAGAATACATAGTGTACAAATGAAACCACCCGCCGCTTAATGTTCTACCACCATGAAAACATAAAAAAAAAAAAAATAAAATATGCAGTTGTAAGTCTAGACACAAAATAGAACCCTATATTTGCACTCCATACCTGAACACCGACATCTTGAGATAATACCATCAAGCCTGGGAATGGATGATTTGAAGAAAAGGTAGAGCCTCATAGATTTAAAGGCTTTATGCAAAGTTCTAGCCCTTGTGGGTCTAATATGAGGAAAGTCAGCTGTAAATAACTGTTCTCTTATACAAAGAAGAGGTGATTTACATGGCGTTTGAAGTTATAAAGATATCACCACAGCTGTCAGATTAGGTTGGAAAGTCAACATTTGGGACAAAGAACAGGGGCCCGTTGCATAAAAGTTACAATTATGGTAACTTTGCCATCCAATGGTAACTACCATGGCAACAATACTCAACAGCCAATCAAAATCAAGAATTCCATGGAAGTTACCATTGAATGGCAAAGTTACCATGATAGTAACTTTTATGCAACGGGCCCCAGTTCTGTAAAACCTGTCTCATGACTGACGGTGTTGCAGTGGTCAATAATTGCCCATCTGCTGCATAATTCACTGTTTATGCAAATGAGAGCAGTGTACCAAGAACCAGTGCTGGTAGTTATCATGTGCGTAGTGCTTTAGCGCCATGAACATGACTTTTGATGGTTTGTGTTTTCAGCTGTATGTGTCTGATGTCTTGTATGTTCTGTACACAATCTATTACTCAATTAAAAATGCTTACTGCATATCAAATCCCATAATAGTTATATGAGATCATTCATGGTTTGATTGATACATGTATGTGCAGTGTGCCCAAAGATGAAAATTGTGGGATGCACAAATATTTAGTCCCACAATCCTACAATGTACAATTATTTTATGTTGTAATCTTTTATTTAATAGGAACTGGATATTAAATCTAACATGCTTAATGAAACGTAGATAGATGCACAGCACATGATAGACATGGACATTTATTTGTCTTAACATACCGTTTCAATAGAAGGATTAAATGATATTCACACCACCCTTTTTTTAATTGCTCTCCAAAGGTCATTTAACACGAAGCTGCATGCATACCCACGAGACCATCAAGAAACTTGAAGGGGAGCTGGATCTCCAGCACGCCTGTGGCTACATCACCCTCCTCAAGTCTGGTCGCCTAGCAACCCATCATCATGTCATCCCTAGCAATGGAGCCGAGGGCAACGAGATGGAAGATGCCCAGAGTCGCCTCACTGCATCCCAGCTAAGCGAGGCAGCGGAGGAGGATGACCAGGGGTCGTACGGTCAAGAACTTGGCAGTCAGATCATGGACGTAGAGAAGACAAAGGATTCCATGAAGCTCCCTCTAGGCCCAAGAGAGGTAAGAGAGATTCAGACCTGTTTGGTCCCTTGGAAGTAGTCCGGACCAGTTTTGCCTTAAACATGTAGTGGTCCAGTAGTTTACCTTAACCCCCATTTAATATGTCCCATGAACTATCACCTCCCGGGAGTATTCTTGTATTGCGTAGGAACTCAAAAACTTTTTTTTTGCAGTAAGCAACTAAGCGTTAACCACATGAATTGTGAGTTGAATATCTTACTTTACATTTCTGCCTTGACTTGTGGAGTCAACAGGGCAGTACAAATAGAATGGTTGTAGGAATTTGATTAATTTTCATTGTGTTCTTAATAACGATGTAGCATTTTCTTTTTCATTGATATCCTCTTTTAACATCTTAATGGAAGACTTTTGATGACTCATCTCATGATTCGTATCTATTTTGGTAATAAAGCTTTACTGGTTACAGAAAATATCAAGTATTTGCCTCCCCTACTCTTCCTGAAAATGTGCAGGAATCCGTGGATTTTGTGCATTCTGACATTAAACATTTCCCATTTTACAAATTGCCAGGTCCATGGTGAGAGTGGACAGGAAGTGGAGGAGACCGAAATGGACTGGACGCTGCTGGACCTCAGCTTCGGCATCCCGCTGTTTGATGAGTGGGTCAACCAGGAGGTCTGCCGCCGCATCGCCGAGAAGAAGCTCTGTGAAAAATTCAGCCTCGAGGGCCTCCTTCACTCCAGCCGCAAGCTGTCACTACAACTACTCAATTTCATTGCTCGCCAGCAGGTGGGTGGGGGATTTTCTCCATCTCACGTTTGTTACCGCCCAACTCAAAACTCACAAAAATTTGTAGATTGGGCATCTACTTGACCAAAATATGTCATTTGGGTAAACTGACTGACTTGCTCAAGTTTGTCTTAATCTAAAAGAGTAATGTTTTCCCCACCTACGTACTATCAAAATTTGCCAACTCAGTTTCTTTGGACCATATTATTATTTCGAACAGGTGCTGCTCTCACTTTGAAATAGAACATGTTTTCATTGATACATGTACTTCTGCACAGCATGCCTGTGTTTGCTATTGCACATATAATCTGTAATATCCCTTTTCTCCCTTTCCCATGAAATCGCACCTCCTATTAAACTCTCTCTCATTTCAGTCAAATTTTCAATGGGTTTAGGATGGTCCGATTCTAACAAGTTGTATATGATTTCAAGACTTTCGAGCATACTCATTTAAACTAGGTAGAAAAGTGGATATTCATTTTGGCCTGCTTTTTGTGAGTTTTGATTAAGGTTAGGGTTGTGATAGGGTTTTGGGTTTCAGTTCAATGTGAGGATTCGGATTAGGATTAACCCTATTCTAACTGGGGGGGGGGTCAAATTGACCCCCCCCTCGACGTTTTGCACCACGATTTCGCAACGCACAAAGATTTTGCCGCGTCGTTTCACGACTTTTTTCATTGAAGTCTCCCGCATATTTTGAGACCAAATTTGCGACGTCCGGGTACACCGTTTTGAAGTTACGTAATGTTTTGCATATGCATGTCAACCAAAAAACAGCTCAAATTCATGATATCGTGTGCAAATCCAATGCAAATTGTGTTTTTTGGTTAAATTGATATAAATTAGATTATTTCAACTTTTAACCATTGAAATTAATCAATTCTAGTGTAGATAAGCCTGAAAAAGTGCCTGCAACAAATTTTGGCAAAAAAACAATAGAAAACAAAAGGTCGAAAAAACAAAAAAATACATAAGAAATTAACAAAACAATAAAAAACAAAAGAAATTGATTTCGATTGTGCTAATTTTTTTTCAAGAAAACTGTTTGATGTGTCTTGAGGAATTCTGACACAAAAATTTAGCAATCCTCCAGTCTTTTTAATGGAGTTATAGGTGAAAATATGATTTCATGCACAAATTTGCATAATTAATTTATTAAAAATAGAAAGGCAATATTCTTCTATTGTATGATCTTGTTATCTTGTAGTTTACATCCAGCTCTATCTTCAGGCAAGGCGATCGCACGATCGGCGGCCGAGATCTGAAGGGGGGGGGTCAAATTGACCCCCCCTCAGTAAAAACTTGGTCTCAAATAGCCCAGTTAGAATAGGGTTAAGGTAATATTTGTGGGTAGAATTTATGTTTCGCTGTAAATAGCATGCAGATATTTCATGGAAGTGACTGTTGGAGGAGCAAACGTCATGAAACCATGATCACAATGTAACTAGCTTTAGATATTCAACACAGTTACCTCCTCTTCTCCAGTTGGCTTAAACAGGATATCTTGAAGCATGTCCCTGTGTTCTTTAAAAAAAAAAGTATGGTATACAAAATTATAAAATCACACTTTGCAGTGTTCTCCCTCAAGTAAAAATCAAATTGTTTGTCCCAAAATGATTTGATATATGAACAGTTTGTCTAATAGCATCTTTGGATCTGTTTCTCAATTCATGGACCAGGACTTGCCCGTAGTTCCAGATCTGCCAGCTGACAGCGGCCTGACACCGTCCTCCACCCAACGAAGCCACGCCCCATCCCTGCCCTTCCCCACCAGGAACCTGGTATTCCATGAAGGCAAGTTGAGTGTATGGGATCCCATGCCAAGGTGAAAGGTCATGTGACGTCAGGAGGACCGGCTTGGCAGATACCCTTTACTTCTTACCCCTATCGGTGTCACAGAGATAATTTATTTCAAATTCAGACTAGATGTCGTAGTAACTCTGAGGTGATATGTTATGAAGAATCTCTTTACACTTTTGTATGTCTTCTTTAATATTACTGTGGGTAGTCAGAAAATATATATTGCATGACAAAATTTTGACAAATGATCTGCTTTGATCACATACTGGAGTATGATTGTGATGTAACAGTAGGTACTTGATCTCTTCTTTGTGATATTTTGTCACGATTATAGGAAAAGAAATGAAATAGATTGTATGTCGTAACTTTATCTTGAGATGACTGGCTTTCGTCCAGTCCAGACGGTCTGAAATGCAACTCACATTGATTTGACTGTAGATTGCATACGCACCAGTTTGGATGTAACATTCTGTTGATGATGTGAATCATGTCCAAGAATAATTGCTGTGTGTCTCGATACTACACTGTCTTTTTCTCGCTCATTTTGTCGGGCTATAGGTCTTTGAATGTACTCGAGACGAGTGAACGATTATTGTTATTGTTTGAACCTTTGAACTTGTCGCTCAAGTTATGGAGGTGCGTCTTTGATATGGATTCGAGGCAGCATTATCATCGTCATCACTGTACTCATCAGCAGCATGACGTCCCCATCTTCATTGTCATCATCATCGATGTCATTATCACTATTTTCATCTTCGTCATCACCCCCCCCCCTTCACCAGTGTAGATCCAGATTTCAATCATTGTTGTTTATCAGTGCTGCCACTGTCATGATCAGTAGGATCACCACCACCACCATTACTACCATCATCATCATCATCACAAACATTACTGTACAAGCTGAAATTTTCGCGTACAGATATTTTCGCAAATTGCTACTTGGAGGACATTTTTGTTGTTAATTTCGCGGTTGCGATGGTCTAACTGAACTTAGTTATTTGCGCATTGTTATT
This sequence comes from Diadema setosum, assembly GCF_964275005.1. Taxonomy (NCBI): domain Eukaryota; kingdom Metazoa; phylum Echinodermata; class Echinoidea; order Diadematoida; family Diadematidae; genus Diadema; species Diadema setosum. Next base: position 36,700,607 of record NC_092694.1, on the reverse strand, counting down.
TTCATGTGTTGTTATTTTCACGGTTCAAAGGCGATTCGCGAAATTCGTGAAAATAAAACCACCGCGAAAATTTCAGCTCGTACAGTATCGCTGCGGTTACATAACATCATCCTCACCCATGAAAGAACCATGAGAGGTGGCTTTCCATACGCTTCTTTCATGGATGACACAGCATATCGCCAGTGATGCTATGTTAGGGTTCGTTTTGTAACGTTTCATTCAAATCCCTTGATGGAAGAAAGGAAATGATGTAAGAATTTTATTTGTATGTCTTGATTGTAGTAAAGCAAAGCTATATTTGTAATTCTTTCATTGTCCAGGGTTTGATACTTACTGCATCTAGTTTTCGAAGAATCGAAGCACAAACAAAACAAACAAAAATTGTAAAATAGAATGTCTATTTTTTAAAAACCATATTGATTTTAATCAGTAAAAAAAAAAAATGATTTCTCCTCTTCGTCATAACATTCCCTCATATGTTTAGTGTGCAAAAGGCATGTTGAGTTAATAACTGGGATATAAAAGTTTTTGCAGGTTTTGCTCTGCTTATTATCTTTTGGCTTTTACCATATGAATAGATGATAATCAAAAACTTAGGAATAGTTTTCCGACTTAGCAAAACAATTTTAGATTTTTTTTTCAGCTCAGCCACCTCCTTTCTCGTTCCCCACTCACATTTAAACGTAAAGATGGGTTATTACCATAGAATTACTTCAAAAACTTGTGGCATTGATGCCCGTAGTATTAATAATTTTACTCCAAAATATAGTAATTCCCCATAGAAGCAGCTGGCATACTAGTGAGCAGACTCGGGCGTGAGAGAATCGGATCTAACCTGCCATTCACGTCGCGTTACCTAACAAGCTGTTACTTCTATATTGCGTACTTGATATTTCTTAGTTTGTGCATTTTTAGTGATTTTAAAGATGAACATACAACATAGAACAGTGTGGTCACGAGCAAATATTTCACTTGTTCCCATGGCTTCACATTAGAGTAAGGCACATTGCTACCTCTGAATGGGCTTGGAAGTCTACAAATACATGTAGGTCATGTTTGGATAAATGAATGCTGTTGAAAAAAAAAAAAAATGGGGGATTAAGCAAAGTGCTGGGCATATGAAGGATGAATGGGATGGGACACACACAATGTTTAGTAAGTTGCACACAAAGGTTTGAATTCATGAAGGTGTTACAATCTTTGTCCATGGTTTAAACCATGGACAAAGACCGTAGTTGTGTATGGGGCGCCAAGTGTCCCATGACCTATTTCATTACGAAATCAGTCATTTCGTTGACGAAATGAATGAAATGGCTGATTGTGTAACAAAATAGGCCATGCGACACTTGGCACCCCATACACAGCTATGGTCTTTGTCCATGGCTTAAACCATGGACAAAGATTGTACCACCAAAGAGTACATGACCAGACCGTCGTGTATAATGAGATATTTTTGACCTGGCACCATGTGATGTGAAAAATGATTTTTAAGACAAGAAAACAGCACCATAAGGTGAGTTGGCTGACTGAAATGAAGCAAATTTACATTTGTGATGAGATCAAAGTTTGATCCCCTGTCTGAATTTCAACCTGCAGGAATGTCATGAAATTCAAAACTTCTTTTAGTTTTCATGAAGCATTTTACTATGATGTGCATGACTTGACATCTTGTATTGAATGTCTTATCTGTTCTCTGGTGGATAGCTTTCAAACAATATCTGTGGAAGACTTCTAGGCAATATGGTTGGAGACAGTGTACGTCATTGAAATGGAGTCTTGAAAATCTTTTATCCCAAGTCAGAAAATTAAGGTTTGGTAAATATATCAAGCATTTTTAGTGATGGCTTACAATTGCATCCACAAGGTTTGTTTGTAATTATTTTCTTTTTCTTCCATGCTCTACTGAGACATGGGTTGCTCAGCTGTTAAACTGAGATGCTGGTCATTTTTGTGAGGGTCGAGACAATATGCACACTTAGGTGTTTGATGAATATTTGCATAGGTCATTGCACTAAGTATTGACAATGCATTCAAAATTATGTTGTTGTTTTTTTGTTTCTGTTTCCATGCAGTAGCTATGGGAAATGACCAAAGTAGACAATAGGCGCGGTCAGACTGGCAAAAGATCGCGAAGTTTAAGATCTCGAAGTTTTGCCAGTGTGACCGCAAACTTCCCGCGAAACTTCTCGCGAAACTTCTCGATCTGTTTGCGGGCGTTGTCTCCGAAGCGCGAGGCCATTGTCATGTTCAGATGTGCATTGTTACATCACAATCACTAGCCATCGGACGGCGCACTCTTTCTTGCGCGCGTACGAATGGCCCAAACTTCGCGATCTTAATCTTCTCGATCTTTTGCCAGTCTGACTGCGCCTATAGAGTTTGCACAACTCCGGGATATTCACGAAAACATGAACCTCGAAACTCAAGAGAATATTGTACTGATTGATGATATGTATATAATGTAAAATATGCATCACAGTACTCTGTGATTATAATCTTCTTGTCAAATTGTTTTGTGAATGCATCAGTCTTGCCTGATTACTCCTGTAGTTGTTGATGAGCAAAATGTGTGCCTGAGCTTTTTCACAATCATTGTCCAGGGAAGTGGACAGGGCAGTGTGAACAGGGCAAAAGTCTGTCTTTGTGTGTACTGCCTGTGCAAACTGTTGAATACTTGAGAGTATTGCACATTGTATGTATGTTTGACTTGTTCCCATGAAGGAGATTGAGACTAGTGTGAGGAATCTGAACTGGAAAAGAGACCCAGAAATAAAGTGAGTGGTATTGTTTAACTCCAACAATACTCCAAATACCCCCATTATATGTTTCCTTTAAATCACTGGTAATGGTTGTACTGCAAAGTACTCCAAATACCGGCATTAGAGAATTTCTTTAGGTCATTGGTAATGGGTTTGCTGCAATTATACTCCAAATGTTCCCATTATGACACTCGTATAAGTCATTAATAATGGTTTTGCTGCAATCGTACGCCAAATGAGCGCAATATGACACTCCCTTATTAGTCACTGGTAACGGTTTTGCTGTAATAATGCTCCAAATATCCCCATTTTGAGACTCCTTTAAAGCAGTTGGTAGTGGTTTTGCTACAATCATACCCCATAATACTGAAATACGTCCTCAGTATAAGAGACCTTATGTCAGTGGTATATTTTGAGACTCCTTATGTCAGTGGTATATTTTAAGACTTCAAAGTCATTGGTAATGGTTTTGCTGTAATAACACGTATCTACAACTGTACCCGAAATGTCCCCATTATGAGACTCCTTTTAAGTCATTGGTAATGGTTTTACTGCAGTGATACTCAAAATGTTCCCATTATAAGACTCCTTGAGTCGTTTTTAATGTTTTTACTGCAGTTATATACTCCAAATGTCCCCGATTATGATACTCATAAGTTATTGGTAATAGTTTTACAGATTCCTTCAAACATCTAATGTCATCATTCTGATTAGCATCAAGCTGCCTTACGGATGTTATGAAATGAAATGCTGACTTTGCATTTATTTGAAACATGAGCTTGAGAAAATGAGTAGCAAAACCTTTTTCTTAAGGCCCAAAAGCTTAAAGGGATGGTACAGTATTGGTGGAGATGAGAATTGGGCTTTTAACTTTTTGTGAGATACCAAGAAAACACTTATGAAATAGTACAGAGCATACCATTTTAAGAGGAATTCAAAGTTTATTTGATGAAAATTGGGTTTGGAATGACTGAAACATCCAAAAACAAAGTAAAACAAAGCGAGCGTAATAAAGTGTTGGTCCCACACTTTATCAGAATCGCTCTGTTTTGGATATCTCAGCCATTTCAATACCAATTTTCATCAAATAAACATTGAATACCTCATGGAAATACATGCATGAGGAATACCTCATGGAATCCCACACTTTATCAGAATCGCTCTGTTTTGGATATCTCAGCCATTTCAAAACCAATTTTCATCAAATAAACATTGAATACCTCATGGAATTACATGCTCTTTCATATTTCATAAAGAGGTTTCTAAATATCTCACCAAAAATGTTAGAAACCTGAAATTAGGTCTCAACCAAAACTATACCATTTCTTTAACCACTAAAGTGCAAAAATAGTCATAGGAAACACAAATGAAGAGACCTGTGTTCGTATCCTTTTCCTTTTTACATTTTTCACAATGCTACATTTTCACAATCATTTTCACAATCATTGTCCAGGGAAGTGGACAGGGCAGTGTGAACAGGGCAAAAGTCTGTCTTTGTGTGAACTGCCTGTGCAAACTGTTGAATACTTGAGAGTATTGCACATTGTATGTATGTTTGACTTGTTCCCATGAAGGAGATTGAGACTAGTGTGAGGAATCTGAACTGGGAAAGAGACCCAGAAATAAAGTGAGTGGTATTATTTGTCTCCAACAATACTCCAATTGTCCCCATTATAAGTTTCCTTTAAATCACTGGTAATGGTTGTACTGCAAAGTACTCCAAATACCCACATTAGAGAATTTCTTTAGGTCATTGGTAATGGGTTTGCTGCAATTATACTCCAAATGTCCCCATTATGACACTCGTGTAAGTCATTAGTAATGGTTTTGCTGCAATCATACGCCAAATGAGCGCAATATGACACTCCCTTATTAGTCATTGGCAACGGTTTTGCTGTAATCATGCTCCAAATATCCCCATTATGAGACTCCTTTAAGCAATTGGAAGTGGTTTTGCTACAATCATACCCCAAATGTCCTCAGTATAAGAGACCTTATGTCAGTGGTATATTTTAAGACTCCTTATGTCAGTGGTATATTTTAAGACTTCAAAGTCATTGGTAATGGTTTTGCTGTAATAATAGGTATCTACAACTGTACCCGAAATGTCCCCATTCTGAGACTCCTTTAAAGTCATTGGTAATGGTTTTACTGCAGTGATACTCAAAATGTTCCCATTATAAGACTCCTTGAGTCATTTTTATGCCTCCGCCACGAAGTGGTGCCGGAGGCATTATGTTTTCGGGTTGTCCGTCCGTCCGTCCGTCCGTACGTCCGTACGTACGTCCGTCCGCAATCGTTTACGCGATAACTTGAGTAATATTGACTGGAATTTTACCAAACTTGGTCCAAGTATAAAGTATGATGGGGCAATTAATTGATTAGATTTTGGGTGAAATCGGCCGAAGGTCAAAGGTCAAAGGTCAAGGTCAAATCATTACATTGTATCTGTTTACGCAATAACTCAAGACTGGATTCTGCAAATTTCACCAAAATTTGTCTGAGGATGATGTATGATGGGACAATTACTTGATTAGGTTTTGAGTGAAATTGGACAGAGGTCAAAGGTCAAAGATCAAGGTCAAATCCTAAAATTTATCTGTTTATGTGATAACTCTAAACTGGATGAAGCAGCTTTCACCAAACTTGGTCCAAGGATGATGTATGATGGGGCAATTAGTTGAGTAGATTTTAGTGACATTGGCAAGAGGTCAAAGGTCATAAGGTCAAGGTCAAATGCTAAAAACATTGCTATTTCCCCCATATCCATGCAATGCCCGAAGGTATTATGTTGAAACTTATTGTAGACATGTACTACTGCATAAAGATTCTCCAGAGAGAGTTTCATGTCATAAGGTCAAAGGTCAAAAGGTCAAAGGTTAGGTGAATATGTTACAATTTCACTTTTCTTGCAAATGGTTCAATGTATCTTCATGGAACTTGGTACATACACATGTACTGACTGGCAGGGATTTTCTAGGGAATGTAGGGGTCATGGGTCACTAGTCAGGGGGTCAAAGGTCAAGGTCAACTCCTCAAAATGTTACTATTTCCCTCATATACTAGTATATGCAATGCTTACATTATTATTTTTAAAACTAAAACTTGATATATACATGTATTCCCTAATGGAGATTCTCTGAGATATTTCCAGCCAGAAGGTCAAAGGTCAGGTTTAAATGCAAATATATATATATATTTTATACTGTAATTACACTCTTTCTTCATACCTTGAAAATTACTCAATGCATAAACTTATAAAAGGGTAGGTCAGAAGTCAAGTAAAAGTTCTCAATTCCCCAAATACAGGTACCTGCACTCTTAGACAATTATAACAAACCTAGTTTAAGGAAAGTGAACATTCAAGATATTTCTGACAAACCTGTCATTTCAATATTTTGTCAGTTTTGTGAAACTGTCATAACACATTGTGAAGACATTGTACCATACTCCTTTTGGGAGAATCATGCATTATGGCAGAGGCATCAGTCGCCATAGCGACATTTCTAGTTAATGTTTTTACTGCAGTTATATACTCCAAATGTCCCCGATTATGATACTCATAAGCTATTGGTAATAGTTTTACAGATTCCTTCAAACATCTAATGTCATCATTCTGATTAGCATCAAGCTGCCTTATGGATGTTATGAAATGAAATGCTGACTTTGCATTTATTTGAAACATGAGCTTGAGAAAACGAGTAGCAAAACCTTTTCCTTAAGGCCCAAAAGCTTAACCACTCTGTGTCTTAAATGTAATGCAAAAATAGTCAAAGAAACACAAATGAAGAGACCTGTGTTCGTATCCTTTTCACTTTTACATTTTCCAGTTTCCATTGCAGATCATCACAAAACTTGTAACTATATCTGTCAAACTCACTGTTCCTTTCTCACATGAGCATTACCATGGTTACTGTTTCCAAGGAGACCCAAGCTATACCCAAGGTAATAAGGGATATATCTAATTGTGTGTAAAGTTTATGGAATTCGTTGTACTTTCCCCACGACTTCTGTTTGGCAGATTTATGTGTCAGTGGGTCAGTTGTTGATTTTCATGTCTTTTTTTGTGATTTGATATGTATATATACGTGTACCTATCTCTTTATATGTTTCAGACATCACAACACTGCTGACACGTAAGCAGTGTATTGTACCCACGGGTTCATGATTGATATACACGTAGCAACAGTCTACCTACGTGTTCAGCGAACGTCTCAACTACTTGCATCCGTGTGGGCCCTAAAATTTGTATCAGTTAGAAGAGTATGATTGAGTGAAACACCGCTAAAGATCAGTGTTAAATGCGCTTGAAGGAGACAGCGTTGCTCAAACAGTATTAGCAGGCGACGAGCATTGGACTCGCGGAGAGCGCGACTTTGCATATCATACAAATCAGTATTTCTCTCAAGTGCTCGGTGCAGGGCCTTATAATCTATAAGCATCTGCCAATCCTAAGAACTAATTGTGAAGTGAATTCTGAGTGGTTGTCGAATATAGCGGCTAATAGCTGCAGCACGTGGCTAGCGATAGGCCAAGCTACTGACATATTGTCGACACATTGTAAAACATAATTTTTGTTAACCCCCCCCCAAAAAAACAAAACAAAAACAAAACAAAACAAAACAAAAAACAAAAAAACACTAGCGCATGCACATTGGATTCCGAGTACAGTGTACTGGTGTATTTGAATGCTTTGAGTATGTGGAGATGCACATGCGAATAATAGACTAATTTCTTACTATGCCCTTGGAGGAAAAAAAAAAAATATCCATGCACTGGAACGCATTAGTCATGTGGCCTATTGCTTGCGTGGTTGTAGATTACGGGGCTCTGGCCACACCCTTAATGGCATTTATAGACCCGAAGAGCATATGATTGCCTTCTGAAATTTGAATACAAAATAGGCATCTAACTACATATTTTGGCTTTTTCATTTTCTGAAGAAAAATGTGAGAAGAGCTTATGAGGTATATTTCCTAAAGTTGAAAACAATGAATATTCTCAGTTTACTTTTGTTGACCAAAATACGATGGCAACAGGATATTGAAGTGATTATTTAGAACATTCCTGCCTCTGCAAGCAATGCAT